>NC_081848.1:37143598-37443598 GCF_963259705.1 Myotis daubentonii | reverse complement strand
AAGGCCCCTTTCACTCTGAGGGACCCCAGGGTACCTGAGCCTGGGGATATTATGTTAAAAGCTTCCTTCACAAGACCTCCCTTCCCCTTGTTCTCTGGAAACCAAACATTCCTCTTTCAGACCCATCGCAACACAGAGCCAGAACTTCTGTTGCAGTGCCCAGCTCAGCGGTGATGGGAGAGACCTTGTTTGGACTGCCTTCTCTTGGAAGACTGAGACTTTCATTCTTTCATCAAATATTTGCTAATATCTGATATCTCAACCTCCATAACAGGCAATGTAAATAAAGCTTTTGTGTTGGTAGAGAGATAGCAAATTAAGTAGTAAACAAAAGACTCAGGGAGTTACCATTGAAAGTGACTTTGGTCAAGGTCAGGGATAGGTAGACTGGAGGATTTGTCTATGTTTGGGGGTGAGGGATGGTCAAGGAGAACTTCTCAGAGGAGGTGGCTCTTGAATGAAGACTTGGATAACTAGAAGATCCCAGCCATGCAAAGACCTGGAGGCAGAGCACTTGCAACAGCAGGAGAGCAAAGCCTTGAGGCAGGGAGAGGTTGGCTTTTTCCAGTTACAGTCAGAAGGCCAGTGTGTCTGAGGTGGGCTTAGCAGGGGAGACAGGGAGATGAGGTCATGAGTTGGCAGGGCAGGTAGAGTAGGCTGTGTGGGCCTCAGCGAAAGGTTTGGTTTTCATCCTGAGTGTTCCGGGAAGCCATGGAAAGGTGTGACAGGAGCTGATTTATAATTTTTAAAAAGATCTCTCCAGCTGCCTTGCAGGGAATGGATGTCAGAAGGGCAAGCAAGGGGGCTGAGTAGAACCTGTTGAGTAAGAGATGAACATGGCTTAAGCTACAATGGTAGAAATGGAAATAAAGGAAGGTGGAGAGATTTGGACAATGCGTGTTGGTAAATGTTTAATGAGAGGCTCTCACTGGGAAAAACAAAAAACAAGACAAAACGAAACAAAACAAAACAGAACAAAAAACAAAACCCTGTTTGCCAGTTTCCCTGGTATAAAAACTCCCACCCTGGTTTATTTCAGCGTGACACCAACAAAGGCAGAAGTAGAAAGAGCTGTGCACAGTCAACTCTCCTGATCTGGGGGAGTGACACTGACTCCAGCACACACTAGGTTCAGGGGTAAACTTAACAAGACGGGCAAATGGGCTGAGGGAACTGGGGGAATGAAGGGTGACTTCTAGAATTTGGACTCCAGTGACTGGAAGAATGAAGAATGAAGTCCAGTGACTGGACTCCTGAATCACTGGGCCCTGTCCACTCCCTGGCCTCCGAGTTCCTAAAAACCAGGAGGCTATGGGGGAAGGGGACACCCAACAGGGTCTGGGCTCCCTGAGATCTGGCCCCGGCACAGACGGCACTTAATAAAGGACAAATACAAGAATGAGTGACTTCAGCTTCCTAACCTACAAAAGGAATGGCAGCACTCTTCAATGGCAACTGTGCGAATCAAATGGGAAGTAATATCACAGCTACCAGAATTGAGCACCAAGGGTCCCTCCCACAGGCATTACACCATGACCCTCACATCAGTCAACCCTGTGACATTTGACTACCCCATTTAACAGATGAGAGAATGAAGCTCAGAGCCATTAAGCCATGTGTACAAACCCACTGAGCTAATATGTGGCAGAGCCGGGGTTCAAACAGCCAGAGGCAGTCAGACTGGCATTCCCAGCGGCTGAGGCCATCCAGCCAAGGGCTGGTCAGCTTCACTTTCTTGCCAGGAGCAGCAGAAGCCACACAGGGTGTCCAGGACACGTCATCCACCCCATCTTTGCCAAGTGTTGCAGGCGAAACATGAATAAAGCAAAACTCAAGCAAGAGTTGGGAACCAGATCTCTCCCTCTCCTGACCAGGAAGGAGGGGAAAAGAGGCCCACCCAGGGCAAAAAGAGCATTGGCTTACACTGCTTAGGATGCATGATTCAGAGTGGGAGAAAGAGTAGGGTTGGAGGCCTGGCTGCCCTGTTGGAAAAAAGCCCTAATTGTGCTCAGCACAATGGCCAGTGTGTTCCCCTGGTGGAGACGGACTGACCTGTCCCTGACTGATAAGTAGGGTTTTTATACCCATTGCATGGCCAACGTTTTTTTCCCAGGCTGATAGAGATCTAGGAACCCAGGCCTCGGGGTCCTGAGCAGCTAGACATCACTCTTAGTACTCATGGACTGTGAGCAAGTAACTCATGTAAGCTCCCTGCACCTCCACTTTCTCCTCTGTAAAATGGGGCACAGCAGAGTCTCACCACAAGATGGGGTGGGAGGAGAATTGGGGCGCAAACTGCATCAAAAGGCATTCCTGGTGCACCCACTCTCTAGGACTAACGGAGCAAATAGCCCAGGAAGGAGGACAAGAATCCCATAGATTCTCTTCTAAGTGTTATCCAAATGTAAGTAACACATCGTTTTCTCTCACCTAGAAAGGCTGTAAATTGTGGATGCCAAAGGAAGCTGATGGCCCTGGGAAATCACAGAGCTTCCTACCACTGGGCCGGGAAGCCTCACAGCCAGCCCTGCCCCCATTCAACCAACTGCAGGTGGGGCTCCAGGCGGAACCCACCGCATAGCCACCCAAAGGTTCTGGTTCCAGCAGCCTCTACTACTCATGCTGAAAAGACACGTGTTCTGAAATCATCGTTGTCTGAATGGAGAGGCTTGTCAGGTTTGGGTGCTCACTGCACCACAGCAAAATCCAATCAGCCTGAGGAGAGATGATTTGCATTATAATAGGATGATTCCCTTTAACAGTAAAAGTTGCCATCTGCTAGGGGCTTACTCACTGTCAGGCACAAATTGGATCCTCACACATCCCTATTTTATAATCGAAGAAATGAAATCAGATCAGAGACGTTAAGCAACTCACCAGGATCAACACAGCAAACACCATATTTTTCTGATATAAGATGCTATTTTTTTTTGAAAGTCTTTAGACTGAAAATCGAGGGGCATCTTATACAGGGAAGTCAGCCTAGGAGGGAGCAGAGGGAGCATAGCTGCCCATACCTTGTCAAACAGGCTTCCTCCAATCACGAGCCTTATTGTTACTGACATCAGCTGATGCCCTAATTGGAGGCGAAGGTGGAGAGTGCGCAGATGCAACAGGGACCTGAGCGTTATGAGCCCATAAAGTTATCAAAATATAAAAAGATAAATACCAGTAAGCAATTGTCTTACTCTGCAAAATTCATACTGTAATCGGCTATGCAAAAGAGCATGAACATACAGCTGCAGAGATATAATTTGGACCTCCTCCCACTGAGTGTAGGATCAGACAGTGGGGAAAACAGGAAGAACAACTCCTTTAGATACCAAAAAAAGAAGGCCTTAAGAGGAAAACCAGCAAAATGTTTAAAATACTGACTTCTTAATTTTGGTTTGGAAAAGTGAGGGGCGTCTTATACACGGAGGCATTTTATACATGGAAAATACAGTAAGCAGCAGAGCTGGGATGTGACCTAAGGCAGCCCAACACCAAAAGCCAACCCCCCCCACAACCCCCACCCTTCACCATCACAACAGACTGGCTTCCTCCAGGGCTTGAGTGGTTTATTCACAGGTTATACAGGCTCGACTGCAAGGCTAGGAGCCCAGAATTTGACATACGTGGCTGAGGGCACAAGCCAAATGTCTGCAGAGGCCAAAAAGCAGGTCTGGCCTCAGTTTCAAAGAGGCAGCGCGAAGTGGTAGGACACGTGGCAATCTGTAGAAGGGTGCCCTATCTCAGCTCTATGTGGCCAGTGGAAATGAAGCCCGGTCAACATATCTTCATCTTTTTTTCAAAATAAGTTGAACAACCTGGACTTTCATGTGAAATCTCTAAAAATAAAACAAAACAAAACAAAAAACAACAACAACACACCTATAGGTCAACATTATACAGGCTCACCAAAATCCACCTGGTGACCCATGGTGGCCATGGGGTAGCAGCCTGCAACCTCTGCTGCTGCTTTACAGTTTATAAGCACTATTCACTCTTATTGCCTCATTTTGCTTAGATATCCAACGTTGCTGTTCCCCCATTTCACAGATGGATAAATTGAGACTAATAGCTTAGAAATTACTGAATATTAGAGACCTTGAAGATGTGGTCTGTCTCTTGATGTCATCTCCTTAGTATCCTACAACCTCAGCTTGCACACCTTCTCCAGGGCCAGGGACATCACTCCTATGACAGCAACCCCAGTCACTTTTAAACAGTCCTAACCATGAGAAAGCCACTGGAGGTATGCTCAAGTCCCCTTCCATGTGACAGGCTTTGCCAACCACCAACAGTGAGTATGGATGAGAAATAAAGCAACATTTTCACTGAACACTTCCAGGGCAGTAGGCTCAGTGTTTAGTACTTAGTATGCATGTTTCCATGGCACCCTTAAAAGAACGAAGCACAGTAGGCTTCCTATCAACATGTGTCACTAAGGTTCAAGGAGGCTGAATACCATCCACACAGTCACAGTTTGTATATAAAGCAGAGGGGATTCAAAATGAGGTCTGCCTGATTCTATGGCCACCTTTCCCTCCATACATCCATATGCCCATCTATCTATCCATTCATACATCAATACATCCATATATCTATACACCCATCCATCAATCCAACCCATCCATCTATCCAACCATGTATCCATCTATCTATCTTTCCATTCATATATACATATATTCACCTATCCATCATCTACCCATCCTTCCATCCATCCACCCTCCCACCCATCCAGCCATCCACCCACCCATCTATCCATCCAACCATCCATTCACCTTTCCTTCCATCCATTCTTCCATCCATCCATCCATCCATCCAGCCAGCCAGCCAGCCAGCCAGCAAATATTTTTGAGAACTTACTATGTATCAGGTATTGCTCTGGATGCAGAAGAATACAACTTTCCACTCTATCATACCACTTCCCATCACCGTTTTTTTTTAATTTGTTTTTAGGCTAAGACACCTAAACATTTTCATCTGATATTTATGTGGTCAGTTTTCAGGACCTGCTCCTTCCCTGACTTTCTGGGATGAATAGATGTCAACACTGTTTTTATAGTTATTGCCCAAACTGGAAGGTGATCTTTGAACAGAGCCTGGTCAGGCATGTGGCTGGGAGTGTCCCCTCCCTGACTTGGGATCTTTCCTTTTAGTGTGGGAGCCTTTTCTCATATCAACATTTCTGGTGGCTCTCCCATAAGTGATGTTTCAACCACAACCATGAAAATTGTTTTCACAGCTACTGCCACTAACCACGTCTGGTCTTGGGATATTGAGTTTAAAGACCCAAGAAAATTGGAACTACACCTAACAGCTCTTGAGCCAATTCAATGTGCTCAGCATCTTATAAACACTCTAAAATTCATATTACTATATCCATTTTCCAGCAAGAAAAGTGAGGCTCAGCTTGGTTAAGTGACTTGCCTATGATTATTCAGTAAATCATGGAGCTGGGATATGAGTCCATGGCTGTCTGACTCGAGGGTTTATATTTTCCCCTATGAGTTTCACATTTATACCTGTTAAATTGTCTTTCCTTTGAGCAGGACTATTGCTTTGGACTATTGTCTTTGATCCATATCCTGGTGACACTTTCCGCCTTTCTTAGCACAAAAAAATGATCTGTCTAAGTCAGCTATAGATTCCAAGCATATCAATGCTGAGCACGGTAAACACCATTGACTACCTAACTGGGCCTGTGGCAGAAAGTAAACCAAATGATAGCCCTAACAAAAACAAGCACCAGAACCAATGAGCAGATCCCAGCCGCCTTCCAAGAAATGAACTGCTGCTAACCAGGAGAATGCCTTACAGTGTCACAAACAGTCCAGTGGGACTCAGCTGGACCTCAATGTGGTCCCACCTGGAGGTCATCAACAATGTCTCTGAACGTGACTCTCCCAGGTTGGGGCTGACTCCTCTGACCTAGGCCAGATGCCAGAGGATGCCTACACATCCACAGTGTGAGACACAGAAGGGTAACTATCACGATGGCCTCCAACCTGGAATCCCAGTGTTCAGGCTCCCCTTCCTGGCCCACTTTCCCTCTGTGCCCTCGGTACTTTCTGACACAGGGCCCTGCTGTAAATCTCTCTCTGGCTGCCCATCCTTCAGGGTAACATTCCACCCTCACTTTATGCTGTTCTGAGGCCCCTGCGTGTCTCCAACCATCCCCAGGAAACTACTCTACCCTGTAGCTTAGCATTTTCCAAGGTAGGTTCCAAAAAGGTCTACTCTTAAAAGATGATCTAGCCCAGCCAGTGTTGCTCAGTTGGTTGAGCATCAACCTATAAACCAGGAGGTCACAGTTTGATTCCCAGTAGGGAGCATGAAAGAGGCAGCCAATCAATGATTCTTTCTCATAGATGTTTCTGTCTCTCCTTCTCTCTTCCTCTCTGAAATCAATAAAAATATATTAACAAACAAACAAACAAAAAGTAATCTAACTGTCCTGAGAAGTCAGTATGTCTAGAAAATACTGCAAAGGATTTTATGATCTTAAAGAATCACAACAAACATTAGCATGTTGCATATGGCTAAAAAGTCCTGTTATGAAAAGATCTACTAGTACTTAACTTGAAGCCTGAATTTCTTATTTGATGACAGAACCCCTTATCTGAATGACACTCATTAAAGTCCCCAGGGAAAGATTTTTTGATTAGTTGGTGATGTCACTAACTTTCCACTGTGTCTTTCATGCCTTTAGGAGATGGCATTATGCTGTAGCCTCTGACAAATACCTTATTCTTCTTTCACCACCTACAAAGCTCTTGTTCATACTTCAAAGCCTGGTTCAACTTACAACTCCTCTGAAAAATATTCCTGTAAACTCCAGCCTTGATGTTGTTTTTGCCTTGATAATAGCAGTTATCACAGAACTTGTCAAAAGTCTGCCCCTCCCCAAGAACAGAAACCAAGCCTGATTCTTCTCTAGAAACACCAGTGTCTGGCCCAGGTCCTGAGCAATGGTCTGCACTCATTCTGTGATGTGACACGAGTCCACGAATGAATGAGAAAGTGAATGAGTCCGTATTCACGATGGGGACATGGTTTGGCCTGGCCCAGCTGCAGAACCCTGCCAGGAATCTGGCTGCCAGGACTTGGGGGAGCCCTCTCCTTAGCAAGGCAACATGATCTCAAGGCAATGGCAGCCACTGTCAAAGACAGTCAACAGGTCACTTCAGGAAGATTTCAAATAGATGCCATCTTGCTTCATCACTGGTGTTGCTAGGAAACAGCTAGTGTGCTATAAGTCTGGTTGATTAGCATGGCGGTGAGGACACACACTAAGAAATAGCTGTGTCTTCTCACTCTGCCCAAACCAGCCATCAGCACACTTGCATCAATTTCTTATTCAGCTTAGGAGGAAAGGCAGAGTTTAACGGATTGAAGACCCGCGAATGCTTCTCAAAGGACCCGGAGCAGAGCTTTGGAAACATGGCAGTGACTCCGCAAGCACTGAGGCTACACAGGGACATACTTAATTCCACTGTAGTCTTTCACTTTGGGCCCTGTGCATCTTGGCCTGAGAGTAGCCTGGAGGTGACACAGTCTAAGAAAGATGGTGTTCAAGAGAAGGAGCTCTAGGTGCCTGCAACTCCCTCCCCTGACTCTCAATGATAAAAACCCAGGCATTAGAGTGACTCATTCTACCTGAAAGAATGGGAGAGGCTTCCTAAGGCTTTCAAAGAGTAAGCAGGAATCACTAGACTATTATGGGATCAGGCCTTATGGGCAGCAGACTGTGGGCTCCCTTTCCAGGGAGCTGTCTTAGGGGCCACTTCCTCCAAGAAGCCCTCTTTGCTGACTCCCCATGTAAACTCCCAGGGCAGTGTGTTAGGCTCCATCATGGGGATTATCACCGGTTTGTAGATGGGGAACCTGCATCTCCGAGTGGCCACACTGAAAGTAATTAACAGGCCAGGACCTGAAACCAAGTCTGAGTAATATATGCCCTATGTCACAGGGGTCCTCAAACTATGGCCCGCGGGCCACATGCAGCTCACCGAAAACATTTATCCAGCCCGCCAGGTGTTTTTGCCGCCGTTGTGTGCATAGGAATTTGTTCATAGTTTTTTTTTAAACTATAGTCTGGCCCTCCAAAGGTCTGAGGGACAGTGAACTGGCCCCCTATTTAAAAATTTTGAGGACCCCTGCATATTAGCTAAATCTTAATGAAATAGGAAACAAACCCAGGTAACTTTTAATTTTTGGAGATTTCCCCCTCTAATATGGAAGTGTCTTGTGGGGTGGGAGGGAAGCATGGTTTGGTCCACAAAGCCCCACAGTGTAGTCATGGAATCTGGTTCCAGACTCTGCTCTGCCACTAACTAGCTATGTTGTTTTGAGCAAGTCTCCACCCTACTCTGAGCCTCTAGTTTCTGACCTGTTAAATAGGGATAATGAGAGCTATCCTGTACTCTTACTTCCCTGGGGATTGGATGACACATGGGAAGATAACTTTAAAAAGCATAACACAATATGCAATGCTCAGCACACAGTATGTACTCAGAAAGAATTGGCTGGTTGAATGCTTGCTAGCTATTATTGCAATGCACTGAGGAGCCTAGAGAGCCAGGATTGGGTTCCCACTTGGTTTCTACCACTTTGAGCAAATTACTTAATCTCTCTAAGCCTCATTACTTCCATCTGTAAAATGGGGATTACAATGGCCCTTGATAATATTGCTATAAAGATGCAATAGGTTAAGGTACGGGAAGATCCAGGTCCAATAGGCACGCAACATATTTGAGTTTCTCTGCACCCTTCTGCCCTCTCTCTCAAACCATTAGGAGGCAGAAGCAGCCTGCCAGCTGCCTGTCACTCCTGCTGGCCAGCTGCCCGGGAGTCCCCCCAGCTGCTGGGATTGGCCAATACGCATGGCGGCACTTACTCAATCATGCCCAGCAGGATGAGACAAACTGTAATTTCCAAAGCTGAGGCCTAGCCCCACTCAGGGACACAGCATGGAGCCACTTTGAAAAATCCACATTCAAGGCACAGTCTCCCTGGGCCCCAGGGAAACACAATAGCTAAGGGAACAAGGAGGTTACCCAGCTAATCGTTCCCTGATTAAAGCAACTGGCCTAAAGCCAGCCAAAGCTTAAGTTCTATCAATAGTTTATAGTGATTCTCACACCTCACATCTGCACAGCACCCTACAAATTACCAAATGCCTCTCTGCAAACAGTATCTGTTCAATAACTCCTTGCAGTGCACAGGGAATCAACATGCTAGGCATTTTCTTAAAAAATCTCATTTGATTGGTCAGGGCAGCCTGAGGGGACCAGGTGTGTACCACATGTGTTATGGTGACTGCACACAACTACCACCACGCACAGCCAGCTGTGGTGTGTACCATGTGACCTGCCATGTTTTATGTCATGTGACCATGTCCTGTTATGATCACAGCCAAATGGACAGGGTGGGTACCTGTCCCATGGAGGGTCCAACCCTTCACTGTTCAGTCACCTATAGTTTGCCTGCCTTTGAGAACTGGGAACTGGATTTGGGGAACAGAGACTATGTAGTAAGCAGAAGAAAGAAAAATCAAAAGAAGTTACTAAGAATTGTCAGGTTATTGAGAAGGGTGGGATGGCCAGTATGGGCCTTTGCAAGTCAAAGCTTTGTGGGACTACAATCTACAAAAAAAGCAAAGGAAATGGGTGAGCAGAGAGGCAAACAGAGCAGAGATGCAGAGAGAAATAGGGCAACTAAGGGAGAGACCACATGGGCTCCTTAGCACCTGCCAGCTCCCCATTTTTGAGGCCTTGCTGCATTGGGGTTCTTGCTTTCGAACTCCCC
Source organism: Myotis daubentonii (assembly GCF_963259705.1). NCBI lineage: Eukaryota > Metazoa > Chordata > Mammalia > Chiroptera > Vespertilionidae > Myotis > Myotis daubentonii. The sequence continues at coordinate 37,433,803 of NC_081848.1, read as the reverse complement.
AAAAGGTCCCTGCCACCCTTTCCCTGAGTTAGCTCGAGTGGGTTTCTCTTTCTTAGAATTAATGACCCTGAGCAGGACAGTACAAAGTAGGTGCTGTTATCCTCCCTCTGCAGACCATGAACCTGGGACACAGAGAGGTCCTGACACTGTTGGCTTCTCACAGCTAGATCAGCATCTATCCCAAGTCAAGGCCAGCCAGGTTCTCAGAACTCAAGTTCTCTCCTCTCTCCGCTGGACCTCTGCTTTTCAGGCTGTAAGAAGCCGTGTGACTATGCACTGAGCCTCAGAGGAAAGAAGATACTAGACAGACAGACATTGTGATGATCTGTTTATCGTCTGTCCCTTCCACTAGAATGTAAGTGCTGAGAGGGTGGGGATGGAGTTATTTTATTTATTGCTGTCTCCCCACAGCCTAGAGGAGGGCTTGCTGCAGAATAGATGCTTTACATTGTCAAAGGAATGGCTGAACCGATTAATCAGTCCCAGGGCTTTCCGGCCACAATGAGAAGTAGGGGGGTTTGCATATCCTCACTCACAGACAGCAATGAGTGGGGCTTCGTTTTGGATTCCAGATTCCTCTGGGGAAAATTTTCACTTCCTTCTCCCTTGGGAATTGTTTGTGAAAAGCAGCTGCCATCAGTTTGGGTTCAACTCCAGGGCAGGTCTTGGAGTAAGGGATAGCGAACGACCTTTGGACCCTTGAGACGGACTGGGCCCTGACTGCCACCCAGACAGCACAGGCAAGAATTACCATCGTAGCATCTCCAATGAGTGACCTCCGCCCCTGCCCAAGTTGCCATGTCAGGGAGTGAAGGATCGAGGTTGTCCCTAACATCGTAAGGCCACCCTGGCAGGTGAGATGTTGACTTTAAAGTAACTGTAACTTCTTGCCCCTTGGCCCTGGCGCCAGGCCTCAGGGTCTCATGCAAGCACTCTAAGCTATCCTAAGCCAAGTATGGAATGAAAATTGTTCTGGAATGGGTCTAAGGAGGCATGAATTCCAAAGCTGCTGGGTGACCTGGAACCAGTCACTTAATGTCCCTGGAACCAAAAGGTCTGAAGTCTCTGGTCAGACCTGGGCTCTCCTCTCCGCTGAACCTGCGGAAGTAGCTTTAGTGGAGCCTCAGTTTCCTCAAATCTGAGAGAAGAAGAAGACCATCCATCAGAGAGTAACCTGCTCAGAACATACCAATGGGCTGTTGCTTTATGCTGGCCTGGAAGTCAGGGTTACTCTGCTGAGAGACTCCGTTTGCTTTGCGGCCCCAGGCCCTGGGCTGAGCATTGAGGTGGGAGATGAAGGCGCCTGCCTTGTAACCCTTTTCCAATCTCAGACACAACACAGTTGCAAAGCTGGGCTTGTGGTGCTGGGAGGATGCACAGCAGCCTGGTTGTCCCCAGACTCCAACTCCAGGGTCAGGGGAAAGACAGATGGCCAAGCAGGAGGGAGTTGAACGGGCCATCCCATTCCACCACCCAGGGGAGAAAAGCCTCAACGGGCACGTGATGATGTGAGTGCCACTCACCAGCTGGGTAACCCGGGACAAATCAACTGGCCTTTTCTGAGCTTCAGTTTCCTGCTCTACAGACCAGGCTAGGACATCTGCCGGGACATCCCCATCACAGTATTGCCGTAAAGGTCAACATGGCAACCGTCAGAAAAGTCTTGGTCAACTGAAAAGTCTTGTCCCTTTAAAAGCACCTTGTCACAGTGTGGAAGCGGCTCTGCACACTCCTCACCTGGTGCCAAGTTCAAGGGCGCCTGTGTACAGTTCCCCTTTGCATATGCCTCTTTCCCTGGTGTCTACTGGACAACTAACTACGGAATCCTTCTCACCACCCTGAGAAATGGACATTATTATTCCCATTTTACAGATGAAGAAGCTGAGATCCGGGGAGACTGAGCAAACTGCTGGGTCACATGGTTGCTGAGTGATGATATAATGCCTGGAACAGAGTGCTGGGGGTGTTGGGGAGAGAAGTGAAAGAGTAAAAGAAAAACAAAAACAAAAAATAAGGAAAGCCAACATTTAAAAAGGAAGATGGGGGAGCATAAAAAAAAAGGAAAGAGGGAGGAAGAGGATGGGGAAGAAAAAGCAAAGAAAACGAAATCAACCTCCATATTCGAGGCCTGCGTGACACAGAGGGGAAGCTAGCAAGCTGCTCCCATGGTTGGATGTGGCATTTGAGGCGACCCCCATGCCTCACTCTTACCCTTCACCCCCTGAGCCTGAGGAAGTGACAGGTCAGCAGAGCCGCTGAGCTGAGCTACAAAAGCTTCTGCCAGGGTGGTGAAAAAACGTTAACGGAGATTTCCTCCGGCTTTAGAAATTGCTGAAATACAGAGGCCGCAATGGAAGATGAAGTGTCCTACAAAGCCACATCGGAATGGAATCAATTTCCCTGGGCCGACTTTTATGTCCTATTAGAAGAAATTGAAAAATTATTTCTGTGGGAATGTCGCCTTGCCGGTCCACCTCTCCAGAAGTCGTGGAAAAGGAAGCTGGCTTGCAATGAAGGGCACTGGCTCTTATCCTCCATCCTGGGAGCTGGGCCTCAGCTCTGCGACTGGGGAGTGGGGGATGTGGGGCCAGGAGGGGCTGTTCTGTTAGGGTTTGGGGGCTGAAGGGGATGCCAATGAAAGGGAGACAAATGCAACAGCCCCAGGGACCCCCAGTTCCTGATGGCCAGACACAAACGCCACCCGGCTGGAACACGATACCCTTGAGGCCGGCTAGACTGGGCCAGAGTGGAATGTCCGGGCTCCCTGGACAGGACGTCCCAGTGCAGGGAGGCCACCAGCAGCTGCTGCCTTACCACACGTGTTTGCTTCCAGTATCACAGCATAAAAGGCCTGCCCACTCATTGTTTCTTTCCTCACACCCCGTCTCCATTGCCATGAACTTCTCACCTCTTCCTAACCGTGGCGGGCTTTCCTTCCATGCCTGGTGCCTTTGCTGCCCCACGCTCCTCTGTTTGGATGTCCTCTCCTGCATGTCAGTCTGCAGACTCCTACTCATTCTTCAAGAACCAGCCAAAATGCACTGCCTGCCCTCCCTGCTTTGGGCAGGGTTGTCTCTGAATAATGTCCCACCCTTACACAAACACTGTCCATGGGTAATCCCCAGAACCTGTGAATATGTTACCTTACCTGGCAAAAGGGACTTGCAAATGGGATAAGGATCTCGAGTTTATCCTGGGTTAGGCAGGCCGGTGCCATGTAAGGATAAGGGTCCTTATCAGAGCGAGGTAGGAAAATCAGAGTCAGTAGTCGGAGACGTGAAGAGGCCAGAAGGACACAAGGAAGAGACCAAGGAATTCGGCAGCCCCTGGAAGATGGCAAAGGCGAGGAGACCGATTCTTTTTTCAGGATGTGGGGGCTGAAGGGACCAGCCCTGCCAATCTCTTGACATTAGCCCCGTGAAACCCATTTGGGGTTCCTGGCCTCCAGAACTGTGAGGGAATACATGTGTGCTGTTTTACACCAGCAACTGGAAATGAATACACCTGGGCAGGGTTCCCCCAGACCTCCACGTTCTGCACTGATAACACATATGGAGTGCTTTCCATGTGCCGGGCCTATTGTAAGAGCCACATGTATTAGCTCACTTAATCTACCACCCCCCTGCCTGAAGGTACTGTCACCCATGTTTCAGAGATGTGGGAACTAAAGCCTAGAGAGATTGAGCAATGTGCCAGAAGAATCCTAGAGGGAGTATGTGATGGAGCTGGAACTTGAACCGAGGACTTACTGTCTGGTAATCATATATTTAACTGTCAATCTCTTCCACTAGAAAGTAGGAATGCAGGGTAGGTATTGGATTGCCTCTCAGTCCTCCTTGCCTGGCCCAGGCCTGGTCTAACAGAGGCTCCAGCTTTGGATGAGTAAACATCTGAATCAGGGCTTCCTAATCCCAGCCAAGAGCTAGTTTTTGTTCATTGAACCCTGTTGTGTGAAGGATGGAGAAGATGGGATATCTGCCCTTGGAAACTAAAATTTGTAATCAAGCTAGATTATGTGTAACAATAACATAAAGCACTTTTTATTGCTGTGCACTTGCTAAGCGCTTTCCTTCGGGTAGCATGGTAACGTGCAGGGAGTCCAGGATTTAGAGTCAAGAAACCCCCAGATGAGTCCCCACAAGTGTATTCCCTAAACCTCAGTTTCTCCATCTATAAAATGGACTCAGCAAAAGCATCGCTGAAGTGGCACTAGTGAGCATAAGGGAAGATGTGCACACCAAGCACTGGGTGCCGGTGAACATGCTCTTAAAACTGTGCGGAGGGCGGGTCTTCCCCAGTCGCAAATGAGGAAACGGAGACCCACTACGACACACACGGGGGTCTGACCTGAGTCCCATGGGGCTGTCTGAGCTAGGTGCCGCCAGAGGACAGGTGACGAAGGTACTCTTGGGCTGAGAAGATGGGACAGTTTTCCAGAGGGCCCGTCTGTGACTGTCATTGACAGGTGTGGCTTTGGTGCACCAAGGAGAGAGGAGGGCATTGAGGGAGTGTAGTTGGGCTGAGTAAAGGCACAGAGGAGAGAAGGCCCAATCAGAAGGGGAGGCTCTGAGAACATGGAAACCTGGGATTTGGGGGAAAGGCCACCTGGGGTTTGAATGGGCAGGAGGTGTGGGGGGAGGGAGAAGGGGAGTGAGTGCCTAAGAGAACAGTGGGGCCACATCATCCCTGGCTGCACAGAGGAACCACCTGGGGAGTTTTCAAAATCCCAGAGCTCGCGATGCTCCAGTCGATTAGGTCAAACTCTGCAGAGGTGGGACTCAGGTACAGTGGGGCCTTGACTTACGAGTGTCCCAACTAATGAGCTTTTTGAGATACCAGCTGTCTCTTGGCCGATTTTTTGCATTGAGTTGACAGAGTAATTTGAGTTAACGAGCTCCTTAATGAGCTCCTTAAGGAGCTTGGTCTCAGAACGAATTAAACTCTTAAGTCAAGGCCCCACTGTATTTGTCAAAGCCGCCAAAGTAAGGGCAAGGCTCAGAAGCTCTGCTCCAGGCCTTGGGGCCAGGGCCTGGATGCCACCTGCAGTCACCTGGATACCCACGTGGCTAACCACCTTCCGCCACTCCCAGTGCCAGTGCGGTTCAGATGCCACCCTTCCCCTGCCGGCACCCTCCAGCTCTGCAGTTTGGCCTGAACCTAATACCTCACTTTCTGTCCTTGGCCTGAATTAGGCCTGTGAGGGGGTGGGGGATGTCTGTGCAGTTGTTTGAGGATAAGGTTCCAACAACCTCCTTCCTTCCCTGAGTAAGCTGCACAAAGTCTCGATGGCTTGTGGCCCTGTCCTGGGGCACTCCAGCACTTGACAGGGGGGCTGGGGAGGGGGGGGGGCTCCTGAGGCCTCAGCACCTTCTGCTTCACTGAGGCCTCTCTGTGCCTGGCCCCCAGCATGAGTGGCCTGGGAACAAGGGAGTAGGAATGGGGAGCTTTTCCTACTGGCCCTGGAGAAAGAAATAGCATTTATTTTATCACTTGGTTTGTACTTTCTATGCATGCTAATTAATTAATCCTTATTACACCTTATGAAGCAAATGTTTGAAATCATCCTTATCTACAAATTAAAACACAGGGGCTCAGGGATCTGAAGTGACTTAGCCTAAGCTTTAAAAAATGGGAAATTTTAGAGCCGGATCCCATTCCCAGGTTTACTGGCTCCAGATCCCACCTGTACAATGGGGACAGCATCATTTCCTCCTTTGTAGGGTTACTGTGAGCATTGAAAATGTAGCATGTTTTAATACCTTAATCTACAAAGAAAGAAAAAAATCAGAAAAAAGTAGCATGTCAACTTGGGTAAAATGTAGCAAATAGAGTATTCACCATTCAGCAGATGCTTGATAAAAATGGTCCTGATTTGTTTTTTAAAAAAATGACTCCAGGCTAATGTGTAGGTGGTGTGAAGAGATAGTATAGCCAAGTTTGAAAGGAAAAAAAAAAATGGATCGAGACCAGGTTATTCTTTTCTCCTCAACTTCACTTTGATTCTTCCTTCTCTGAGCTCTCTGAAAAAAACCAATGGGCTTGTTACCAACACTAATTAGCTTTTGTCCTGGCATCCAGTCAATAACAAGATGTCTCAGGCTGGCCATCTGGGGTGCTTGGGGGGAAGTGGAAGGCGAGGCTGCTTCCTAGGCAGACGCCTGGGTCCTCAAAGGCCTGCCTCCCCTCAGATGGCACAGAGAACACATATGAGGCCTTGGGCACCCCAGACACTGCCCGGCGGTATTCAGAGAGGCTGCTATGACTGTCTCTCCTTTCTGATGTTCAGTGTTTTCTTCCTGTTTTCAGCCTGTCTCCCATCAGTAGGGCATCCCAGATCCCACTGTAAGAAAATGTGTCACAAATGTCCTCAGACCTAAGTGCCTGGCATGGGGAAAATATTTGTTGAATGAACATGTTAACACTACTTATAGCCCAGCTGGTGTGGCTCCATGGTTGAGTGTCCACCTGTAAACCAGGAGGTGACAGTTCGATTCCCAGCAGGAGGCAGCCAAGCCGAACAACTGGTCGACCAGTCGCTATGATGCACACTGACCACCAGGGGGAAGATGCTCAATGCAGGAGATTCTCCCTGGTGGTCAGTGTGCTCCCACAGCCAACCTCCCATGGCTGGACAACCTCCAGCAGTCTCTGAATGGCCCTGATCGCCGGCCAGACCGAGGGACCCCACCCATGCATGAATTCATGCACTGGGCTTCTAGTTAACAAACATAATTAAAAAACCTCACTTAAATGCCTAAGACCCCCAATTTACAGACTTAGTACCCATGAGTTTTTAAGTCATTACTGACATAGGTGGTGATGGGAACTGTTCAGAACATGAGGCTTCCATGAACCTGAATTCCAGGAAGATACATCCCTCCCCAAGGGCTGGGAAAGGTCAGGAGAGGACGTTAGGGGTGAAGGTCTGACCTAGGCTTGCATTTGGCACCCAGGTCGAGGGGGAGGGGCCGAGAATAGATCCAGGAAATGAAAAACAGGGACTTGTGAGAAGGTCCCATACCCCTGCTGCCCCAGATAAGTGCTGGAACCAGTGAGCTCTCAGGAACACATCATGGGGGAGGGCTGTCATTAGACACCCACTGAGGGACCTGCAAGGGCCTGGCCACACTGACCAGCACTGAAGTCTTTAAAAATGAACCTTCTCTCTGACTAACATTCTAGAGTGCAGACCACTTTGAGAGTTTCAGCATCCTTCCCCACCTCCTCCTACTTCACCCTTCCTTTTGACCCTTCCACAATGGCAATATTTCATTTTTCTCAGAAAAACCATCAGCCCACGCTGGGAAGCAGGACAGACAAGGCAATGTTCCAAATTCTTCCTAAATGTTCTACCTAAGTTACCAAGACAAATATTTCGGGGAAACTGCGCTTGGCTGGACCAGTTGGGTAATTCATTTTATTTACCATCTAAACACACTTGAGAGCTGAGATAGATTCATTCAAGTTGCCACTGCCTAGTCAGATGCAGTTTGCAGTAGACATCACTGCCATCCGAAGCTTCCATAACTTCCAAAGGGTAATGGATTTTTTTCAGCCCATCTTTCTTCCCTGCTCATATTTGCTGGAGGATTCCAAATGGATTCTATTTACTGTAATTACTGTTCTAACTGCAGCTCGCTTGCAATGCATCAGGTTAATGTTAACAAGATACCCAGCTGATGCTGGTAATGTGTATTCATTGTTCAAGCTCTTCCCCCACCTCCTTTGTTGTTGTCTCAATTCTATTTTCTGAGCCCAAAGGGCCGAGGGAGCAAAGCCAAGCAACACAGGTTTGTTGTTGTTTTTTATTTTTTGCTCAGTGTCATTCTTCTCTAATGTCTTGGGCTTTTTTCTCAATGGATACTCATTGTTCCTTGGTTTGCCTACTCCTGTATCCACATGGTATTGTTACACATGTTATGTTTTGTTTAAACACTGATTTACATGCTTACCCTCTCTCAAAATGTTTTTATGTTATTGGAACCATTAAATTTCATGTTATTGTTATTTGATTGTTAATAATAAGAATTAACAGCAACAAAGGTCCTGACAATTTACAAGACATATTTCTCCTATGCAGCTTTAGCATAATGAGAAATAATGGCCCAGTGTTTCAAGAGCCTTCACTTCTCCATGATTGGGGAGTTTATGTTCATAATCTGGGTCTCTGGCAAAAAGCACACACTTCAGAGTGAAGAAAATAGGCTTTGGGTTCTGTTCTCATGTTACTAACAACATGAGTTGAGGTGTACTTATCTCTCTGAGCTACAGTTCCTCCTCTGTAAATGGACAAAACTAATATAAAGCAAATCACGTGTTGTTGAGAAGTCACTTAAGGATTACCTGTTATTATATGTTATCAATCATTCCAACCATACAGCCAGATCCCGGACCACAGCACACACAGGTGTGAATGAATTTTAGTGTGGTCTATTCAGGACTTCCATACAGACATATGGAGCTGGAAGATGAAACCCTACTATTCAAAGTGTTAGTCACAAACCAGCAACATCATCATCATCTGGGAACTCACTGAAGTGCAAACTCTTAGGTCCTTTCCCAAAGGGGGGCAAATTAATTATAACAATTCCATGGAGTTCATAGAAAAAGTGATTCCCCTCCAAAGTATCCTGACTACTTGGTTTCAACCAGAAGGACATAAGGGAAGCCAAGAGGAGACATTCCGCAATAAAACCTCAAAGTTCATTCTGGCTCATTCCATTATGCAAGCATCTGCAATCCTGTAGAGAGCGCCTTGCCCTCCTCCAGTAGTGATGATCATCCGCATGATGAAAACAATGCCATTTGTTGACTCAGGTAGTAGGCGTCTGAGCCACACCACTTTGATGCAAGTCAGGCATCACCCTCAAACTCTGGGTGAGTCTCTTCTCCTTTCCACCTCAGTTACCTCACCTGTAAGGGGATAACACCACCTCCCCCCAGGGCTGTCTGAGAGTTAATGAAGATAGAGGACAAGTGCTGAGTGTGATGTCTGGCACACTGGGCACTCCATCCCAGCTGTGGCAGCAGCAGCCCTAGGAATAGTAACAATGCCTGTGTATGGAGTGGGAAGTGGGGGGTGGAGCTGCTGCCACCTTTGCAAAAGGAGCTACCAATCCCGGTTCCCAAGCCAAATTCTTAGAGTCAGTCACCTCCTGTCATTACGGAGGAGGCAAAGGAGAACTGGAGTTGGGATAAAAATATTCAAATTCCACCCTGGCTGGTTGCTCAGTAGTTAGAGCACTGGCCTGTGGACCCAAGGGTTGTGGGTTCAATTCCTGATTAGAGGCACCAGCCTTGGTTGCGGGTTGCCTACCTCTGGTGGGGGCAGGGATGGGAGGCAATCAATCGATGTCTCTCACGTCAATGTTTCCCACTTTCTCTCCCCTCCCTCCTTTCCATTTTCTCTAGAAATCAATGGGAAAAAAATCCTTGGGTTAGGATTAAAATACATATATTCAAATTCTCTTCTTGTCTCCTAGTAACTTTCTTGGGAAAGCCACTTATCCACTGACAATATCACTTTCCTTATCTATAAAATGGACATAATATCATTTCCTATAACTGCCTTGGGGATGGAGTGAAGAGCTCATGAAATAAAGCATCTGAAAGCGATTTGCAACCACAGGGCTACACAATGCCAGTTGAACAAATGTTAAAGATTCCTGTGATCCGGGCTTCCTCCTAGGCCCCAAGCCCTGATCTCATGATTGTTCTCATCTGTTTTCTCTCATTCTTCTCTCTTTCTCCCTTTCCCACCAAACCACCTGCTTTGGCGGAGGCCTCCATAACCGCACAGATCCCCTGCAAACTCCACCCTGGGTTTTACTCTCTCCGCCTTCAAACCAATTTGTCCATTACTGGGGATGAACCTTTCTTAGAAACTGCTCTTTCTCTTCCAAAATATGAGGAGGCATTATCAAGGGATGGTGGGTGGATGTTTTAACCTCCATAAAACCCCATCAGTTCCCCACTCTAGCTCACTATGTGCATGAAGCTTCCAGGCAGTTCCTCCAGCCCCCTCCCCCACCCTCTCCCACCCCAGCCCACCACAATGGTGCCTCTCCACTGGTCCTACAGAGAGATCCTAGAGCCACCTTGTATGAAACCCCCATGGCTTACTCTCCATCTCCTAAACAACCATTTAAAGAACCCTAAGATGCAGAGATCTGATGGCAAGGACATAAGCTGGGCATTCACTATGATGAACTCAAAGATGATGAAAGAGACTCAAGTGACTGACTGACTTCAAGTTCTTGTCCCCACTAAATGAGGTGCAAGGGGTTGGGATCTGCCCCCCTCCAAGGAGGACCTCACTCTCATCACCTGTTTCAGGGGGAGGCCTGCAGACAGCCACACTCTCCAGCTATCTGTGTGACTTTGGCAAGTTGATTCTCTGCTTCTCAGCTCCTGGGGCCCTGTACTTCTCTCAGCTCTATTTCCCTGCCTATAAAAAGAGGAACTTATCTCACGGTTGGTGTGAGAATTAATGAGATAAAATATGTGAGAAGCTGCTGGAAGAATGTAGCATATGTCAGATGTTTAAGTACTACTATTCCCTACACTTTCCTTGAGGAGACTTCAAGAAGCCCTGTCTTCCCAGGATATCTGAATAAAACCATTGTTTGAGCTTTTTGTACTCAACCATAATCATCGGTCTTTAACAGAGTCATTGATTTATGTAATAAACCAATTTATGATATTTCTTGAATATCTCTCATGCTCTGGTATGAGGTTACATGCTAAGGATATAGTGATGAGCAATATTACCATGATCTCCAATCTCACGGAGCTGTAACAGCAAGCACTCATTGTCTCCTGAAGGATCCTTCAAACACTGCAAAGTCCTTAATTGGCATCTGGGGAATAGGGGAGGCTAGGGGACTGTCTAGGGCGGGGGGAAAAAATGGACACATATGTAATACCCTTTGTATTACTTTAAGCAATATAAAAAAAAAATAAAGAAGAGGCATCATGCAAGATGCCTTAGAATCAGAGTTAGGGGGCCAGCAAATGACTGCAGTTAAATTCTGATTCTATCACTTACTAGCTATGTGACCATTATGAACTCAGTGTGTATAGTCCCCTACACCAGATTCACATGTTGAAGCCCTAAACCCAATGTGGTGATATTTGAAGAGGTAATTAGGCTTAGATTGGGTCCTGAGGGTGAGGCCTTCAAAATGGGATTAAATGCCTTATAAGAAGAGAAAGAGAGAGTGATATCATTTCTCTTTATCCACATGCACAGAGGAAATGCCATGTGAATACGCAGTGATGAGGTGGCCATCTGCAAGCCAGGAAGATTACACTTACCAGAAACCAAACTTGATCTTGGAATTCCTAGCCTCCAGAACTTTAAGAAATAAATTTCTATTGTTTAGGCCATGCATATGGCATTTTGTTATGGCAGCCTTAGTGACTTATCTTCTATATGCCTCAGTTTCCTCATCTGGAAAATGGACACAATTAGAACCATACCACACAGAGTTCAAGTGAGGATAGATAAAACAATAACATGAAATGCTTTGTCTATGGACTTGCTCAATAAATGGTAGTTATTTTCCTCAATGTGCCCAATTGGAAATGTAAATCTTAGAATGGTAGAGCTGGAAGGATCTTGTCAGCCTCTATTGTATGGAGGAGATGAGGCTCAGAGGGGAACTAACTGCAGGAACATCTACCCTGGGGTCTCTTATTCCTGTTCCAGGTTTATTCCCCTCCACTGCCCAGGGAAAGTTTTGTCCTCCCTCCTCATCCCCATCTCAGCACCATGCTCATCCCTGACACTTAGCACACCCAATTGAAACTGTCACCTCTCTCACGCCTTGAGTGGCTTCTGTGTGAGGTTGCTAGGAGATGAGGATCCATCACTGAATTCTGCACCTGGAAATTCTCTTAAATTAGGTTGTTGGCTTTCTTCTCTTTGAAGAAAATCCAAATAGAAGAAAAAAATTTCTCACCCATGTTTGCCTTGAAAAATGTTAGGGGAGGAGTCAGAACTGTGCTAAAGTATAAAGCACACTTAAAATAACAGCCAAACACCTTTCATTGGCTTTGCCCTTTATGGTTTGCAAAGCATGTTTCCATACACTGCTGAGCTGAGGAGCTTCATTCATTCATTCATTCATTCATTCATAAATACAGGGGTAGCACTTTCCATGTACTGGACACTATTCCAGATACAATGAGTGTAGCAGTGAAAAAGGAACATCAAAACCTCTGCCTTCTGGTTTATGCTCTAGCTGGGAAAAGAGCAATATATAAGTAAACAAGTAACATATTTTCAGATGCTGGCAAGTGTTATGAAAAAAAAATAAAGCTAGCGAAGGAGAGGGAGTGTTGGGGAATTGTTTTAAGTGGCCAGGAAAGCTTCCTGGGAGATGCAGTCTGGGCAAGGATTATTGCTGTTGCTGAAGGAATGACTGGACCCTCATCTTATAGATGTTAAAGCATGGCTCAGACTCACATAGCAGGTGAATGGTGAATCAGGAACAGAATTCATATTCTGCCCATTCCAACCAATTACAATGCCAAGTCTCAAGTCTGGATCCAGGAAGCCAGACCCAGGTACAAGGTGAACTCAGTCTGCATTGAGGATTAATCTCCTGTGTCCCATCCAATCACACTGCCTGATTCCAATGTGTGCTGGACCCTGAAGCTAAAGAGAGGACACAGATGTGATCCCTGCCCTCAGGGAGCTTCCAGGCTTGTGAGAAATGTAAGAAAAATTCACATATAACTGGTCCGCATGGTACGAGCACCTGTCTACCCCAGGCCCTCCAGAATGGGGCTGCCTCTGCAGCACACACTAAGGAAATGCTCTCTAATCTCCTGATCGTCTTCTCTTTATAATCAACAAACATGTATTAGATGCTAACTCCAGGTCAAGGACTGCTAAGGATGACCCCCAAGAACCCAACTGCTATCACTCAACTCCATGCCATCATCTCACCTGGAATATGGTAACAGCCTCCAAACTTTGGCTTCTGCCTTTTCCCCCAGCCATCATACCCCTTTGGTATGTTCTCAACCCAGCAGCCAGAATGACCTTCATGACGCATCAATCAATCTGGCATTCCTCCGCTCAGGCCCCTCCAATGGCCCTCAACTTATTGTGAGTAAAAAAGCTAAATCCTTACATTGGCCTACAACAGTGGTCAGCAAACCACGGCTCACAAGCCACATGTGGCTCTTTGGCCCCTTGAGTGTGGCTCTTCCACAAAATAACACATGTGGGCGCACAAGTACAGTGCGATTGAAACTTCGTGGCCCATGCGCAGAAGTTGGTTTTTGGCCTGGGCAAGTCTCTTCCTTCCTTCCTTCCTTCCTTCCTTCCTTCCTTCCTTCCTTCCTTCCTTCCTTCCTTCCTTCCTTCCTCCCTCCCTCCCTCCCTTCCTTCCTTCCTTCCTTCCTTCCTTCCTGTTCACCTCCTCACTGCTTCTTCTCATCAGCCACACTCACCTCCTTGCCAATGAGGTGACAACTGGTACCATGGGAACAAAACCAAACCTAGGAGTCACTTCCAGTTCCTCTTTTGTTCTCAAACCCAAATTAAACCTCAGTTTAGCCCCTAATCTGTAAAATCAAGACAATATTTATTTGATAAAATGAAATAACATGTATAGAAGTCCCAGGGAAACTATGTGCCACATAATAAAAAACCATTCACGTGGCACTGAATTCTGGAGTCTTGCTCCTGAATATCTCCCAATATGTCAGTTTCTCACCCTCTTTTCCAGCCCTGCTGCCACCAGGAAAAAGTCAAAGGCTAGAGGGAGCAATTCTTGGAGGAGCAGGGAGCACTGAGGGATACAAAAGAGAGGCATATGTTTAGGGCGACCCTGACTGCCAGCATGCATTTGTTTTCAGCTGAATGCCCAACTCACACAGCATCATGGGTCACATGCACAAGGGGTAAGACCACAGCTCTCTTTGGGCCACAGAGCAGGTGGGCAACCACAGAAGCAAGAGCGCCCGCCCTCTTCCTGTCTACTCTGCCCTAGTCATGCCCAGCCCCACCCAACAAGCCTCCTCTCTTCAAATGGGCTCCACACACTTCTGCCTGGGTGACATCTGTGGGAACAGAGAGAGCCACGGAGCATGACTGCCTGCAGCTAATTGATTTGTGCAAGCTGCTGACAGAAGGATGTGCACAGTCCCCACAGAAGATTAGGAGTGGGGCTGGCCAGGCAGAGAAGGCAGGGTGAGTCAGAGAGGCAGTGGGGGAGGGAAGGGTCCTGTTCTCTTGGCTGGTCTGCTGGGTTGTCCCACAATGGCCTCCCAGTCAGGCCTCTGTGAGTGTATTGGAAGCGGGGGATACAAAGAATGAAGGGAGGGAGAGAGAATTAGGCAGACAGCAGGAGAAATAGACATACAACGAATTAAGGTTTCTAAGCATTCACTATGCTCCAGGCCCAAGTTGTCTCCCAAGAAGTAGGAAAGAAAGAGGCAGTGTGAGGGAAAGAGAGGGGGACCAGAGAAGACGGGGAGGCAGCCTAGGCACATGGGCACCCCCTCTGGCCAGGCTGGTGCTTCCTGGACAAGATCAGCTCCTAAATACTGGGATAAGCCTGTCTCTGAATTAGGGGGTTAGTGAGGGGAGAAGAACATGGAGCAATGTGGGTCCTAAATACTTAGACCTCATGGGGATGGAAAGCCAAGGTGAGTGGCATGAAGGCAGGAAGAAGCAATGCCCACTGAGGGTGGAGGAAACTGCAAAAACACACATCTCCCTCCCTGGACCAGATCATCTATGACATTCCAGGACCTCTGTGTCAGTTTAGTTTACTTGAAATTTGTTTTCTTTGGGGGTTTTTCTTCCCTTCAAATCTTTCTGATAAAACATTGCACAAGGAGGGCTTCTGGCTGATGATTTGTAGAGGGACAGTCTCCATTCTGAGGGGCAAGCCTGGGAAGGTTTCTGACCTCAGCAATCTCATATGGGACTGATGTTTAATTGGGGGTGGGATGGGGTGGGGGACAGTCTTTGCCTTAAACTGGGCACAGCAGACTCTGTGTATTGCTCAGACTTCCTAAGCCTCATCGTTCACTCCACACACATGCCATCCTGGAGCTGTGACAATCTCTAATGCATCATGGTTTATAAACGAGTCTGACATGCTGTCTGGTACACGAAAAACACATATTCCATCAGGTGAATCAGAAACACTGCAAAAGTAGCTTATAGGTTATGAACCTACTGCCAAGAAAAGTTACAAAGGAAATACTCAGGATCAACAGGTGAGAGATGTGCAATTAAAATGAAAGAACAAGAAAAAAAGAGGAAGAAAAGGAGAGGACAGCGTAGTGCAATGGTATACAGCAGGGGTCAGCCACCTCTGGCAAACCCAATTAGCCGGTTTGTGTGAATAAAGTTTTATTGACACACAGCCATACTCCTTTGTCTCATCCTCATTTAGAGCTGCTTTCCTCTCCAAGGCAGAGTTGAACAGTTATGGCAGAAACTGTGTGACCTGAAGACACTAAGGTATTTATCATTGTGGGCGTTTCAGAAGTCTGTCCACTTCTGAAACACAGCCTAGACTCAGCCCTTTTGTTGGCAGAGGTCAATCCAGCACCTGTTGTTTGTTTTCTGGGTGACCTTGGTTGTTCCACTCACACACTAGGTTTAAAAAAACTACTTCCCAGACTGAGAATTAAGTTTTTTTAAAAAGGGCAGCTCTCATAAAATATCTTCTTTGTTTTATCAACATTATTTTAGCAGATGCTGTTTCCAGGAGATGGAGACATTTGGGGTAGGCAGAGCTGGTTGACAAGCTGTACTCAGTGTCCTGATAAATAAATTCCGGGGAGTCTCAAAGGAAGGTGAGGGAAATGGACATTGAGTGAGCAGTACCCTCTCCCAAGTTCACATTATTTCAACTCTGAATCTCATAAGGACTTGGTGCCATTGAATAAGGGAGGATGCCTCAGCATCCTCAGCTAGGCATAGTGAGGTCACACAAAGTTATACAAAGCCAAAGACGCAAGCCCAGCTCTGTCCACTGCAAAGCTTAAGTCCTTGTTTTGTGAGGTTGAAGGAGGTGGTGGTGTGTTCCAGTAGCCCCTCCCTTATCCATGGGGGATACATTCCTAGACCCCCAGTGGGTTCCTGAAA
Source organism: Myotis daubentonii (assembly GCF_963259705.1). Lineage (NCBI taxonomy): Eukaryota > Metazoa > Chordata > Mammalia > Chiroptera > Vespertilionidae > Myotis > Myotis daubentonii. The sequence goes on along the minus strand of NC_081848.1, from coordinate 37,417,683 downwards.
TCCCTTACACTACTGAATCTTCTATATACATTAAGTCCCCACTTGACATGGTGGATAGGCTGCAACTTTCAGTTAAATGAAGTATAAGGAAACCAGTTTTACCATAGGCTAATTTATATAAATAAGAGTTAAGTTCCTGAAGCATTTCATTAACGTTATAATGAAACAACATTGACGGAATCTATGTTGAGGAAAATGCTTGTGGTATTCCCCACCCCCCATAATACATAAAGTTTAATTGATAAAGTAGGCAGAGTAGGAGATGAACAATAATAAGTAATGATAAAATAGAACAGTTATAACAATATACTATAAAAAGAGTTAGGTGAATGTGATCTCTCTCTCTCTCTCTCTCTCTCTCTCTCTCTCTCTCTCTCTCTCTCTCTCTCTCTCTATCAAAATATCTTATTGTCCTGTATTCACCTTCTTGAGATGATAGTGATGATAAAATGCCTAAATTGAGAACTTTTACCCTTTCACTTAAAGGAAGCACTTTATAGCTTCTCTTTGATATATATGAATTGCCAGCTTCACTTGTCTTGCCCTTTGGGGCCATTATTAAGCAAAATAAGGGTTCCTTGAACTCAAACACTGGGATACAGTGACAATTGATGTGATAATCAAGAGGGTGGTTGCTATGTGATGAACGGGCACCGGGGGAGTGTCTGCAGCATGGAGATGCTGGACAAAGGGATGAGTTACATCTGGGCCAGGGTAGATCGGGATGGGATGGTGAGAGATTTCATCACCATCCTCAGAATAACATGAATCCTTTATTTCTGTAATTTTCCATTAAATATTTTTGGATCAAGGTTGACAATGGGCAACTGAAACCATGGAAAGCAAAACTGCAAATAAGGAGAACTACATACTTAGGAAAAGAATTAGTGGTGACACAGGATCCTGCCTCTGAATACTTAAGTCTTTCTATGCAGGGCCCTAATTTGCAGGTCTGTCTCTTTTCTGATTGCATGCTGCTGAAAAATTAAAGTTTCAAGGATGCATAATAATTCTCATGTGAAATGCGCAAAATACAAAAAAAAACAAACAAATCTAAAGTCCAAAAGGTTTACATCTGTCCTAAAGGTAAAGTGACATGAAGAAAATAATGTGCTATTTGTGCAGAGTATTGGTGAGTCATAAAGAATTTCCCTATGATTTTATTTAATCTTCACAGAAAATCATATGAGGTAATAATAGCTAACAATGCTGTATTATACTTGTAACTTGCTAAGAGGTATGAACCTTGATTTTTTTTTTAAAGACACCTATTTAGAAGGGCTCCTGGTGGCTAAGTGGGCTCAAATTTTAAAAAATGAAAAAAAAGGCAGAGCCTAGCAGCCATTTCTGTACAAGGGCCTCTCATGCAAACAGCACGTCACCAAGAAGCCTTGCTGAATTGGCTGCCTCTGCTCAGAACTGCCTGTCTGCACTATGTTTCTGCCATCTGAGCCAGCCCTTATAAAGGAGTTCCTGGGATCCTATTTTAACCAATGAGGCTGTGGCTGTCCCCATCCAATCAAAGCTATGCAGCTCTGAACAATCAGAATGGTTCTATCCTGACCAATCAGGGCAGTGCCTTCTGGGCCAATCAAACTGTGAGGATTTGGAGTCCTCATTTAATGAGACCAATCAGGGACCAAGGGCAAGGACTTCTGTTCTTATATGCCAGTTCCCCACTGGCTGAGAGTGCACTTTCCTTTTCCATGGAAGTGTTGGTGCAACAGCAGACCCGCATGGAGTGGGCAGAGCAGAGCTGCGGAGCTGAAGAGGGGCCTGGTCCCAGGGAGCCTCACAGCCAGGCTATTTTAACAGCTGTGCTTTATCACAACTGAGCTGTTTGCACTGAACAGTTTCCTTCTTCACCACACCCTAAGTTGGGGATTCCTGTTGGCCTGGGTTTGGCAACAACCTTCGACAGAGGATAGATCTTAAAATAAATCTAATCCCCCACACACACCTCCCCCCCCCCCCCGCCCCAAATGGCAGTTACATAGTAGCGACAAATATGTTAGCTTGATTGTGGTGATCATTTCACAAGGTATATGAATATCCAAATATTAAGTTTTATTCTTAAGTATATACAATTTTTATGTCAATTATATCTCAATAAAGCCATTAAAAAATAATCTGTGATGCAACTGTATAATAACATTAAAAAGATTTAAAATGGAAAAGTAAAGCCCACAGAAAAGTAATAAAAATACTGTCACTAAAGCGTCCACAAAAGATATCACATGAGGAGGATGAGACATGTCATATCCTCCCATTTTACAGAGGAGGAAAATACAAACTTAGAAAAGTGCCTTAGCCAAAGTCACATGGCTATCTGGAAATCATCAGAGCTCTGGGTCAAACCTGAGTTGTCCGAGACAAGCGTGATGAATCTCGGGGCCTCCGTAGAACAAATTTACTGTTTGTGTGTCAAGTTGAGAAATGAAAAGCACTCTGATCCTTTTAGCAGCCAAAGTCAAAAACTTGCAGGAACAAAATTTAAAAGCATTTTCTATCCCAGGGTGCCTGAAGGGTCCCAGACTGACAGAATCTTTTTCTACTCCTTAGATCTGCAGCTTTGGAAACCCACAGAGTGCACCCAGGCAGGGCGCTGTGAGCCACCTGGGGGGTGGGTCTTATGGGTGGTCAGCATCCTCCAGGCAAGATGAGGGCAGGGTGTGGTGTAAGTCAGTTGGTCCCTGCCTGGCATCTGGACATGGATCCAAGGAGAGCTTGTCCTTCTGTACTTAAACTTTTTCCGCCAGAGTGTCATGTAGCAGTTTTAAGGGGGCTCTGAGGTCCTGAATTCAAGGTCCCTAACTAGTTGGGTAACTTTAGGCAAGTGACAACCTTTTCCGCCCTCAAGTTCTTCATCTGCTAAAGCAGGATAATCAATGTGCCTACCTGTTGGGTTGCTGTATGGACCAAATAAGCAAATGCATGTGAAATACTGTCAGTGCCTGGTACAGAGTCACTACCAATATGAGGTAGTTACCACCACCACCATCACCACAACTCAGGGCTCCATTGCTGTGCATGCAAGAGAAAGACTCCTTCGGGGGCTGCTTACAGTCTGACTCTACTCACCATTTGACCTGAGTTAAGCCACGTAAGCCCTCTGAGCTTTATTTTTCTCCTCTGTCAAGTGAAAATACTAATCCCTGTAAGATCTGTTTAGTGGGGTCAAGTAAGATCATAGATATGCAAGGGCTCTGTAAACAGTAAAGTGGTGTTCACAAATGGATCAAAGTCATTACCATCATCACTATTGTCAGCCCTGGATGGTGGGAGCATCAGTGCATTAGGCAGGACGTAATCTGCAGAACCATCCCTACTCATTTTTATAGCTGACAGAACAATGTCCTTTGCTCTTTGTGTGTGTGTGAGCCCTTTGTTATATGATCTGGTGCTTGTTCTCAGCAACCATGTCCACACTGTATATCCAGAACAGGTATTATAATGAGAGCTATCTTTGTTTGTTTGTTTGTTTGTTTGTTTTTTATGTCTGCTATAGACCTGGAAGACTCTTCTTCTGTAATGTCTGAATGCTGCTGGGGAAAGGTGCTATCCTCAGTTTACAGGCCAAAAACACAAAAAACAAACAAACAAGTCTACCCTAGGCCATAGGCAGAGACCCCCCACCCCCCCAACCATGTCCCTCTCAAAAGCCAGAAGACAAAATAGATGAGGTGATGGTTCCACATGGTGGGCAGCCCCCTTTAACACATTCTGCTAAACAAGACAGTAACTAACACTTGACAACCTTCTTGCATGCCTTGGCTGAGGGCTGCAGTCTCTTGCCTAGAAGTTTCCAAAGAAATGGCTTGCTTTCAAATGCTACATACTATATTTTTTTTCTGGTTGCTTTTTCCTCACCCTAGGACATGGAGAGAGAGAGAGAGAGAGAGAGAGAGAGAGAGAGAGAGAGAGAGAGAGAGAGAGAGAGAGAGAGAGACAGACAGACATCAATTGGTTGCCTTCTGTAAGCTCCCTTACTGAGGCTCAAATTTGCAATCCATGTATGTGCTCTGACCAGGAATCGAACCAGCAACTTTTTCCTGCTCAACCAAGTGAGCCACACCAGCCAGGCTACACACTCTTTTAAATGTTTCCAAAGGTACACATGTTGCAGATTTGGTTCAAGATATGCCTCCCTCTGTTCTGAGGCCACTTTCATAGCCAGCTCTGACCTCAGCCTGCCTTTAGAGATGGCTTTGTTGATAAAGATACAGAGATGAAGCACACAAGCCTGGCTGGGACTAGGAGAGGCAATCCCAAACCAGGCCCCAGGGAATAGCTTGAGGCCATTCTAAATACCAGCTGCAGAGGTCCCTAGTCCCACTGAGGCCCCAGGGTTTTGCTTACATATTTATCCCGAGATGAGCCTGTCCTCCTTGCTCTTCTGCCCTGACCGTAATCCACTGCCTCGGCAGGTCCTGAAGCATGTTCAAGGGGGGGTGGGGATTGCACACAGCCAAGTGACTACTGATCTGGCATGACCACAGAGTGCTCTCTATGGTACAGCAGGTACTAAATCATTCTAGAAACAATCACGTTACACCAAATTCCCCCATCTTTCCAAAAGAAAAAAGGGGGGAAATGTAGCTGGTGACTTTGAGGGGGGTCAAATTTATACCTTGGGTTGATAACCCCTAAATTCTCTTGCCCACTTATACCAACAAGTACCAGAGTTTAATGTGTCCAAGTGTGGTGCATGTTTATAGGTAAATGGCCCTATTATACCACAAAAACACACACTTCCTGGAACTTCAAAATAGCTCCTGGATCAGATGCATTAGGTTAACCGAGAGATAGAAATAGACTAAATGGAATGGAAATGTTTCCACTTTGAAATGTTAACACAGTAATTACCCAGCCCAGAGCCTGGTTTACCCTGATCTGGGGCTATCCCAGAAATATCACTCCCCACAGCACTCCCATTCCAAAAGCCTCTGGGCCCCCGTAAAGCCGGGGCCTATAATCACAGCAGTCCTGCTAGATGAAGAATCTGCCAAAATGCCCTAGAATTATTAGCTCTTCATCCACTTAGCAAACCGCTCCCCCTCCAACACGGGGCTGACACTTTCTGGAAATTAAACGATAAATATTTTAAAAATGACCTTTAGCACAGTGCCAGCTGTGTAAATGCCAGCATTACATCGTGTTGCTCAGAGGCCTGGAAAGCTATGATTATGAGGCAGCCTGGGAGGTGAAGGTAGTCCCCAGGGAGCCCTGGCCAGAAGAGGCTGTGGTCAGGAGCAAGGGAGGTGGGGAGGTGTGTGTGTGGGGGGGGTGGGGGGGCGGGTAGGATATGCTGGGACAGGAAGAAGAGGCAAGAAGTTCTGTCAGGCTTCTGACAGGTTTCTGTCAATCACCCATGAACCCAATGAAAATGCTTACATCACCACAGACAGCAGAATACTAGTACATCATTGTACACACAGTATGATCACAAGATACAAAATTATGCATTTGCAAAAAGCTGCATGCAAAAAATGGGTGTGGATGGTGAAGCTAGGGATTCATGTCTTCCCTCCCTCCCTCCCTCTCTTCCCTTCCTCCTTCCTTCCTTCTTTCCTTCCTTCCTTCCTTCCTTCCTTCCTTCCTTCCTTCCTTCCTTCCTTCCTTCCTTCCTTCCTTCCTCACTATCTTTCTTTCTCCTTCCCTCTTTCATTCCATAAATACTAACTGAACCTCCACTGAGGGACAGGCACTGTGCTAGATACTGATGATAATGTAGTAAAAACAAAAACAAAAAAAAACTTTGTCCTTCACTATGCTTTGATGTATTTTTGCAAGCTGTCTTTTTAAAATAAAAAGGCATATATTTTCTTTTTCAGCATAAAAATAAGTATATTATTAAAAATAGTTGGTTGTCAAAGAACTAATATGCATATATGAATAACCCATGGATATAGACATAGTGTGGTGAAGGCCTGGTGGGAGGCATGGGGGTCAGGTGGAGGGGGTCAATGGGGAGGAAAGGGGGACATCTGTAATACTTTCAATAATAAAGATACATTAAAAATTAACATAAAAGTAGCTGGTTGTGAAACAATATGACAATCAGGGAAATAGGCCTCCTGACGGGATAGCTGATTCTATTAAGGACTTGCTGGCAATAAGTTACACATGATCACGGTATGGGTATTTTTTTTTTTAAGGTGATAAAATCTTAATTTTCTAGTGTCATACATTGAAGTGCTTACATATAAAATAATATGATGGCTGGAATTTTGACTCAAAGAAATCCAGTGTCTAGATATTGACAATTATTGGCTGGGTGGTGAGTACATGGAGGTTATTATACTAACTTCTGGTTTTGCATAAGTTTGAAATTTTCCAAACTAAATACAAAACAAAATGAGGCAAGTCTGCTGGGAAGTGCTGAGTCTCCGGAGTTATGGGTGGGGTGGGAGAAAAGCAGAGAAAGGACCTAGAGAGAAGAGAGAGAAGACTACAGATTGGACTTAAATCTTTAAATCTCCCTTTGCTTCCTCATTTAGATAAAAATTACTATCATCCTTAAAGTTTCTTCAAACACATAAAAAATCCCTCCTCCAGTCAAGGTCTCCATACAGAACCCAACCTCTTCCCCGGTGGGCCCCACTATACTTTGAGTAGTTTGATGATAGTGTTTACTAGTATTCCACCCCATTATAGCTCATTTACTCGTCTCACTCCTCTGTTCACTCCAGGAGGCAGAAATGACATCTTCCCATTCCTGAGTCCCAGGTTCTCACACCGGGCTGGACACACCGTGAATGCTTTGTTAAACTGATTTCAAAAAATCCTGGTGCAATTCATACTTTCAAAATGTTTCCCCTGAAATTTTAATAACATTTTGTAGGTTAAAAAGAAAAGAACATGTACATGAAATGTAAAAGCAGACTTCACAACAGCATGCTGCTTCTGCCTACACAAAGAGCCTCGCCCTTCTCAGCCGGAGTAGGAATTTGTCTGTGGCCAACTATGCAGTTAACAGGATTAGCAAGAAGCATGCAGGCCTGTGCCATACCATGCACCTACCCTCAGCATCCAGGAAATAACAAGGCTTAATGTTGGCATTCAAGTACAGAAGCAAATCCCAATTACAGTGACCAAGTTGAATGGCTTTGTTTGGGATCTGAGCGGCTAGATTCCTAGCCATCTGAAGGCCCAATGCTTCTGAGACTTTAAGGGTATCTTTTATGAATAACGCCCTTTACATGAGGCCTTCTCTTTATCTATGAGATAAAGTGAGGAAGGTAATTTATCTTAAAGTGAGGAATGTTATCTTAAATTTAACCCTCTAATGTCTGCATTGCCGTATGTATTGTAGGAATTGCAAACCTATCATGTCTCAAATGAACTAAAAACTGTCCAACTATCCCCAAGTGATCTCTTTGTCCTGTAAGCCTTACTGAAGAGTGGCAATCGCCCCTGTTGGGTGGTAGCCCTCACCAGGGCCGTCCTGCCTAGTACCCCCTAGGCCAGTGATGGTGAACCTTTTGAGCTCGGCGTGTCGGCATTTTGAAAAACCCTAACTTAACTCATATGCCGTGTCACATATAGAAATTTTTTGATATTTGCAACCATAGTAAAACAAAGATGTATATTTTTGATATTTATTTTATATATTTAAATGCCATTTAACAAAGAAAAATCAACCAAAAAAATGAGTTCGCGTGTCACCTCTGACACGCGTGTCATAGGTTCGTCATCACTGCCCTAGGCTTTCTGATGCAGCAGAACAAACTACCATGGCATGCCACAGCCTGGCCACATTACAGAGCTGCTAGTGACTGTTCATGTATGAGGCCCAGAAATTACTATGCAACCTGGGGCAGGATGGCACCAAAGGCATTGATCTCAGCGACCAGGTGTCAGAGCCAGGCGATGTTTAAGGCAGCGAGGCTGGACTTTTGGAGTATTATGATTAGAAGATAACACGTGAGAGGCACAATATCAGTATGAGCATGGTAAGGAATTTGGGGAAGCTTGAGAAGCTGAACTCAATGATCATCCCTCAGACTAGCCTGGTAACTTTAACTGAAAATGCTCCTATGTATTTATTGGAGTAAAACTTAACTTTCATCAGATTTATGAGTTTAGAGCGCCCATTTATACCACACCTCAAACCCAGGCCTCTGCAGGACTTGTTCCCATCCCCACCATGTCAGTGATATCTTTTAAGTATGAACCAAGCCATGCCATCATCAGCTTCAATCCCTTTAATATATGCTCATCCATAGAGCTCCTTTCTCTGGGTTCCAGGACTTGTGTCCACCCTTCACCCCCTAGTCCTAAGGTGATAACAGCTCCCCGCTAATGCCAATTGCTGGGAACTTCACCATCAAGCATGATGGAGCTCTGTCCTTGCCCACAGCTCTGCAAGGAGTCCATTCATTAAACCCTCTTTAGTCACATCATTTGAATGTGCCATTCACTTCCTGCTGAGATGTTGACTAACACAAATCAACTATTTTGAAAAAGAAGAATGAAGAAGGGGTAGTTGCTCTTCCGGACATCAAGCTATGTTACTTAAACAGTGTGTTCTAAATAAGGAGATAAGCAAATTATCCACAGAAGAGGCTCAGAGGCCTTGCATGTGTGGGATTTGATTTTTGTTTGAAATGGCAATTCAAGTAAATCAAGAGAAAGAACAGACAATTCAATAAATGATGTCAGGACAAGTGGCTGGCCACGTAGAAAAATAAAACCCATACCATATACACTGGATGTAGGCTTACTTATAAATCTAAAAACTAGGTCCTGAATGACTCAACACTCAGGACATATTCAGAGACCCAAAATTACAGAAGTTGGAGAAAAAAAACGATGTATCCCAAGAGATCATTCGAACCAGATCTCTATATTTAGTTAAGAAAAAGGATCATTTCCATTTAATAGATGAAGAAAATGAGGCCCAAACTGATTAAATGGCTTGTCTAGTTTCACCTAATGCAGTGGTTCTCAACCTTGGCTGCACATTAGAATCACCTGGGAATCTTTTAAAAATCCTGATTTCTGGGCCTCATCCTCCGGAAATTCTGTTTCTTTGTCACTGACCTAATAAGTAGAAAAGGGGACACAATCAGTAGCATCTGGTCTCACACATCACTGAAATGAAGACATGTGACTGCTGAGTTTTGCACCATTTTCCCCGGCATCTCAATTTCAGGTGCAGTCCTGAGCACATTGAGAGCAGACAGTTGCTGCATGTCAGCGGAGGGGAAAATAACACCTGTTCATCAGGAAGCTAATCCTACAAAGTGTACCATCTAACAGGTACAGTGCACACGCAAATACGATGCTCTAATCAGGGGAAAGGCATGAACTGCATTCTATCCCTCAGGGTCCTGAAATATAAGGGAGCAAAATTGAAGGTGTTACAATGCATAAAGCACTTTACCTGGGAGACGAATGCTTTTCCAGGCAAGGTGTACATTTCCAGAACAAGTTCCCACACTTTCTGACATCCAGTCCTGGGGAACAATGGGCACTGAATAAAGAAATGCCTGGAGCAGTGCTGCATATGAAGAGAATCCATGGGAGACAGTATAGTGCAGAGGCTGAGAGCACAGGTTTAGAAGCCAGGCAGATCTGGATTCAAGTCCTGCTCTGGGTTCAAGTCTTGCTTTGCTAAGTCATAACTCTGTAACTCTGGCTAAGTCTCTCTTAACTCTCTGAATCTGTTCTCTCAACACTAAGAGAAAGGTAAGAATAGGCTATAGGGGTGCTAGGATACTAAATGACATAGGTAAAGTACCAGCACATACTTAGCAGTCAATGGGGTTTAACCATTACTATTAGACTGATTTCCTTGTGTGGCCAATTGTCTTGTTCCAAACAACATTCCCAGGAAAGGGTCCTCAAGTGTCAGCAACAGCAGCACCCCTGGAATGAGCCTGCTGGGATGAGCCCGCTGGAATGAGCACACTGGCTCTCGGAATGCAGCCCTGACAGGTTTTCTTGGCTTTGCGTGTGTTCTTTTCTCTTAAATCAAATTAATTGACAATAAATTAAAATCATATCATTTCACATAAAAATATGGATTTCCAGTTTCTTTAGGGCAATAAAAGGTGTGGTGACAAAATACCCACACTCTCGTTTGGCCACAGTGAGCTGGAGTTGAATGGCAGCGGCCCTGTTTAGAAGGGCCACCATGGATCCTCCATTGTCACGGTCCCCACCCAACCCACTCGCTGCACCGCCTGATCCCTGCAGGCCCCTGAGTTTGGGACTCATCCTGATGTGAAGCTTTCCTCCCCCAACCGGAAGGTAGAAAATGTGGATTTGGGAAATGTGAGACTTTATCAGAAGGCAGCTTATGATGTCATGAGTATGGATTTTGGAATTTGACCTGAGTTTGACTTATAGCTTTGGTACTTCACAGCTGTGTGGCCTTGGTACAGTTTGTCTCTGACAACTCAGTTGTCTCTGAAATTGTCCCTGAAATTCACATTTCTTTATCTGAAAAATAGGGATCACATACTTATCTCCCAGGGTTGGTATGAGGATTAGATGGGATGATGGGTACACAGTGCCAAGGACAGTGCCTGGCACAGAGCCGAGTCTCCATGAGACATAAGTATCATCGTCAGTACTTTGGAAAAACCAGAGTTGGGAGACCAAGGACATGATTAACCTGTGAAATACCTTGTTTCACTACACTAAACTAGAACTATAATAAATGGCCTTTATAAAAAGGCTATTTTGTCCATATTATTTTTGCCTAACTTGCCCTATATATTTCATATACCAGTCTTTGCTAGCTAGGAGCCCTTCAGGGTCTTCCTCCCTCAGTATTTCAATGAGATGTCTGTAACTCTGTTTGCTTAGTTGCAAATAATACATAAGTCAAAGGAATGTTTTCTGGGTCTGGTCCTTCATCTTAATGATTTTGACGTTTTCACCTGGAGCCATTGGCTCCCACCTTCCAAATTCCACTCTGTTCTCTGAGATGAAAGGTCACGTTTCCGATTGAGACTGAAAAATGCTTTGGGGACTCACATTTTACCTAAGTGATACTGCTGAGGAGTGTGTTTTCCAAATACCACCCATGCAACAGAAAGCTGTGTAATCATTAACTCTGCCCATGGAAACTCTACTCCCTAAACACACACATTCCATACTTACATGTGCCAGGCTGTGCACTTGCTGGGCACTAGAGATAAAAAGGTGAATGGGACAGACATGGTCCCTGTGCCCATGAACCACATTCACTGTCCTTATACTGACTGCCTTCTATCTGGCCCATGGGCCTGCCATGGGGACAAGGTCTTGGAGGTGTGGGAAAGGGGTCCCTCTCCATCTCTCTCCACCTCCCCCTTCATCAACCTTACTCCTATTTTCTTAGTCCAAGTCTTTATTTATTTATTTATTTTTCTAGTTATCTTCATTAAGAGTGACATCTAACTGAAGTCCTCACAGGTGTCCAAAAGGTATAGTAAGATTATGAATGAGGCAAATTTACTGGGCAATGAATTAATTACTATATGATAATTTTAATAATGATGGCAAGGAAAATAATGAGCACTTATTAAACATCTACTACTTAGCAGGCACTACACTATCTCACTGAATCCAGGAACAACTCCTCTAAGGTATGACAATCTCAATTATATAGAGAAGGGAAAGAAGGTTCAAATCACACACAGGCCCTAAGTCACAAGTTGCAAATGCCAGTGAGGGTTTAATCCCAGGCCAGTTTGACTCTCAGGCCAATGGTCCCATCTACTAGACTAGTTGTCCTTTATGTGCCTTAAAAATTCACTCTCTGTAATCTATCGCCTTATAAATCTCTTCTCTCAGGTGGATTTTATAGGGATACTCAAAATTACTCAGCTGGAGACATTTGCAATACAATACATACATTGCTTTTTCTTTAAAATTCAGTTGCTTTTAAGAGGAAACCAAAACCTTTGGGAGACATGTTTCAAAATCTTCCTAATGAGGTATTTGGCTGATAATCCACAATGGTTTTGATTGAAGGATAAATATGGGATTGCCACTCAGGCTTTTGGGAAAATATATGTAATTACAAAGATTTAGCAAAGTATGAATAAAAAATTGTTTTTAAACTCCTGGCACTGACCATTGCAGCAGCATCAATAGGCTTTGGGCTGAGATGTTAAGCACTATTGCAGCCCTAAAATGCCCACTAGACTTTAGGTAAGTGCCCTTTTGTTGCGCCAACTTTCTGCCCAAAGCATTGGGGTAAGGTATTTCCATAGTCTTTGGGGAAGTAAAAAGCCAGCCCCCTGGCCTTGCCGCCTTCTTAGGCCAATCACTGCCCCTTTTGTTAGTTCACCAGCCTCAGAGCTCCCAGCAGCAATTATATTATGAATGATTCCAGGTTCTTTTTATTGGGAGGGTTTTGAAATTATGTAATTTTAAAGCAAACAAGACCCTGGATTTAAATCCTGACAGATGGGAAGAAAGTCCTGGAGGCGATGGATAAGTTTATGGCGTTGATAATGAGGATGGTTTCACGGGTGTATACTCAACTCCAAACACATCAAGTTGTATACATGAAATATCTACAGCTTTTTGCATGTCACATCTCAATGAAGTAGTTAAAATGTCATCGTTGCTTATTTACTGGATGTGTAATAATGTACCAAATGTGCTTCAAGATGTGTTCTCAGTTCTAAAGAAAATTTTGCTCAGAAGGAGTGGTTGGGAGTTCTGACTTTCTTACTTCTTCCCTATGGCCAGGTCAAAATTCACCCCCAAGTGATCCCCTCATAAAAGATACTCTGAGTAGTTAAAATCCCTTCAGAGACAAAAGTCAAATACCCATGTGAGGCTGACCTTGCTGCCTTCTAACCCAGGTTTTCTAAATTCTATCATCTGTTCCAGAAACATTTTGTCAAGCCCTGTGCCAGGTGATGAGAACACAGTGATGAACACGACAGCCACGGCTGCTGTCCTTTGCAGGTAACATTAGACAGCCTTAAGAACCAATTATGGGCCTGGACAGAGTGGTTTAGTGGTTGAGCATCAACCTATGAACCAGGAGGTCATGGTCAATTCCCCATTAGGGTACATGTCTGGGTTGCAGGCTCAATCCCAAGTAGGGGGCATGCAGGAGGCAGCCGACCAATGATTCTCATCATTGATGTTGTTCTCTCTCTCTTTCTTTCCTCTCTGAAATCAATAAAAATATATATATTTTTAAAAGACCAATTATGGGGTTAGCGATCTACCACAACAGTGACAAGTGCAGAGATAAGTAGGAAGAGCTAAGAAAGCATAAGAACAATGGCAGCCCCACGAGGTCTCTGAAGGGCTTGGGAAGGTCTGTGGAGAAAATGACACTGGAGATCATGGTGTGTGTAAGGAACATGAGGACGTCCAGTGTGTTAGGATAAGGCTGGTGAAGCAGCGGAGACTGGATCATACGAGGTTTGAAAATGAGTTAAGGACTTTGAGATCAATGGGAAGCCACTGATGGGATCTAAGAAGGCAGTCCATTGTGAAGGTCACCATAGCAGTGAGTGGACAGTGAGGTGAAGACAGTGGTGTGCAGGAGTCGGCTTGCACAGCTTGAGAGAGCCATTATGTGCATCTCTTCCAACTCCACATCCAGTAACATCCTGTTGTGGCATGAAATCAGCTGCGGCGTTTGCACCACAGAAATTGGCAAACACTACAGATCAGCCTTCTTCCCCTCCCCCCCAAACACACCTCAAAGAACCAACTGTTAAAAGTTTACCAGTGTAAATGTTAAATGTTTACCACTGACTGGGGAAGACAAGGATGGTGGTGAGAACACCAATTTGGAACAGTAAACTAGGCAAGAAAAGAGAGGGACTGAGACCAGGATGGTGGCAGTAAGGATGAAGAAATGGAAGGGAATATGTATTTGTTATTTGATAAAAGGGAGAGATTGACTCAAATGCGTCACAAACATTTCCTAAGCCCTTCCCAAGTTCAGGCTGAGGATACAGAAGGGAGATGGTGTTCTGCATGCGCTCAAAGAGAGCAAAGCCATGTTACAAGTATTCTAGGTCATGGTAGGATATGCAACTTTTAGAATGCATTCCATTCTATAAGATGTATCCAGGCAATAATAATAGCAAGAACAGCGGCAACAGTTACACCACCTATTACTGCTCCCTGGGGATAAGGTACGTATTACCTTATCCCTATTACTACTCATTGGAGTAGTAATTATTATCCCCATTTTACAGATGAGAAAGTTGAGGCTTTAAACACATCAATTAGTGTTGGGAGTACAGAGGAGGAAGGGACCATTTCCAGAGGAAGGTGCATTGAGCTCTCTCTGCTTTGAAGGACCAGGAGAACTGGGATGTAGGGAGACTGTGGATAGAAGGAACAGTGTGAGCAAGGTAAGGAGACACGGAGAACAGAACTCCCAGGGTGCACACAGGTTGCAGCAGACAGGCTCTGTCACAACTCCTCAACTCTACTGCGAAGCATGAAAACAGCCCCAGACTCTATGTAAACAAATGAGTATAACTGTTCTCCAATAGCACTTTATTTATGGACTTTGGAATTTGAATTTCATATAATTTTCACAAGTATTCTTCTTCTTTTGGCTTTTCCCCCAACCATTTAAAATGCAAAAACTATCCTTAGTTAGCATCTAGACCATATCAAAACAGGTGGTGGGCCAGGTTTGGTCCTTGAGCTACAATGTACAGATCTTGGTCTAGATCTTCGCTGACCAAGAGAAACATAATGTAAGCCACATCAGTAATTTACAATCTTCTCAGAGTCACATTAAAAAAAGTATAGAGAAACATGTGAGATTAATAAGAGATTTTATTTATCTCAGTGTATTTAAATCTTTATTATTTCAATACATAATCAATATAAAAACATTACTGGGATATGCCTTAGCATATATTTTTAAATTGGAACTAAGTGTCTGAAATCTGATGTGCATTTTACACTTTAAAGAACACCTCAACTTGGATGGACCACACTTCAGGTGCTCAAGAGCCACAGACACCTAGTGGCCATCATGTTAGAGAGCACAGGGATAGACCCTCTAAATTACCAACTTGTTTAGTCCTTAAAACTACGTGCCAACAGGCACTCAGGTGCCCATTTCACAGACCATGCTCTTTCCACTGGACCGCCCACCACCAATCCTCCCCAGCTCTGCCACTGGGAAAGGCTCTCCATGGTGACCCTGGGCAGCATCTGTAAAGGTGCCAAGCCACCTAGTCACCTCCCAAAGCTTCTCAGGAACCACCCTCTCCAGGTCAGCTTCCTGGTGAAGGCCAGGCTGCAAGGGATTCCCTGCCACTCAGAGGCATTGGCCATGGCAGTTCCGCCCTGTGGGGGAGGTGCGTCTAGGGACATTTGCTTATGCAGCTTCCACTATACAGTTCGTAGGGGCTGGAAGAGTGAGAGACTGAGATAGTTCAGGAAACCACTGCCAGCCTGTGGAGCCCATGCACACCCCCCGAAAATGTAAGTCCACTGTTCCCTCAAGGTTCTCTTGGTGTGACCATCTCTCTGCTACCAGGGCAATTTAAAGATTTCCGAGGGTAATGTACAAGCAGTTTTCACCTCTGGCCCTGATAGTGCATGTTAATCCCACCCCCTTTACTCCACTGTATTGGGCCTGGCAGTCAACTTCCTTGGCACCCTCCCTCCGCCATTCACTGTAAGCTGCTTGAGGGACAGGAGATGTGTTCTATTCCTCCTGGTTTCTCTAGGCCCAGCAAGAGTGGCCAACAGCTGAAATATATCTAAACATAGGAGAAATAACATTATGGTGAACTAGACGGCCGGTGCATGAAATTCGTGCAAGAGTAGGCCTTCCTTCCCCTGGCTGCTGGCACCAGCTTCCCTCTGGCACCTGGGACCATGGCTTCCCTCTGGCCACTGGCAGGCACCTAAGACCTGGGCTTCCCTTGGAGCCCCAGCTTCATCCGGAAGGTCGTCTGGAAGGACATCTGGTCTAATTAGCATTTTATGCTTTTTATTATGATAGATGGTTGATGAATGAAAGAATGATACAAGTGGCTACAGAAAAACCCTATCATTCATTCCACACCTCTGCCAGAGGCACTGGCCGGCCATACATCAGTCAACAAATAGTTACCTATTCACAAGTCTCATCTAAGACATCAGTATTTTTTTTCTCCTTTGGATAAAAAAATAATAATAATAAAATAGGTACATTTATAAAGCTCGGGCAAAAAAAGTATCAGAAAGAGTAGAAACAACACCTTGGACTTATTGAACTCTGGGTTCACAGGCTGATTCTGAGACAAAGTGGTTGGATCACCCTGGACAAGCCTTTCCTTGGGCCTTGGGTTTTCATTTTCTTATCTGGAAAATGAGGGAATCAAGGCCTAACTAGCTTGGCAAAATTGGGGAGATAAAATTAGCAAATCACTGTGTGAACATCCGCAAAGAAATCTCTGCTCAATAAATGTTTTTCCTTTCTTTCCTTCTGACCTTAATATATGCATGCCTGCCAGACACCCAATGCTCTCAATGGAGGGTTTCTATACCAGCAGCTACTTCCCATGAGTCAGCCAGAAAGAGGACATTTGCACAGTATGGTGCAAGATTATTTTCATTCCTTCTCCCTCCCAGCCTCCCTCCCTCATTCGATCCAGGAGTGTCTAAGAAAATGGTTCATTTAAACAGCTATTCCTCCTGCCAGGAGTTAATACATATCACACCTTCCCTGATGCACATCTGTTATTGATTAGGTTCAATGGAAAAATTGCTATCATTATGTCAATAAGTACTTATGAAAAAATATATACATATAATTATTTTCTTATAATTTTCTTGGCTATATAAATTAAGGTTTTGGAAATAACCTACTTATGCTAATCCAAGGTGTCAACAGACTGCTGAAATCACCTAAAAATGGAACAATTTTATCAGCATTTTGATCCAAATTATTGGAAGGAAAGAACAAGGAGACAGAACAAATGTGACATTCAAATGGCCTGCTTTGACGGAAAAAAAGAAAAGGAAAAAAGACAGAACCCAACAACGTTTTCCTTGAAGCCTGCAGAAAGCGACAATTTGGACGGTCATTGATCTTTCTTTTCTTTTGGGGGGTGGGGTCTTTCATTTCTCAGGATCAAGAGTTTCAAACCTCCTTTGTGTCAGATTAATAGCAATAATAATAGAGAGAGTCTCTGGCTGTAACTGGATCTGACCGAAACAGGTGGAGGCTGCTGAGAAAGGAAAAGTCCTGCCATTTCCAGCTTGCTGTGTCCTGTGCGTGGAGGGAGGAGCACCCCCACCGCAAAATTAGGGGCTCCTCTAGGGCAGGACTCCTGAGCAGGTCTCCGGTCTGCCCCTGTAGCACAAGCCTCACCCAGGGCAACCAAGAGAAGCCACTCATTGCTGGTGGAACCACTGTTCCTCCAACAGACCAAGCCTGCAGGAACAATCTTACAAATGTCATGAAATGAACCAGCAAGTGAAACCATCTAGGAAGAGGCCCAGAGCCCCTTCCAGTGTGACCTTGGGCAGATCACTTGACCTCTCTGAGCTTCGGCCTCCACCTCCCTCCATGGGAAACAGTGACAATTAAACACAGAGCAACGTGAAATAACAAGTACAGCGCCAGCCCTCAGCCAGCCCTCAATGAATGGTCTCCTGTAATATTACTCACAGCAGTAATACCCTCATCAAGGAGCAGGGCAGCAGGGTGTGGCTGAAAGGGCAAGGGTTTTTAGAGTATGTCAGACCTGCTTTCCAACCTCCATCCTGGTGTGGTTAAAAGCACGGCCATTGGAGTCCAGCCCATCTGGCTGTGTTCTAATCTCAGTTCTGCCATTTATTAGTTCAGGGCAGGATACTTAACCTTTCAATGCTTTTCGTTCCTCATGTGAAAAATGTAGATCATAATAGCACCTGCCCTACAGGGTTATTGTGAGGATTAAATCAGTTAATATATAGGAAGGGCTTAGCATCAAGCCTGGCACATAAATATCAACAGCTATCATCACTGTGGTCATTGTATTGGGCAAGTTAATTAGTCTAATTTCCCACCTGCAAAATGGGAATGATAACATCTGTGTCACAGAGATGTGAGGAGTCAGTAAATGCAGGGATGACAGGTACCCAGTACACAGTAAATGCCAAGTTCGTGTGAGTCTTTGTCCTTTCTTTTCTGATTCCAGTAACAAGCTCCTTGAGGGGCTACAGCATTTGGAATTCATACAAGTCTATTCTTGCCTGCTTTTATTTCTTTGCAGAATCTCTTCCCCACCCTCTTTTCTCTTAATAGTCCCCAGGCAACAAAAGAACAGGCCACATCCTAGCCTGGAATGAAATCTTTTTTTTTTGACTGGGCATTGTCCCTGTGGCAGGGCCAGGAGGCACTCAAATGACACCATTAAATTTCCAACCATCTCAGAGGTTTCCCAGGGAGGCTTAAGAACCTGGGCAAAGGTTTACAGCACTTAACCCGCCGAAGCCTCTTCAATTGCAGTCTGTCACCCCCTGCGCTAAGTAGCGGATGAAATCAGCATGTATAATTTCCCTTCCTCGAGGTTTAGTGAGGAGCATCGCATCTCGGCATGATTAACACTGCTTTCCCCCCTTTTTTCCTTTTGCACATTCCCTTCCCAAGGACCAATGGTGGGGTTCAAAGAAGCAGATAGGGACAGAGGTGAGTGCTTCAATGGAACAGGCATTCAGCTTTAAGTGAAATACTCAATGGATTAATAGATGGGGAAAGAGATCTTCCTTTCCTCACACACTGTCAGATTCAGTAGTTTACCGGCAGGCCTCCTTGGGAGAGAAGGAGAAAGAAAATGATGGGAAAACAGCCAACCTTTTAAACCTAGGCTCTCAGTCATCCATCCATCCATCCATCCATCCATCCATCCATCCATCCATCCATCCATTCCATCCATCCATTCCATCCATCCATCCATCCATCCATCCATCCATCCATCCATCCATCCATCCATTCCATCCATCCATCCATCCATCCATCCATCCATCCATCCATCCATCCAACAAGCTCCCCCTCCTACCCCATCTACAGCTTAAGTTGGACTCACCTGTAGGCTTCAGCCCATTTACTTCTGGAACCATCTTTAATTTGAGATTAGGTCAAATTCCTCCGAAATCTTACAGTTCTGAGTACATCTCCTTTAAAGCACTGACTACAGCTGCAAATACCTCTATCTATGTAACTATTAAATTAACAGGTGTTAGAGGTAGGTTCAAGTCAGACAGGGTGACATTCAAATTCCCCCTGTACTGCTTTGTTTCCTGGAGTTCATGTAGAACCCATGTGAATGAGAATGGGCCCTGAGAGTGAAGCCCAGAAAATGACAGAGACCCTGTGATTGGCTGAGTCAGGCTCCTGCTCTCCATCCCACTGTGGCCCTTCCATGCAGAGAAGGGCCCACCACACTGTTATCAAGATGCCACAGGCCTGTCTCCGCCCTCTTTCCCAGTGGCTTTGAATTTTACAGACCTCTGTGCCCCACATCAGGGGCGATCAGACTCTAGTGGAGATGAGGGCCACAGGCCTCTGCATCCTGAGATGTTACAGCAGCAGAGCTCCTGTGAGGCACCTCCACTCATTAGCAATTGCCTCTATGATCCAAGGTATGAGCACCCCTGAAGTTCAGAAAAATTAAAAACGGAAAATTTAATTAAAGCCTCTCTTCCTAATTGCCTTCCTGTTGGTGTATAGGGTCCTTTGAAGGAAAGGAAACAGAACTCTTTACTCTCCATGTCAGCCTGGGGTCTATAAACATGAGCCTCCTGCCAGCAGGAGCACAGGCTGGTGCTCCCTCTACCTCTGTGGATCATTTGAATAAAATGTAGAAGAATATGTTTGTGACCTACTGACAAAGGATGTCTCAAACCCCCAAATGCACAAATTCGAAGGTGAAAAAAGTGATGCATTTGATACTCCCATAATTGACTCACAAAATGATTAAATAAATATATTTTGGGAGAAGATACTTGTCTGAAAGTGATAAGGGATTAATATTTGGAATACACTAGGAACTCCTTCCAGGGAACAAGACAATGTCAGGAACCCTAAATGACAAATGGACAAAGGATACGGATAAGTAATTCAATAAAAAAAAAAAAAAAAAAACCTCAAAAGGCCAACATACTATGTAGACACCCAAACCTATTTATAGTCAAATTAGAGGTTCAGTGCATGAAATCTGTGCACTGGTGGTGGTGGGGGGGGGCATCCATCAGCCCTCTTGCAGTCTGGGAGCCAGCAGTCAGACATCCTTAGGGCTGCTGCAGAGGTGAGAGAGACTCCTGCCACCATCGCTGTGCTCACCAGCTGTGAGCCCAGCTCAGGGCTTCTGGCTGAGCTGCACTCCCACTATGGGAGCATACTAATCACCAAAGGCAGCTCCTGCATTAAGCATCTGCCCCCTGGTGGTCAGTGCATGTCATAGCGAATGGTTGTTTCACTGTTTGGTTGATTTGCATATTAGTCTTTTATTATATAGGATAAATAAATAAAAATTAAAAAACAAAACAAAACACACACACAC
This sequence comes from Myotis daubentonii, assembly GCF_963259705.1. Classification (NCBI taxonomy): domain Eukaryota; kingdom Metazoa; phylum Chordata; class Mammalia; order Chiroptera; family Vespertilionidae; genus Myotis; species Myotis daubentonii. The sequence continues at coordinate 37,397,203 of NC_081848.1, read as the reverse complement.
AGTAAGCTATGCCTGCATGCATCAGATTGGTAGAAATGAACATATCTGCCCTAAATGCCAGAGGCTATGAGGAGATGGAGGAAGTAGGAAGCCTCGTGTCGGGGTGAGTACAGATTAGGGAGAGCAATCTGGAACTAAGTCAGGTGCACAGGTGCTCTTTATGCCAGGTATAGAGCCTGGCACAACTGAACAACTCTCACAAGGGTCTGTTCGGGGCATGTCGGAGGATGTTCACTGCACTGTTGTTTATATGGGAAGGGAGTTGGAATCTCTCCTGGTGTCTCTCTCGAGGAACACATGTGTAAAATGTAGCGAATGCACACAAGGACTATTTTGCAGCAGTTAGAAATGATGGGCTAGTAGACTGTCTCCATAGCAACAAAGATGGATCTTAAAAACAAAATACTAAAAGAAAAGAGTAGAAGAGAGAATGAGGTCTACAACAGAGTATCATCAATGCAAATTAAAACTATTTGAATGAAAAAAACACACACAATACCTGTTTTAAAAGAACACACATACACAAAAGGCTTAGCTTCAAACATAAGGGAGAGGAAAATAAGAGTGGGGAACTTGGATATCAGGGAATCAAGAGTTCAAAAAAGTGGGTTTCACACAGTTCAATGATGGTATTTCATAAAAGGAAAAAAGGATGAACTCAACCTTCAGCACCTGGTGTCTAAAAACAGGTAGGGCATTGATATGCCTCGCTGAGGGTGGTGTTGCCTTGACCTTTCACCCAGAAGAGGTGGAGACTTATACCTAGAGCAGCCTAGCCTGACTTCCAGAAACTGACGAACTTCATGGTCTGTTCCAGGGAAGCTCCTGGGACCCAGGGGACTGTGATGGGTCTAGAAATCAGACGGCTGGTGTCAGACCCTCCTCTGTGACAAGGCAGCTGTGGGACCCAGCCGAGGCATGGACCTTCTTCTCTAAGGCTCAGTTTCCTCCTTGTAAGACGGGGTACTGGCCCCACCCTCTTTGAGTGACTGTAAGATTTTAATTGGGTTGATATGGGGCACATGATATTCTATTACCTCTAAAGTATCCAATGTCCTCATGATATTCTCCCCATCCCCCACCCCTAGCTCAACCTCCTCTGAAGAAAGATCTAGAACCCATACTAATCACCATTATCACTGCTCTCTTTTAGGCTAGTTCTGGTCTAAGTGATACAAAGATGTGGTAGTGTTGGTAGTCTCATCTTCACTCTGTAGGGAAGGAAAGGGGGGCTTAGAGTAGTGAACTCACAGGCTGCACAATCGATTTACCACTTGAGTAAAGTTCATTCAAGAATAAGGCTGAGGGTGGGAGGAGCTTACACAGGACCATGAACTCTAGCCAGCCCCATCCGTGTCTGTAACTTATGAGGTCAGTCAGTTTTCCAGATTAAGCCTCTCCATGCCAGTCTCTGCCTTGTTTACTAGTGGATGGTTTCTCCCCTCAGAGTGAGGTTCCTTAGGGAGGTAAGAACAACAATGTAGAAATTCTTTCATTTTGCAAGTGAGCACCTACTGTATACCAGTAGATCTATCTCCAGGTTTGTGGAGGTAGCAATGAACAAATGAGACATGCATCACCTTTGCTTAGTTCCAATGGGGGAAGACAGATCACAGGCAAACAACATCAGGGAATGATGACTGCTATGGAGAAAAATAAAACAGGGATAGAGAACCAAAGGGGGTCGACGATGGGTACTATTTGAAAAGTTAGAACTGAGCCCTGACCAATTAAAGACAACAAGGGCAGAGTATGTGGAGATGAAGGGGTTTGTGTGACTAGATTCCCCAAACATTAATTGATTTAATTCAATAGTAAGTCTCGCAGGGGATAGTCAAAATGCCTCTCACCATATTCTCCATCTTTTCAAGAGGATACACATAAAGCTCTACCATCTGCAAAGGACTTTCACTCCCATATTCTGATCTAATCCAAACAAAACCCCCAGGGACTCAGAAGTGGTCTCTGTTGTACAGATACAGAAACAGAGATCAGAAGAGGAAAATGACCTGCCCAAGATCACTCAGCAGCTAAGCACCAGACACAGGCCTTCAGTCCCAATCCCCGGACCCTTCTCCAGTGCCAGTTCCTGCCAGGTCACACTGCCTGCCTGGATCAGTATAATAAGGGTGGTATTCTGGCCCCTGGCACCATGAACAAGAATGCTAATGATAACCCTGCTGCACAGTCACCTCATAGTTCCAAGGTGCTTTCATGCCCCACGTTCCCTGAATACTCCCAGGAAGCTGGGGCCAGAGAAGAGGCATGCTTGTTCTCAGTCATGAGGTTGGAAGCCCTCTGGCCTCAGTTCTAGGGCTCTGACATGTAGAAGTGCCATCTTCGCCAGCTTGGCATGGGTCTTACCACCAAGACAAATCTATACGATGCCCTTAAACACAGGGCTTCTGGTTCTGCTAAGACTCACTCACAGCCCCCTCCCCCTCTGCCACCCATGGGCTTTCTTACCTCCTGTCTAGAAGGAGAAAACCTGCATGAAGGGTCTGCCCTTCCCCGCAGCCCAGATCTCTGCTCAGTGCCTCCCAGCAGTGCCCTTCCCTGAGGTGTACTTTCAGACAAGTTAGGGATCTGTGATCCCCAAACCTGTTACATTCCTTGAGAAAAGGCACAAAGGAAATAGGAGCTGTGACAGGATGATGGTTATTCCTAGTGAAGGCAGGAGCCCCTGGGGGAGCATACAGCAAGTGGGGTCACCCAGGTCCCCAGCCCCTTCCACTTTGGAAGAGAGACTTCAGTTTACCTGCTGAGCTCAGAGCTGCACTTCTGCCCTGATGACTGGGGCAAATGGTTCCAAGCAGCACATGGAAAGGGTGCAGGGGTGAGAGGTGGCTGTGAATGTCAGCTGCCCTGACAGAGGAAGAGCCCCTGATGTCAGAGTTCTGTGGACCCCGGATTTGGAAATGTCAGTGACTCCTCTGAGAGCCAGATCAACAGGGTGCCTGAGCTGCCTCTGCCGTGTGCTCGGATGGACATCCTAGACCAGTGATGATGAACCTTTTGAGTTTGGCGTGTCAGCATTTTGAAAAACCCTAACTTAACTCTGGTGCCGTGTCACATATAGAAATTTTTTGATATTTGCAACCGTAGTAAAACAAAGACTTATATTTTTTATATTTATTTTATATATTTAAATGCCATTTAACAAAGAAAAATCAACCAAAAAAATGAGTCCGCGTGTCACCTCTGACATGCGTGTCGTAGGCTCGCCATCACTGTTCTAGACTTTCACGGGGTCACAAAGAGTTTGGCATAGACAGACTGGCTTCGGCATCATTATCCCAGCTTCTAAAATATGTCTGAGTGGGGATTTTACTTTTATTTTTTTTCCAATCTCAGTTTCGAAAGGTCAATCCAATACTTAATAGATAGACATCCCAGAGTTTGTAATAAAGTCAGAACCCATATGACGGGATTTGGATGGCAGGACCATTTTCTTTTGCAGAAAAATGTAATGCAAGAATCTGCAAGAAAGGGAGGTTAAAATGATGTGCTGAGGGTAGTGGATCCCTTTGCTGCATCAGGACCCCAAAAGGCCCTTGTCCTTTGCAGAACTGGGCCTCTGCCTTTCCAGGGTTCCTACAGGAAATAAGTAAAGAGGGAGGGGTGTTAGTCCCTCCACTGCTAATTACTTATGTGTGAAATCAGAAACTGATCTTTTTCTCAGAGCCTATAATGTAGGCAGAGAGGACTGTCACAGAGGAGTCATTGGACTTCTCTGAGCCTCAGTTTCCTCTGTGATAAAATGGTAACAAAACGCTTGTTTGGCAGGATACACACGCTCATGAAAATATGGGGCTTGGTTGCAGGAGGTTCTCAATAAATGTCAGGTGCCACATCCGTCCCTTCCTCCTGACAAATTAGTTACTGCATTATCCATGAGGGATAAGGGTGGTGAGCATCGTGGAAACAAGCTGACTCGGCCAGGGGTCCTGCTTCCACAGCCTGGGAATCAGCCGTGAAGCCAATGAAGTGTGTTCATGGGGGCACCCTCAAAGCATGGAGATGTCGCCGAATGTGACAGTAAAGGAAATTTTTCTTTTTGATTCAGTAGGGAAGTTTAAAAAAATTATTTTAAAGTATATATCCACAAAAGACATTAAATATACGAGGGATGATGTTTTTGTTTTTTTGTTCACTGCTATATTTATAGTGCCTGAATAGATGCTCAATAAACATCTGTAGGATTGATGGATGGATGGTGACAAATGGAGGTGTGAATGAATGGATGAGTAAATGGGAGATCAGGGAACATTCCAGAGAGGAGGTGAGGAAGAAATTAGCAGGTGGGCAATGAAGAAGGAAGTATGGAGCACACAGGAGATGACCAAATTTCTGTACTTTCTCTAGTAATAAAATAAAAACCATTGAGTTCATCTGAAATGTAAAATTTGGCGAGGTGGATGATTCCTAAAATAGTTGTTTTTTTTATATAAAGACCCAACACACCACAGAGTTCAACATAATCTCAAAGGAACCCATAAGTAAAGGCAAAGATCTTCATTTCAAGACTCCAGGTCTGATAACTAGTGATGAGTTTCCATTCCACAAATTACCAGGCAGAGGAAAGCAAGTGTTCTGGGACATTGAGGATGGAGGGCTGTCTGAGGCTGGAGCATGGAGGCTGGTGGGAGAGAGGGAACACACAAACGAGCCAGGGATGGTGGATCTGGAGTAATCAATGTCGGTCACTAAATGTGAAGGGCGAGTGAGAGATGGCAATTTGCATGAAGTCAATCAAGCCAGAGCCAAAGGTCATGTAATGCCTTACCAAGATAAAATCCAGGGAAAGGGTGGGCACTCCTTGAGGGCTGAGATCTTCAAAGGTTAATCATTCCAATTCTGCGACACACTGACCTCTCTAAGTCACCTCCAACACATGTGGTTATTAATGCATGACTAAGAATGATACCCACAGAATGCCCCCCTGTGCTCTTTTGCAGGAATCTGGGTGGGTGTGGGGAGGATATCTGTGTCTTTATGTCATAGTGCCACTTGTCGCATAAATCTTGATACATACATTTACATACACCCACACACCAATGGAGAAACTGAATCTAAGGTGAACATTTTACATACGGACCCCTGTTATTTAAAACTATAATTTTCAAATGGCTGCATTTATAAGAGAAAACAATTACAGTTGTCCCTCTGCATTCATGGGGGATTGGTTCTAGCATCCCACCCCACTCCCATGGATACCAAAATCCGAGGATATTCAAGTCCCCTCTATAAAATGGCATTGCATTTTCATATAACCTACACACATCTCTAAGTTACCTCCTAATATGATGTAAGTGCTACAAATAGCTGTCTTGCTATATTGTTTAGGGAATAATGCCAAAAAGAAAGTCTATATATATATTCTGTATAGATGCAATCATCATAGGCCTAACTACATAGACCACATCCGCAACAACATAACACTTTTTTTAAAAAAATATTTTTGACCTGAAGTTGGTTAAATCTGCAAACATAGAACCCACAGATATAGAGGGCCCATGGTCCTGAAAACCCACTGCCTTATTGTCAGACATTTATCTATTTCCAACTTCACTATAGTTGACAGTGTAATACTACCTTTAGGTATGAAATCTTTTTTTTTTCTGTCTTATCTTAGATCAAATGGCATCATTGGGTCAAGGAAATAAATTTTGTCTACAAGTTTTGTTTCCAAAAGGATTGGTATGGTTTGTTCTAGAGGAGTAGGCTAGTTTTTCACCAGCCCACCAAGAGAAATTAATACTAAAAACTTCTTTTGGTAATTTAATAAAAAACTGAAGACTGTAGACAATGTAGAAGGAAGACAAGTGCTGCAGAAGGGAGCGAAGCTGCAGAGAAGCAAGCGGGGCAGCAGAGACGGGAGGGAAGCAAGCAGGGCGGCGGAGGTGGGAGCAAAGCCCGTCTCAGGAGGTTTCACTCCCTTCTCTGCTTCGCCATGACCTCAGGAACCCCTATTCTTGCAGGAATCTCCCTGCAATGGGCCTCTAGTCCTATCTAAAAAAAGAGAAACATGGTAAATAGCCATACCTCCGCTACCCTTCCCATTGGCTAATCAGGGAGATACGCAAATTAACTGCCAGCCAAGATGGCAGCCGGCAGCCAGGTAGGTTGAAGTGAACATGAGGCTTGCTTGCTTCAGTGACAGAGGACTCCAATGTTCCCTGCCTGCCGCTGCCAGCCTCTGAGCTTACAGTTTGAAACATTGTTACAAATATAGAAGCTAAACAAAACCCCAGAAACCTGCTTCCAGCCAGCCAGGATCTCAGAGCTGGACTTGAAACAGTGTTTGATTATAGAACCCAAACAAACCAGATACCTGCTTTCAGCAGCTGAGGCCTCAGAGCTGGAGCCAAGCCTCAGAGCTAAAGCTGGCCCAGAATAAAAAAAGAAAAAAGAAAAAAAGGAGCGGTTGGGAGCTTCAGTCACCCGCCAGCCTGAAAACAGCCCTCAGCCCCTCACCCAGACTGGCCAGGCACCCCAGTGGGACCCCCACCCTGAAGGGTGTGTGACCAGCTGCAAAAAGCCATCATCCCCTCATCCAGGCTGGCCAGGCACCCCAGTGGGGACCCCCACCCTGATCCAGGAAACCCTTCAGGGCAAACCAGCTGGCCCCCACCCATGCACCAGGCCTCTATCCTATATAGTAAAAGGGTAATATGCCTCCCAGCACCAGGATCAGCGGAGCCGCTAGGCCTCCCGGCACTGGGATCAGCATGACAGGGGGCAGCACCCAAACCCCCTGATCGCCCTGCGGCTCTGTGTGTGACAGGGGCGGGGCCACAACCTCCCTATCCGCCCTGCTCTGTTCATGACAGGGGAAGGCACCCCCACCCCCTGATCAGCCCTGCTCTGTGCCTGATAGGGGGGAGCTCCCCAACCCCCTGGTCGCCCTGCGGCTCTGTGTGTGACAGGGTGCGGCGCCCCAACCCTCCCCCCCCCACAGGCCCTGTTCTGTGTGTGACAGGGTAGAGCCATAACCTCCCCATCAGCCCTGCCCTGAGTGTGAGAGTGGCGGCGCCCCCAACCCCATGATCGGCCCTGCTCTGTGGATGATAGAGGGCAACGCCCCAACTGCCCCCCACGGGCCCTCCTCTGTGTGTGACAGGGTAGAGCCATAACCTCCCCATCGGCCCTTCCCTGAGTGTGACAGGGTGCAGTGCCCCAACCCCCGATCCACCCTGCTCTGTGTGTGACAGGGGGCGGTGCCCCAACCCCCTGATTGGCCCTGCTCTGTGCATGACAGGGGGTGGCGCCGCAACCTCCCCATCGACCCTGCCTTGAGTGTGACGGGGGACGGTGCCCAACCCCCCAATCGGCCCTACCCTGAGCATGACTGAGGGTGGCATCGCAACCTCCCGATCCACCCAGGTCTGTGCATGACAGGGGGCAGCGCCCCAACTCCCCAATCAGCCCTGCTCTGAGCCCAACCAGGGGCTGCACCTAGGGATTGGGCCTGCCCTCTGCCACCTGGGAGCAGGCCTAAGCCAGCAGGTTGTTATCTCCCGAGGGGTCCTAGACTGGGAGAGGGCACAGGCCGGGCTGAGGGACCCCCCCTTCCCCCTGAGTGCACAAATTTTTGTGCACCAGGCCTCTAGTATATATATATAAAAGCCTAAGTGACAGAATAACCAAACAACTAGTCGACCGGTTGCTATGACACTCTCTGACCACCAAGGGGCAGACACTCAATGCAGGAGCTGCCCCTTGGTGATCAGTGTGCTCCCACAGCAGGAGAATTGCTCAGCTGACTGATGGGTGCCAGACACAGGGCTCACAGCTGGCAAGTGCAGCTCCTGCGGCTTCAGCCTCTCCTGCCTCCGTAGCAGCGCTACCAAGCAGCAGTGCAGCAGGCACAGTGGGGCTGGGATGAGCAGGAGCAGTGCAGCATCTAGCCCAGGCTCAGGCTCCTTCCTGGCCACCTGCTGCTTCATGCACTACTACAACCTTGGGGGATGTTGGACTGCCTGTTTCTGCCCAATCCCTACAGGTCTAGTTTCAATTTGGCCTGATCGTTTGCATAAACACAACAAGAATGGTTACTGACCTCCTTTGTCGGAATTTCATGATTGAGTCTCAATGTGCCCCTTAGGGCAGAGAAGCCAAACCATCCAGCTGCTGTCAGGCCTGCCTGCAATATGACCTGTGGGGATCAGGCTGAACCTCGCAGTTGAAACCACAGTCTGACATCCCCTGAGGGGTCCTGGATTGCAAGAGGGCACAGGCCAGGCTGGGGAACCCCACCGGTGCACCAGGCCTCTAGTGCTACAATAAAGTTTTAACAAACTCTAAGCATGCATTACAAAGAAGGGACGTGCAGCTGAAGATCTGGGGTGATTAGTGAACACAGGCACACTTCATAGGAATTCTGCTCTGGCTGTACCTACAAGCACGCCTGGAACTCATTCCCCTTTCAAAGATGCCAAAGCCACTTTACCCATTTTCTCTGGGTTTTAGTCCCTGTGGGAATTCCATGAGAAAGGCTGGAAAGAAATGAGAGAGAGAGATTTCAAATATTCCCTTTGTCCAGCCCATAATAAGGATTATTCTAAATCTTTTGTCCAGCACATATAAGATGCCATGGCAGTTAATGAATAAGTTAATTGGTTCAATCATTCTAGTGGGGCCCTCCAATTCATTCCCAGTAAGCCGGTAATGAGTAAGTAAAAGATTGGAATGCCTACAAGAAGGGGCTGAGACACCAGATGGCTCAAAGGAGTCTCACTGATATTTTAACTTTTTTTTTTTTTTTTTGCAAAAGTGGTAGCTTCTCAATGAAAAAAACTTGGAAAAAAAATACAAAGTAAAACAAAAACAATTATTGTATAACTTCATCATCCATAGCCAATATTGTGATATATTTTTGAGAAACTATACATGAGTTTTATAAAACTGAGATTGGACTGCACATAGATAGATTTTTATCTTGCTTCTGCTATTCAACATTATAAACTTGTCTCATAAAAATATAGACATATTTAAGACATATTTAAGACATATTCCAAGACATATTTAAGGCTAAAGATTTTTACCTCTCATGGATACATCACGAATATTAAATCATTATCTGCCTTAAATACTTCTGATGTTTTAAATTTTTTTTGTATTATACTTTCTTTTACTTAGTGTACTGTGTGGTATGGACTGGGTCAACAAAACAGTCTTAGACCCCTGACCTCAGGAAGAAAAATAGTGTACAATTAGCATACACATATTTATTGAAAGCTCTGGAAGTATAAATAGAGCAGTGCCCCTTAAAGCTGAGGCGGGAAGGCTGGTAGGCGATAGCAGAGAGAGAACTGGAGAGAGGGAGTCCTGGCAGAGAGGGGAACATGCACTGGAAAGAAGAGAGGCTGGAGGAGGATGGCCTGTATCCTGGGAGTATTTTGGGAGGGTCAGCAAGGGCCCTGCTGGTGGCTCTATACTAACTAAGCACATTGAAACGCCATTCACACTGTGAGAAACACAGGATGTGCTTTTACATTTTCAAAGAAAAGGTATGTTAACACTGAGAACACCCTGGGACTGGATTCATAAGACTGGACAAGTCTCTAATTAGCAGTCAGTTTGCGTTTCGATTTTACAGTTGGCCAGTTCTGCCTGTCCTGCCTCTGCAGGCCACCTGTACTGGCAGCAGGACAGCTGTCGGACAGGAGACAAGCCCTGTCACCCTGCAGAGATGCACAGAACCTGTCCTTCCTCCTTTGGCATCCAGGTGCTTGTGTTCAAGTAACCCTTAGTTACTGAACAATGGCCCCCAAAACAAGCATAGTGATGCTGACCATTTAAATGTTTGACATACACATGAGAAGGTGATGTGAAGAGGAAGACAAACATTGGAGCAATGTGGCTAATCTTCTCCAAAGAGAAGCTATAAAGTGCTTTCTTTAAGTGAAAAGGATGCACATACAGGGGAAAAAAATACATATTATATACAAGGTTTGGCTTGGCACTGTCTTTGGTTTCCAGCATGTACTGTGGGTCTTGAAACATATCCCCTGAGGAGAAGGGGGTCTACTGCAGAATTCCTTCTGCTAGGGTTACCTTTCTGCACCTTTTCTTTTCTTTTTAACACGCCAGGATATTTTTCCAGCAAGTGTATCTTTCCCATAACTCAAAGGGCAGACTCAAACACTAAGCACAGCTGAACATCTGTTCATTTTGTCATCTGTACTCACTATGCCTTCCTTGAGAACTGACTTTTTCTAGACCCACTGGTCTAAAAAGAAAAAAAAAAAGTAAATTAAAAAGAAAGCTGCTAGTATCACCTACAAATCTGGGGTTTGAAAGGACGACTGTTTCTCCCTAAGTACTAATACTTGGCTCTCTTATGGGAATTCTCACCCAGGCCCAGGACTGGTGAAGAAAACGGATAAAAACCCTAAATCTTCTTGGCACCTTGTGGAGCCAACTACAGGCTGGAGGCTGTGTCTGGTCCTTCTCCTGGTCTCCACAGAGGCCTCACAGTCTGGATGTGGGATCAAGCCCTCCCACAGTGCACATGGGGAGGAACAAATAGATGAATGAGAACAAGTAAGACTGATAGAAAAGGCAGGGTCCACAGCTGCCCGGCTAAGTGTCTGGTGTGGGAGAAAGAACACAGTTCCTTACTCGGATTTCCCGTGCAGAATCTCACATTGGGGCCCACCTCTTCCTCACTTCACCTTAAGTTCAGATTCAGTTTCCACCACCAAAGGAGGCAGATGAGCTTGGTTAAATGGTGGGTGCAAGCTCCAGACTGCCTGGGTTTGAACCCTGGTGCCACCATTGATGAGCTGGGAGACCCTGAGAGGGGAACTCAACTTTCCCATCTGTAAAAAGGGGATAATAAAAGGAAGATGGAGAAAGTATGGCTCAGCCAGGCTATAATTTATTTCTTCTTTATTCCTCCTTCTGCATTCATTCTGGGGACATAGTGGTAAACCAAAGCCCCTCCTCTCTTGAAGGTTACAGGGCTAGTAGGGGTGCCTGACAAGAAATGAGAAATTAAGATAATTATAGCTGTGAGGAAATCCATGTTTTGATGAGAAAGTCAAGGGGAAGGACTTTATGAGGTGCATTAGAGAAGAATGAGCCAACAGTATATACAAATTTTCTTTTATGGCAAATGGGTAGGAGGGGGTGAAGGAACGGAGTAGGTATCAGGATACCCAGAACAGTACAAGGAGGGTGAGAATGGGACACAAAAGGGCAAGGAGCTACGTCAGAGGCCAGGTCATCTCTGACTTGTCTAAATCTCATTTTAATTGTGATTAAAAAAACTACTTTAAAGGCTTTTATGCAGTGGAGTAAGGTTGTCATATCTGTGTTTTTAAAAGGTCACTCTGGCTTCAGTGCAGAGACTGTACTAGCATAGAGTGGAAATGGGATCACGGCAGTGGTTCAGGAAGAGATGACAGTGGGCTGGACCAGTGGGCAAGAGATGACAGTAACACCAATCAAGATGGAGAGAGAGGGACAGGTTCAAAAGGAGTACTGGTAATATCTGACACTGAATAAGCACTGAGCATTCACTGTCTCATATGATCCTCCTGGAAGATTCTCTGATAAACGGAGGACCAGAGAGGTTAGGCAACTTCCCCAAGACCACACAGGAAGTGGTAGAGGCAAAATCTGAACTGAAGTCATCAGGTTCCAGAGCGCACACAACAAACTGCTCTTATTCCAATAGGCCTGGGTGGTAGATGGGCTGAGGGTGCTGAGGAAAAGGCAAATAGTGGTAGCTCCCAGGGCGTAGGCTTGTGCAGCTGGGCTGACTGGTGGTGCTGTTTACTGATGGGCATGAATTGAGGAAGAGACTGGCTGTTGGGGGGCAGGGTAGGAGGACTGGGACTGGAGGATCTCTGAGGTCCAAGAACTCTGTTTTACATTTTTTATTTTAATCCTCACCTGAGGATATTTTTCCATTTATTTTTAGAGAGATTGGAAGGAAGGGAGAGAGGGATGAAGAGAGACAGAGAGAGAGAGGGAGAAATATCTATGTGAGAGAAACATATCAATTGGTTGTCTCCTGCACATGCTCTGGTTGGGGCTGGGGAATCAAACCTGCAACCCAGGTATGTGCCCTTGACCAGGAATTGAACTCGTGACCCTTCAGTCTGTGGGATAACACTCTAACCACTGAGCGACCGGCCAGGATGAGAACTCTGTTTTAGACATGTGGAGGTCCAGTCACCTTCATTTGCTCCTCGCCCCTCTTTCCCTGAAAAGTGGTGGAGGGAGCGATGTGAATGGAGCTGGTGGGGGAAAGGGAATCAGGGCAATTTTCCTCTATCTACATGACCGTCTCTCCCCAACACATACAGGTGGGAGCCTCCCAAGGCCCTTTTCTAAAAGGAGGTAGGGCGGCAGACATGTTCAGAAAGGCAGTGAACATGTAATAAGGAAAGCAAGTCAAAATGATCTAATGGAGTTTGTTTTTTAAGTTTTCTCATAAGGTATTAGGAGTTCTTGGGAGCAGCATGCATGGGCATTTTCCTCATCAAGACAGTGTGGGGGGAAATGGATGAGTGACAGCACAGGGCTGTTCTGTGTTTCTGAATCCTGGAGGTGGGAATGCAAAGCTATTTCAGGGAGAGGGGCAGCGTCAGGGGAGGATCCCGTACTCTGAGGCCCACGTGCTGAATCAGGTCTGGGAACAAGACTGACACATCATTTTCAGTGTTGACTGGCTCTGGAGGATGCTAATAAATGCTAACAAAACAAAGGTTCTTGGTCATGGAGGCTTGGAAAAAGCTGGCTTGCCACGGCTTCCTTACTGCAGGGCTCTCAGCATCTTGAACCTAGGAATGTGCATGTGACTCTCCAAGAAGAAGGAGGATAATTTCTCCCATGTACTTGGTCACAGAGCACTTTTATAGCCAATCACTTCCCAGCACAAGTGTTCCAGGGAAGAGTCTTGGGGAAATATTTATCTAATCCAGTTCATTCTTAAGAGAAAGGCAATAGACAGCACTCAGAATTGAATGTTGACAGTTCCTGTGTGTGACCAGAAGTCCTGTGGGGAGTGCTGAGCATTAGAGGCTGTGTAGCAAGGCTTAGGGCCAAACACATGCTCTGTGAGCATGAGCGGGTTCACGGACCATCCTGAATCCTGGCGTTTCAACTGCCTATTGAGGATAAGAATAACACAGAACAGTGTTAGTTAAAGGAGATAACTTATGCTAAGGCGCAGCTGCAGGGGACCTGCACACAGTAGGCCTCTCTACTTGCTTGGAGTTCTCTGACAGGCTCCTTGCAGCTCTGAGTCTTCAGCACGTGACCTGTGCCGGTGAGAAGACCTGCTAACTTCCCCACTACGCCAGCTCCACCTTCCCTTGGCAACAGCCCTCCTCAGGTGATCCACTTCCCTGCCATTATCAGGCTTCTCCAGTGGTCAGTCAGGGGACAGCTAAGTCCAAGCTGGACTTCCAAACAAGCCCCCCTCGGGCAGGCAGTAATTGTAGCTGACCATGCAATCATGCCTCACAACTTAAATGGCCTGAAAAACTCCAGGAGGAAAAAATCTGCGTGCACAGCTTTCTAAAAGCTTCGGATTTCTGGAATTCCCCAGGGCTCCCTGTCTACTGCAGACATGGCCTCTGCAGTGGCTTAAATATGCAAGATCCAGCCCTGTCTTTCAAGAGTCCCCCACCATCTGCTCACCACTCAATCACTCATTCAACACATCTCTGCTGATCCCCTCTCTGGATGGAGCATGGAGGCAGGCATCAGGGACAAAGGACCTGCTAGTTGAGTGGGGAAGGTAGACTGGTTGGTCGGTAAGCCTTGGCATAACCATGAACAAGGTTGTATGACAAAGTGAAGCATGAGGCTTTGGTTCATTCCAAATTTCAAGATCTTCTCACATTTAGGCAGCCTTTGGCATGTGCCAGATAATGGGGTAGAAGGTTTTTGCATAAATTATCTCAACTCATACAAAATTATGATACCATTTTTATAAAGAAGAGAACAGAAAATCAAAGAAGTGTTGGGAGTTGCCCAAGGCCAAAGATCTCATCAAGGGAGGGCTCAGATTCAAACTCAAGTCATCGACCTGGGCACCATTCAGCAGGCAACTCCTGAACTGATTCAGCTGAGCAAACAGTGCCCATGTGTGTGTGTGTGTGGGGGGGGGGGTGTTGTTCTGTGAAGATCAGAGATGGCCTCTGTGAGCATCTTTCCTCAACCTGGGGCTTCACACACACGCTCCTGTTTCTTCTGCCTTGCATTTCTCTCTTCTGCCTTGTGCAGACTTTGCTTTTGGTGGAGTAAAAGCCTCCTACTATGCACACGCCACTCTCAATCCAGAATTTAGTCAAAATGAGCAAACATGGAGTTTCCTAAGAAGCTTTGACTCCTCTCCCTGAGATCAGCATCAGTAACTCCACTACCATCAGTGACTCTTACTTGCCCCTTCAGAAGTCTCCTGGGGAAGACTTCTTGAGGGAAGCTCCCCTCTACGGAGAATCCAGGGGGTTCCTGGGGCCAGGGCTCCTGGAACCAGGTGCCTGAGCTCGAAGTGAAGCTGGGACTGGGGAGCACAGGGAGGCTGGTACCAGGAGATTTCTTCCCCAGAAGAGTCTGGGAGCCTCATCTCCACAGGCTTGGGCTGGCTCCAGGCCTGAGAAACAAAACCACCCCTTTCTTGTGGGAGAATCCTTAGAGGAATATTTATGAGACATTAAAACCACTGCCATCAACTCTTTAAAAAATTCCTGTACAAGTAATTATGGGTCCAGGATGAGATTCCTGGATATGGTCTAATTACTTCCCTGCAGCTCCCATCCCCCAGGGACTGAGGGCAGGCACACTCTCCCTCATCTCCTGGGTCCTTCTCAGCCCCAACAGTCTCTTCCCTTCATGAGTGAGCTGCTTCTCAGCTGCTACCCCTGCCCTCTACTCTCCCCATCTGCCTTGCTCTGAGCCAGGGAGGATGACCCTGAGGAGGAAGCCCTGGGGCCCCTTGCAGGCCACCACCAGAGCCTTGTTGGCTTTGTCCAATGGAAGGCACTGGGAGGAGATAAAAGGGCCAAAGGAGGAGAGGCCCCGGATTTCTCTCCTGGTCCCTCCATAAGTTGGCGCTGCACCTTTCACAACCTCAGCTCCTGCCCAAGGCTTCTCCAACAGGGTCCCTGCTCTCCTCACCCTGCATGGGCCCCAGATATACCAGCGTCTCTCCTTGCCTCTTCAGGCCTGGGGTGGCTTTGGCTCCACCCACCTGAGTGGCCTCCACATCTCTGGTTTATTCCCTCAGCCCTGCCTCTCTCACTTATGCTAAATAGATCCTGCCTTAAAGTCTTTTTATTTTAACCATCTGGGATGCATTCCATTTTCTGACGGGAATCTGACAATAAGCAAATCAGGAAGATAACTGCAATATTCCGGGCCCATGCCAGGGACTAGGTAAGGAATCAACTTGCTCAATCACCACCTCACTGGTGTGTTTTGTCATTCAGTGCCACGTGTCGGTGCTGCAGATACAGGGATGCTGGCCAAGGGAGGTGTCACCAGCCCAGGAGGTGCACCTGTTTCTCTCTCCTCCCCTCCCGGCTCGCTCTGTGTGTGTGTGTGTGTATCAATATACATGTACACCTTATATAAGATCCTATCTTTTACCATAGTCTAAAACAGCAAATACCACAATACACACATCTTCGATAAACAAAATATTAGGAATAGTAACCGATATTTTTCAATTCATCATTCATTCACCAAACCTGCCTTGAGAACTTCTGTGGGTCAAGTTCTGTATGCAAAACTGGTACAGAAATGAACAGCTGCTTAAGGCATGGCCCCCACCCTTGAGCACTGCCAGACTAGCGAACCCATATCCCTACTGAGTGACTGAGGAAACCTTTGGAAGTAGAATAAAGGTAACCTGCCCCTCGTCCTTCCCTCCCTTCTGGTTTTGTCTAGCAGGACACACGCATACACCCACATGCACACACACATGCACACAGGTAGGCATGCATGCATGCACCC
This sequence comes from Myotis daubentonii, assembly GCF_963259705.1. NCBI lineage: Eukaryota > Metazoa > Chordata > Mammalia > Chiroptera > Vespertilionidae > Myotis > Myotis daubentonii. The sequence goes on along the minus strand of NC_081848.1, from coordinate 37,381,225 downwards.
ACCCATGCACCTCAGCCAGATCCTGGGAGTTCTCTCCTGGTGCCAGAGCAACACTAATCTGTGGTGCTCTAGACCCAGGCAGTAGTGACAAATAGGATGTGCCCCTAGCAGAGGGCCCAGGGCACACAATTCCTTCATTTTCCTCAGTGGGACCTAGTCAGTGTTTCTTTGGTGAAAAGAGAAGTAACATAATAGTAATAACATGGGGCCACGCAGGCAGGCCTCATGGATTCATTTAATATTGGCCATGGAGCCTGTGATCTGTGCCCAGCCTTGCACTTGCTCCTGGGCTTCAGAGCTTCCCCATTCCGTGTTCTTTCATCCCATCAGGGCACCCACTCCTTTTCCTGCTCCTCACCCTCACCCCTCTGTGGACACTGCAAGATCGCGAGCTCCTGTCTCAGGAGGCCTGGATTTCAGTCTCAGCCCATCGCTGACTCGCCTGCTGTATAACCACCCACAAACCACTCGCTTTTTCCGATCCTCAGATTTCCCACCTGCACCAAGAGGCGGCTGAGTGCATGGTCAGGAAGAACCCTATAGTGAAGAAAATCACTGCACATCCAAAGCCCGTTATCAATGAGCAATGACAAGGGATAGTAAAGGACACAGGTCGGGGTGCAGCCCAAAGTGAATGGAAGCAAGTCCCATGAGAGTGAATTAACTCAATTTAGCCCAGTGGGCTTCACCAAGGTGGCACATTAAAATAATCACTGGTGGAGGTTTTAGGACTCCTGATGCCCAGGATGCTCCCAACACCATTTAAAACAGAATATCAGGGCTGCTACCTGGGCATCAGCATTTTTTTCAAAGCTCCCTCTGTGATTCAAATACTCAGCCAAGGTTGAAAACCACTGGTGAACATTCCCTGCCCACATCTGAGGTAACACCCACCAGATGTCAATAATGTCCACCTAGAACATATATTTTAGTCTCAGAAAGTAAGTGGTTTTTAATCACAGAAACCTACAAGGAGCCAGGTCATTAAACATCCTCTATTATTTGTGCTTCATCTATGAAACTATAATCGCCTATTAAAAAGAGCATATATGGATTAATTTTTATAATCAAAAACTGTAATTAATAACCCAGTTAGAACAAGATTTTGAAGAGCTAATAATCCCTAAGCACGAATTATGTACTCTCATTAAAATCTCGTACAAACTCCACGCATTCAACAAATAACCTCTTATCTAATAATTTGCTTTCCTTTATAACTATAGAAAAATGTACTCTTTTCCATTTCTTTGAGATTATTGCCCTAGACCTCTTCAAAGGTCCTGGTTCCTGGCTCTCAGCTTGTTCCCAACACTTTTCCTAACATCCCCTCCTTCATGTGTACACTTGCCCCTCCTCCTTCCAGGTTCCCCAACCCTCACCCAGCCAAGCACCAGTGCCTTTTGGGACTTTGAGTACCTAATGTGTCTCTGTTAGACAGACAGCTACAGAACACTCCCACTCAAAGAGAGAATATTATGCCCTTTTGTCCTTAGCTTATTCCAAAGTCACTTACTCAAATTCTTTCCAGTGTAGAAAAATGCACAGAAGACCGCTTTGCAACCAGAGAGCTCTGGCCTAATATGTTGACTCTAGTTGTGCAGAACCAGCCCCATGAGTGTGCAGTGGCCTGACAGCTGACACGAAAGTGCTGTGGGGGAAAGTGGTCTCCTTTCCAGAGATGTGGCTAAGCCAACTGGCTATCCATATCTAAGAAATGAACCTTGACCTCTATTTTACACTGTACAGAGAAACCAAATCCAGATGGACTCCAGATCTAAGTGGAAAGGCAAAACAATAAAACTTTTACAAGAAAACACAGGAGAGCCTCCTCCTGACCTGGGAGTGGGCAAAGTTTTCTTAAACAAAACATAAACTGTGCTAACCACAAAGGGGGGGAAATGATAAACGGAACTTCATCAAAATGAGAAACTTCTCTTTATCAAATGGTCCCATAAAGAGAATAAAAACATAAGCCACAGAATGGGAGGAAATATTGACAATATCTAATAAATATATATAAAGAATTCCTATAAATAATATGTAAATAACTCCTACAAATAAAAAAGAAAAAGAACCAATCTCATTCTTGAAAAAACATCTTACATAAGCCCTTCACAAAGGAGGACATCCAGATGTTCCAATTAACGTATGAAAAGGTGCGTTAAAGGTGCTAGGGAAATGCAAATGGAAGCACAGTGAGGCACAACTATACAATCACAATGGGAAAGGCAGTGGGTAGGGGACACAGACAGCAATTAGGACTTGCATACACTTCAGTGAGATAGAAGTTGGTATCATTACTTAAGAAAACTGGCAGTGTCTACTCAATCAGAACATACATATATACATTAATCAAGAATCTCCAGTCCTAGGACCAAGTTGGTGCCAAAAGACATGGGAAGAATGTTCTTTGAAGCACCATTTGTAATAGCCCGAAACTATAAAGCAACCAAATGTCCACCAGCAGTGAAGTGGATACATAAATCACCTGTACTCACACTAGGCGATACTTACAGAGCAATGGAAATGAATGAATTACAACCACATGTAATAACACGGATCGTGCCGAGTAAAAGACGCTGACACAAAGCATTTGCTGCATGACTCCACTTATATTAAATTAGAAAATAGGCAAAGCTAATCTATAGTTTTACAAGTCAGGAGTGCAGTTATCCTGGAAGGAACTGAGGAGAAAACAGAGTGAGAGGGTTCAGGAAGGGACCTTGAGAGGTGGTAATGTTCTATTTCATGATGGAGGGACTGGATATATGGTATATTCACTGTGAAAAAATCACCAGGTTATATATTTATGAGTGCTGGGCTTTTCTTTATATTATACTAGTGGCCTGGTGCATGAAATTCATGCACTTGTGGTGGGGTCCCCCTCAGCCAGGCCTGTGCCCTCTCACAGTCTGGGAGTCCTCGAGGGATGTCTGTCTGATGGCTTAAGCCAGGAGTCAGATATCCTTAGTACTGCCACGGAGGTGAGAAAGGCTCCCACCACCACCACTGTGCTCGCCAGCCGTGAGCCTGGTTTCTGGCTGAGCAGTACTCCCCCTGTGGGAACTGTGGGAATGCACTGACCTCCTGGGGGCAGCTCCTGCATTGAGCGTCTGCCCCCTGGTTGTCAGTGTGCATCATAGCGACCGGTCGTTCTACTGTTTGGTCAATTTGCATATTAGCCTTTTATTATATAGGATTTTGATTAAAAGTTTACACACACACACACACACGGCTGCTCCACCTTTTAACTGTGTGACCTTGGGCCAGGCACTTAATCTCTCTGGTATTAAGTTTCCTCTTCTGTAAGTTCCCACCTACCTTGTAGGGCTGTTGCCAGGATAAATAAAATGAGTGAAAAAGTATATACACATATACAGCACCTGGTGTATTCAACTCCATAAATAAGTTTCCCTCCCTCCCTCCCTACTGCATCCCTGTAACAGCTTCTTAGAACCTGGGACCCAAAGAAACCATCTCCTTCCCTTTTGCACATTTAAAAATAAACAAACAACGGGGAAGGTATAGCTCATGGCTAGAGCATTTGACTGCAAAAAAAGTAAACAAACAAAAACCAAAACAAAAGCAGTTTTGAGCCTTAAACACAGCACAGGGCTTTTCACAGACAGTCAGTGGATGAAAACACCGCCTCCCATGTTAGAACCAGGCGAGCCTCACAGCCACAGGCTGCCAGCTGGACAGAGGATCCACCACAGATGGAGGTGAACCCAGAGGCGGTTCAGCAGGGACTGCTCTGAGATCACAGAGAGAAGGCAGCAGGGCGCTACCCGCCAATATGGCAGCCACACTTTCTGTTCTTTTAACCACAAACGGGCTGAGTGTTCCAGCAGCAAAATTCTTCACAGACAGAAAAAGTTAAGGAAAAAAAAAACCACCACTGTTTCCTTCAAACAAGTGCCAAGTCACAATGTGAGAAAGTGCAAGTTGCAGAAACACATGAGATTCTCGGAAAATAAACTTGTGATTACAAGGAATTGGAAACCAACCACTGCTGTACCTCCATCCCCATCCCCTCCAGATCCCGCTCACTCATTTTGAGGTGGGTGTGGCGGCAAGTCCTCTTATAAGCTTTCCCCCATCTCTCTCTCTAGCAAGCACTTAGGGAGCATGGCTGGGTAGTGGGCAGCCCTATGTTGGCTCGACACAGGGCACCTAAAAGAGTACGATCCTGGATCATGCCCTAATGAGGCTTATAGTCCATGGAAGTTTCCAAGAGGTAAATGTGCAATGACAGTGCAGGGGCAATGACAATGCAGAGAAATACAGGAACTCTGGGACCAGAGAGGAGAGAACACCTTCCTAGACAAGGGGCACCTGAGCTAAAGCTTAGAGGATGAAGAGTGCACATGGACATTTCCCAACAGTGTGAGCAAAACTGAGAAGCAAGAAACTTCCCCTGGTGTGGCTGGAGCTGAGTGGAGACAAGGAGTGTCAGAAAAGAGACTGGAGAGGTTGGCAGCTGAGATCCAGATGGGCCTCCTTTGGGCTCTGTCCTGTAGGGCAACAGCTCTCAGTTGCGGCTACACATCAGAGTCACTGAGCATCCTTCCAACCACACCGATGCCCAGGCCTCATGTCTAGAGTTGGTGGCTTAATGGGCTTAGGCTTGGGCCCACCACCCAGAGTTTCTTAGAAACACCCGGTACTATTCTAGCATGGCAGCCAGTGTTGAGAAGCATTGCTATAGTTCAGGGGTCTGCAAACCACAAGCCTAGGACTCAATCTATCTCTTTAGGGCTTAAGAAGTAATGTAAATATTTGTGATTGAGTTCATGGTAGGAAACACTAACTCCAATGAAGCAAGGCCCTATTTAAACTCCAACTAAGCAAAATCTTATTTCCCCCCAAATAACATGAAATTCCATTCTTCTTATCAGTAGTCCTGTATTACAAAAAGAGTAAATTAAAAAAATTAGCTACTATTATATTATGCATTCCATTCATAAAAACTTTGTGAAAATTTGTTTTCTCTCTAATATGAATACTCAAATAATATCCTCAATGTTGCCTCTTGAACCGCAAAACCTAAAATATTTACTATCTGGCTTTTTACTGACAACGTTTTCTGACCTCTGATAATTGATGGGGAGATGCGGGATGGTGTTGAGCAGCAGAATAACATGGTGGGTTTGTTAAAACAGGACTCTGGTGGCTGTGTGAGGACAGACTGGAGAGACGGAGGCCATAGTTCAGTCTGGGCCCAGGAGAAGGTGGCCTGACCCAGAGCAGAGTATGGAAGTGGGGTGGGCAGGCCTGGATCTTGGGAGTTGGAGGAGGTGCCATGCACAGGGCTCGGCGGCTGATGTACATGTGGAGTGAGGACAAGAAGGAGGCCCAGGAGATGAACTTGGGACCACCAAAGACCATACAGAGCTGCCGGCACCACCAGTCCCCCAAATGTTCTGAAGATTGTCCCAGAACATTTAGGGGAGACAATTAGAGCCCCTTTGTCTTCTACCCTTCTTTCCAAAGATCCCATTGGTTCTTTGTAGCCCTTGGAGACAGATCCCTTCCTGGTACATCTGTGCAAAGTTTAAAAAGCACAAAGAACCAAAGTGTGCTGTGATATCCTTGGGCTCCTTGAACTCCAAATACCACCCAGGATGGCAGGCAGGGTGGGTGTTACTGTCCCTCTTTTACAGACAGGAAGCTGGGGCCCAGAGAGAAGCTGCCCTTGGCAGACATGTAGCCTTCTTCTCGCCTGCACGTGCTGATTGGAACCAAGGCCATGTGTCTGGCCGCTAACTGTTCTCAGACTGCCCTCCTTGTCTCTGTCACATGTGTCCCTGAACCTCCTTGCAAGCCCTGGAGGCGAGCAGCTGTGATCTCACTCTCTGAGATCCTCCGTCCCCGTGCTGATCTGCCCTGGGTTCCAATCCTGGCCCTGCCATGTCCTCACTCACCGGTGGCTCTGAGTCGCAGTTCCTTCCCCTGGGAAGTGGGGGTTGAGACTTCCACACACTTTGTGAGGGGCTTAAATAGGACAACGCACTGTGCTTGGTCCAGTGCCAAGCACATGGTGAGTGCTCAGTAATGCTTAGTATTATATTAGAGTGGTTCCCTCTTTGCAGCCTTAGCTCCTGTCTGCTTGGGTCTGGCGGAGTGTGCATATGCAGAGAGGCAGTGTGGTGAGAAGTGTGAACTCCAGAGCCAACATGCTGGAGCCCTAAGCCCAGCTCTGCTACTCACTAGCTGTGTGATCTTGGGTGAGTCACTCATAAACACAGTTGCTACCTGATGTACTGGTGAGAATTCAGTGAGTTAAAATGCATAGGGCCTTTGGAACAGTGCCCGGCAATAGTAAGTGTTCTGTAAGGTGAGCTATGTATTGACTTACAGTTATTTTTATTTTCCATGGTAATTTTAACATGAGGCCAGGTACTGGGATACAACAGATCTTGTACCAAGCCCGGCTGCTGTAGCTCAGTGGTTGAGCACCGACGTATGAATGAGGTCATGGTTTGATTCCCAATCGGGCACATGCCCAGGTTGGGAGTTTGATCCCCAGTGTGGGGCATGGAATGCAGGAGCAGCCGATCAGTGATTCTCTCTCATCATTGATGTTTCTATCTCTGCCTTCCTCTCCGAAATCATTAAAAAATTTGTTTTAAAAGGATAGTGAGCCTCGGGTGGTTTATTCACCCAACGTTTTCCAGGTCTTGCCTCAGTGCCTGGCCTGCGTTAGCCTTTGAGGTGACAAGGTGAGTAGGCTCCCCCCACATACCTAAGGTCCTCACATCTTTGGGAACTAATGAACAGTGGTTTATATAGCCTCGCACAGGTGATCTGCGTCTCTGTATGGATTTACATAGTGACGTAGTAAATATGTATCCCATAAATCCACAGGCTCTCATCAATCCAGGCTCTCAAAAAATTCTAAAACCAAACGATTTTTCTTTTCTTTCTTTTTAAATAACTCATTAGGTGACAAAATAAGATATGCAGTGATGTGAAGCTATTTATTGTCTCTATTTTTCTCACGCAGTGTGAACAGTTTGCTGCAGAAAAAGTAATGGGTTTGATTATGGAGCCCTGCCCTAGATCACACTAGGGTATTACAGAATATACAGTATATGTACCCTAGTTCCTTTCTGAAATCTGAAAACACACCCTGCCCTGGCTGGTGTGGCTCAGTTGGTTGGGTGTCATATATGTACCAAAAGGTTGCTGGTTTGATCCTGGTCAGTGCTCATGCCAGGCTCAAGCCCTGTTAGGAGACATGCAGGAGGCAGCTGATCAATGTTTCATTCTCACATTTATGTTTCTCTCTTCTCCCTTCCTCTCTCACTAAAAATCAATAAACCATTTTTAAAAAACAAACAAACAGCCAAAACCGGTTTGGCTCAGTGGATAGAGCGTCAGCCTGCGGACTGAAAGGTCCCGGGTTCGATTCCGGTCAAGGGCATGTACCTGGGTTGCGGGCACATCCCCAGTGGGAGATGTGCAGGAGGCGGCTGATCGATGTTTCTCTCTCATCAATGTTTCTAGCTCTCTATCTCTCTCCCTTCCTCTCTGTAAAAAATCAATAAAAATATATAAAAAATAAATAAAAAATAAAAAACAAACAAACAAACCATTCTAAGACACATCTGACCCCAAGAGCTTTGGATGACAGACTGTGGACACTCATTTATTATTTCCATGGGACTGCTATGATCACTCCCATCATGCCCTCCAACCAAAAGATACCGAAGACTTGTGTTTACCCATAACCAGATGCCTTTCTCATTTAAAAAAAAAAAAAAATCAACAGAGGGTGTTGCCAAGAGAGAGCCAAGGGGGAAAAAAAAGGCTTTCCTCTTTTTCTGCAGTTGATATTTCTAAAGGCATTTACCTTATAACCAGCACAGACTCCATCAGACTGTTCTCAGTTAGAAAAATCCAGGTCTGAGGTCAAGGACAGCAGAGGTCTAAAGTGGCTTAGCCCCGGGACACTGCAGGATGGGTGTCTCAGAGGAGCCTTAATCCTCTGTCTCACAGCCAAAGACAACACTTCCCTTATGATGTTTGCTCCCTGGGAAGTTCTGGGCGGACACAGAAGGCTTGTGCTGAAGAGGGGCAGGAGGGAGGCAAGCCGCGGACTTGGAAGCAGAGGAGCATGGCACAGGGAACAATTACTTCATAGACTAATTGGGAGGTAGCCACTTTGTAAATTGCTAACAGCCTCGGGGCACTGGAGTGACAGGCTAAGTGAGCAGGCAGTGGCTGGGCTGCTTGCTAGTGGAAGCTCCCCTTGGAGAAGGAGGGCTGCAGGAAGGAAACACACCCATTCAATGTTTCTATACAGGGGTGGACAAAAGTAGGTTTACAGCTGTTTGTATGAATAATAATACAATAATTAATAAATAATAATACAAGAATAAACTGTGTGGGTTTTTTTTTTGGAAGGCTCTAAATATACTTTTTAAAAAATCTTTATTGTTCAGATTATTACAGTTGTTCCTCTTTTTTCCCCCATAACTCCCCTCCACCCGGTTCCTACCTCACCCGCTTCTCTTACCCTCCCCCCCCCACTATCCTCATCCATAGGTATACGATTTTTGTCCAGTCTCTTCCCGCACCCCCACACCCCTTTCCCCCCGAGAATTGTCAGTCCACTCCCTTTCTATGCCCCTGATTCTATTATATTCACCAGTTTATTCTGTTCATCAGATTTTTTATTCACTTGATTTTTAGATTCACTTTTTGATAGATATGTATTTGTTGTTCATAATTTTTATCTTTACCTTCTTCTTCTTCTTCTTCTTCTTCTTCTTCTTCTTCTTCTTCTTCTTCTTCTTCTTCTTCTTCTTCTTCTTCTTCTTCTGGAATATCTTTCAGCATTTCATATAATAATGGTTTGGTGGTGATGAACTCCTTTAGCTTTTCCTTACCTGTGAAACTCTTTATCTGACCTTCAATTCTGAATGATAGCTTTGCTGGGTAGACTAATCTTAGTTGTAAGTTCTTGCTATTTATCACTTTGAATATTTCTTGCCACTCCCTTCTGGCCTGCATAGTTTCTGTTGAGAAATCAGCTGACAATCATATGGGTATTCCCTTGTAGGTAACTAGCTGTTTTTCTCTTGCTGCTTTTAAGATTCTCTCTTTGTCTTTTGCTCTTGGCATTTTAATGATGATGTGTCTTGGTGTGGTCCTCTTTGGATTCCTTTTGTTTGGGGTTCTCTTCACTTCCTGAACTTGTAAGTCTATTTCTTTCACCAGGTAGGGGAAGTTTTCTTTCATTATTTCTCCAAATAGGTTTTCAATATCTTGCTCTCTCTCTTCTTCTGGCACCCCCATAGTTCGGATGTTGGTATGCTTGAAGTTGTCCCAGAGGCTCCTTACACTATCTTCATATATTTTGGATTCTTTTTTCTTTTTGCTTTTCCGGTTGGGTGTTTTTTGCTTCTTCGTACTTCAAATCTTTGACTTGATTCTTGCGATCCTCTAGTCTGCTGTTGGATCTCTGTATAATATTCTCTATTTTAGTCAGTGTATGCTTAATTTCTAGTTGGTCCTTTTTCATATCCTCGAGAATTTTCTAGAAACCGCAGATAAATTTAGTAAGACCCTCAATTAGTGAGACTGCCGATAAATTTACTAAGACCCTCAATAGGGTCTAGTGAGATCCTCGAGGATATAAACTGTGTTTTTGGTGTACTCACAACTGTAAACCCACTTTTTAAAAAAAATATATTTTTATCAATTTCAGAGAGGAAGAGAAAGGGGGAGGGAAAGAGAGAGAGAAAAGCATCAATGATGAGAGAGAATCATTGATCAGCTACCTCTGGCATGGCCCACTCTGGGGATGGAGCCTGCAGCCTGGGCATGTCCCTGACCAGGAATTGAACCATGACCTCCTGGTTTTTAGTTCAACACTCAACCACTGAGCCATGCAGTCTGGGCTGTAAACCCACTTTGCCCACCCCTTTGTGTGCTTCTAGATCACAAGGAAAGGGTGAGGAAAGCAGGAAGTACATAATCTGTGCACAGGGCCCCCAGTCCCTAAAGTGGTCTGTCTGCCCAAGCACTGCTCCTCCTGGCCCCATCCCTTGGGCACAGAGGGGTAAAGGGGACCAAGCTGGCAACTGGGAAACATGAAATCCTGATTGCTGCTACCTACTGGCTGCACGACTTGGGCCGAGTCACAGAGCCCTCCTCCTGCTGCCTTCCAGGCTCCTGAAGCAGGATGCAGAGAGCTTTACCTGCCTTCCTCACCAATCAGGGGTTTTGGTTGTTGGTGTTTTTTGTTTTGTTTTGTTTTTGAGGTGTGTGTGTGTGTGTGTGTGTGTGTGTGTGTGTGTGTTTTGTTAATCCTCACACAAGGATATTTTTCCCCATTGATTTTCAGAGAGAATGCAATGAAGGGGGAGAGACAGAGAAAGAAACATCAATGTGAGAGAGATACACCGATATGGTTGCCTCCCACAGTGCCAGGACCGGACCTGGCGCAGAAATGAAGCGTGCAACCAAGGTATGCGCCTTTGACCAGGAATCCAACCTGCGACCCTTCAGTCCTTGGGCCAATGCTCTAACCACTCACAAAAACTGGCTAGGGCATCAGTTGGGTTTTGATTCTTGAGCAGTTTCAATCATTCGCCTGCCCTTTCTCTCTTTTCTTTCCCCTCCCCCAAAATGCAATATGGAATTCCCAGCATTTTAACACAGAGAAAGGACAGTGATACACATACATTGGAAGTGAAGAGACAACTAAAAAATCAGTGAGAAATACCAATTGGTCCCATTTTTCCTTACCCAGAATTGTTCAGTGTGGAACCCTGACTTCATCTCTACTCCCCGTCCTACCCCCACCCCACCCACTCCCATCTTTCCTCTCCCACATCCTCCAGCATCCTGGCCTCTTTTCCTTGTACCCATTTTGTTCTCAGGGTTCCTCCTCCTGCCCCACCCCCTTCCACTGTGAAATCCAGCTAAAGGCAACGGAGGCACGACTCTGTGCCAGCTGACTGCACTCCATGGATTCCTGCCTTCGATCTCCCAAATGACCTATGGAATAGACAGGTCACCCCCTCAGAGAAGGGCAGGTCGAGCTCAGAGATGAAGCAACTGGCCCAGAGTGAGTGACATGACTGGTGGGGGTGGCAGCGCTGGCACTCAAACTTGGGTCCCTGGGATGTTCAAAGCATCTCTGTGCTTCCAGTTCCATCAGGCCGCCATGGCTATCAGAATGTCATGGCACGGTCTCCCATTTATGGATTCTTTGAATGGTAGGGCCAACCCAGTCCTCCGAGTAGCTTCTCCTTCTTAACAATGACCAATGAAATGGAAATGAAAAAAAAGGCAGCTGAAGACTTGGGGGGAGGGGTGGTGCACAAAAAGGTGGGAACTCCAAGCTGTGTATAGGAACAAGAGGGGAGCTGAGTCTATCTGCACAGGGAGTAAGGAATGTGCTAGAAGGTGGCAAACCATGAGAGTCTGACTTTACCCTGGGGCAGTGGGGAGCCACCAGGGGAGTGAGAAGCAGATGTCCCTGGCTCTGGCGGGTACCACCTAGAGAGGGAACAGGGAAGGGGGGGGCTGAAGAGAGGGGGTGAGGCTACAGGAGGGCCAGTGCTCAGACACAACGGTGAGAAGCCTCTGAATGCTGGGACTTGGCAGAGGTCCTCTGGCTTGTTCTTTGAAAGGAAGAAAATGAAAATTGCAGCCCTGGATCTCCCTATCCTAGAGTGAGATGAGCACCTCAAGCACAGAAACATCAGCACACTCACTAAACACGAACTCTCCCAAAACTCGCCTTATGCTTCTGACACGCTTAGTAACAGCCATGTCTGCTGGAGCAGGAGTGAGCTCCCAAATACAGCTGGAGCCAGCAAGCCTTTCCAGGGTGCTAGGCTCTCCCCGGGCACCCTGTGAGCCCTCCTGGGCATGTGAGCAGGGCTGCCAGACCTGCCCCAATACCCCAGCAGCCCCCAAAGGCCAGTGGGAAAGGGCCAGGTTGGAGTCGACATCCCAGCTTCCAGTCCGTCTTCTGTCGCCTCCTCGCTGTACCACTTGGAGCAAATCACTTTTGAAACAGGTTTCGGCATCTGTAACAGGGCTATTATGCCACCTTCCCTTAGGGCGTTCGTGAGAATTTAGTGGAGTCATCTCTGCTTCATGAGCTATAAAACACCATATACATACTAGTACATGTTTTGTTCTGTTTACCACTAAAATGTGATAATCAACTGTCATGTCCCCAAAAGATAAGCTGAAGTCCTCATCCCTGGTCCCCAGGTCTGTGACCTTATTTGTAAATAGTCTTTGCAGATGTAATAGGTTATAAATCAAGATGTGGTTATACTGGGTTAGAGTGAGCCCTCAATCCAGCGTGACTGGCATCATTGTGAAGAGAAGCGACACAAGGAGATAAAAGAATGCCATGTAAAGACACAGGACACACAGAGGGGAGACGGCCGTGTGAGGACGGGACAGATACTGGAGTTATTAGCTCATGCTGAGAGCACCGAGGGTTGTTGGCAACCACGGTAAATTAGGGAAAATGGGCCAATCCTGCCAAAACCTTGATTTTGGACGTCTAGCCCCCAGAATTACGAGAATAAATTCCCGTTGTTTTAAACCACACAGCCTGTGGTACTTTGTTACGGCAGCTCTGGGAAACTCAGACAGCAACCACGCCATCATGTAGAAGAACAAAGTGTAGCCACAGAGAGAAAGAAGCCATTCCTTCCTCCCCAAGGGCTTGCAGGTTGCCTCCTATTTGCCCCGGCAGCCCTTTTCCTCCCAATCCTGTGCTCCATCATTTCTGACTTTCTGTCAGGAAGATAATCCCTGAACATGAGCCTAACTAGCACTTTCTAAAAGGAACCCATCGTGTCACAGGGAGTACCTATTATATCCCAGGGCCAGGCATCGAGGGTATAGGGGTGAGCCACACAGACCCCAGTCCTGGCTGCATGGAGTGTACAGTCTGGAGTGCAGACACTCTGAACAAGAAGTTGCGAGCAGGCACGGGGAAGTGGCATGTTCAGAGCTCTGAGGGGATGTAGCAAGAAAATAAAACACAACCTATGATGTCTGTCAGCAGCTCCATGTGGACCAACCCTCCCCACAAGCTCTGAAGGGCCACAAGCATCAGACCACTCTGTAGCTCAGGGACTGGCCGTGAGGTCCAGGGATGCGGAAATCCTCCTAGGTCCCATCCTCCTAGGTTTTACTCAGAATTCTCCTGTCCTTCTCCAGACACTTACAGCCTAACCCTCTTGCACAAACACTTTATACCCCCGCCAGCAAGCATACAGACAACACCGGCTTTAGGGAATCCAATGAAGGCAATGGAGTACCTGCCTTTTAACATCACTGCTATCTATCTGCCTTTTAACATCACTGAGCAGTTATCAGACGCCTGTTCTGGGCAGAGTACTGGGGAGATACAGATTACTATGGTGTGCTTCTCCCTGCTCTCAAGCAGCTGAAGAGTGAGTTAGAGGTCCTTGCTCTCAGCTTGCTCGTCTTTGAAATGAACGCATATACCTTATTGCAAGTGTGAGAGCTAAGTGTGTAACAAGTGTGGAGCATGCAGCAGGTGTGTGGTAAACAGCGGATCCTCACGGATTTATTTTCCTGTCTTTGTTCAGACCCTGGCCTGCCTCTGTCCTCTCCTTTCATCTGGACTTCTCCAGGGCCAATACATTTTCAGGACTTCCATGAAATCCCAGTCCTCCGGGAAGCTTTTCTTGACCAGCCTAACCACTTAGAATTCTGGCCTCTCTAACCGCAAAGTCTCAGGAATCTCCCCAGTGGTCTGGTCCAATTAGCACCCTTTCCTTTGTGCCAGCTCCTTGCCTCTCCTACTCCTTTGTGTCATGCTTTCTCTCTCATTCTTGTTCAAGGAGTATCTGTAGTTTGGTTTGCCAATTGCTTGATCATTGCACATCCCAGGAAAAGGGAGGATAAAAAGCCACACAAAATCCGTTGATGATTGGGCCACTCAGGAGCCAACCCTGCCCAAAACTTGAGACAAGGGGCCCTCCTCAATAGCAGCCTTGTGATCACCAGACCTGAATGGCCTGGTCCCTTCTGCCTTTCTGGCTCCCAAAGCAGCCCAGCTGTTCTCACTCCTGCAGGGGCCCCTCTGCCCAGGGGGCAGGAAGTGGCTGCCAAATTGCAACCCTAATTGGGAGGCAGGCGAGGCAGGCAGGCAGGGGACACAACAGCCCATGCAGGCAAGCGGAGCCTCTGCCTTCTCTGCTTTTATGCCTCCCCGGCTCATTCAGACACAGAGCTCCCTCTGACCTCCAGGCAGGGCGGCTGCTGCGTTCTCCCCACACCTCTCCCTCCTCTGGTTCACACTCCATGACCATCTAATCCCTCAGCGCCAGAGGAGAGATGGCAGCTTGAGTAACTGTGAGTCACCAAAGCCCAGAAAGACACACTCAAAGGAAAACCACTCTCCCTGTCTGCCAGGGACAATGATTGCGGAGACTGGACCATCATCTTCGCCAGGGGGACTTCACCCTCCTTTGCAGGAGCTATTTCTAAGTGCTCCACCGGGTGCTTCAGAGCCAAGTCAGGGGCACCGCAGCTTCAGCCGGGACTTGATATTCTGACCTATAGGCTCAGAGAAGGAGGCACCGACTTGGCTTGAGGGGTTAGGGAAGGATCCTCCAAGGCCTCAGATGCAGGGAGAAGCTGGAACTAAGAAGACCTAAGCCATCCAGCTGGCCTTGGCTGGGGACATGCGATTCATGGTTGTCTGTCATGTACCAGACAGTGTACTCATTAACTTTTATGCACTCTTTTATTTCATCCTCAACATAGCCCTCGGGCACAGGCATTCTCCTTAGAAGCATCATCATATAGCAAAGGAAGAAACGGAGGTAGGGAGTGGAGTCACCCGGACAAGCTGAAAAGCAGTCGGGGGCACAGTCGGGATTGGGATCCAGGTCTAGTGACCCTGAAGCCTGCCCTCTGCCAGGCTTCATGGCTACTAGGTGCTGGCACAGAAGTTCCCATCCTTCTTCTCCTCCAGATGCTGTTTCTGGAGTTAAATGCTGTTCTCAAATATGTGGCATCTGGATAGCTCCGTTCCAGGCCAGAGGCAGCTGTCACTCATGACTGACAAGGAAGGAAGGACATCCCAGGAAGTAGATACAGCCTGAGAGTGAGTGGGGAGTGCAGACAGCTGGGCTGCTTTCTGAGCCAGGGAGGTAGAAGTGAGGAGGCCATTCAGTTCTGGGGATGGGGGGTCACAGGACTTCAACAGAGGGTGGTCTACTTGTCTCAGAATTTTTAGGGAGGGATGCACCTGCATGGGCCAGTACTTGGGGACGGGAGGGCAGGTAGGAGGTTTGTTTTTCTCCCTTCCTCTGAGGCTTGCAAGCAATCAGCAAATCAATCTACAGATGCTGTCAAAGGGAGGCTGCCTGGTGGAGACGTAGAAAGCAAACAGCCTAGCATTTAGAAATGCCAACTCCATGCCACGCGCAAGGCCCATTTATATGTGGTTTCTCATTAAATCTGCATGACAACCTTGCACAGAAGGTATTATTGTTATCATTTCTACTGAAGAAAAATCACAGCTCCGAGAGACTATTTTTTAAAATTAATGAATTTACACATGCGTATTTATTTACATTTACCCTGATGCGTGCAAGAAAAATGATAAAGAGTCCCGTGCAGACAGGATGTATAAAATCTAAAATATGGCCCAAGGTCTTGGCAAGTTCTATGTTTCCCCCTCTTTCTCAGGCATTGTAGCATCCCACTACATGTGTCCCTTAACCTAGGCCCTCGCCTCTGCCCCGTGGGGTCAGAATAGAATTCAAGACGCAAAGGTTTGATTTTTCAAAAGCAGCAGACAATCGGGGCGGGGGGCGGCGGGGGAGGGAAGTCTCACCTAGGTCGAGAATTCAGTTAGGTGCTTTTGAAAGTCAGCAATGGGTACCCGTCTACCCCTCTGTGTTAGGGGGAGTGAGAGGAGACAAGGATGTAGACACACTTGGCAAGCCATAAGCTGCTGTACAGACGCAAAGGCTTACTTCCATTCCTACCCAGGTAAGGACACTTAGTATCATGGGCCCAAGAAGAGGTAACCTTAACTAGAACATGCTCAGGGCCGATTACAGCATCATCCAGCTGTATTCAACAGACATATCTGAGTGTCTGGCCCTGTGATGGGAGACAACAGACAGGCACTGAAAAAAACTGAGGGCCCCTGCGTGTTAAGCTCTAGAACAGCTGGGCCCACAGTGGAGACTGGGACAGTGGGCCTCAGACAGATGCAAAAAGAGCTGCCAATGAAGGGAGCTAGAACTGAGTCTTGGGAAATAGGTCACATTTGGCCAACGGGAGAAAAAGAAGGCATTCCAAGCAGAGGGAACAGCATGACAAAGTCACTGAGGTCTGAGCAGGATGGTGTGCAGAGAGAGGTGTGGACATTCTGTGTGGAGGAGTGAGCCGCATGGCAAGCCAGGCCCTGCCCCAAACCTCAGTAACCCCAAAGATTTTCTTTCTTACTGTGATTTGCTAGCAATTTTCTGAAGTCCAAGCAATGCCTTGGGCTCCTCAGCTCCAACCATTTCAGTGAGCAGAAATCTATTGCTGCCATATTCCTCCCTAGGGAAGGAGAATTGGCTGAAATGAGTATTGGGTCCCCATATTTACATTGTTACTTTCTTCTCACTGGAAATGACTTATGAACAAGCATTCATGTGTTAGGCAGACAGAGCAAAACTGTGATCTTGGCCACCATGGCTAAGGAGGAGGGACGGGTGGGTGGGAGGGCACTGTTGTCTGCTTTGTCAGGACAACAAAAGGCTTAGATTCTCTGAATCTGAGAGGAGAACTCAGAGCTGGAAGAGATCTGGGAGGGGATTAAGTTCAACGTGTACCCAAGGCCAGGCTTCCTTATACAACAGCCTGGCTGATGAGCAGGCACCCAGTCTTTAGCTGCGTAACTTTTGTCCATTAACTTGATAATCCAATGGATCTGACTTCTGGTGGAAGCACACACATTAAGAAAAAGGAGACAGAGGAGAACATGTGGATTTTTGGAAACAGAGTCAAATTTGGTTCCTCTTCTGACAGATTGACTTTGATCTTAGGCACAACATTCAAACTCTCTAAGCTGCTTCCTCTGTGGAGAGTGGGTTGCAAACCCTCCTGGCTGGGGCTGCTGTGAGGATTGAGTGGGCTGGTGTGTATGAAGTGCCCAGCAGAGTTGCCTGATGCACAGCCAGCACTCGATAAATGGTAATTATTATTATCTCATTAGTCCAAACTCCCACCCAAGGCAGAAATCCTTCTTTAAACAACCCTGACAAATGGTAGAGAGCTATCAGGTTTCTACTTGAATAAATATTTGTTGATTGATTTGGTAATCACTTTGTTCTAAACACCCAGGGACATACACACACACACACACACACACACACACACACACACACACTCAATACATGTCTGTATCTCAGAGATGCTTTAGCAACAAGACCATAGCCCTCTCCACTAGGTGGTACTTAATGGTTAAACCCTTCCCAGCGTGGAGCCAGGCTCTAGTCACTATAGCTTCTCCAGGCCATGTTTTGCTTTCTCAATCGATTTTTTTTTTGAAACCACACAGACTTCTTTGAAGAACTTCCAGAAAACGGCACACACATGGAGCCAATTGCCTATGACCTCAGGGGTGTGTTAGACCTCATGAAGGGCTTGTACTTCAGGCTGAACACTGCTCCTCAGGAACCTCACCAAACAAGGATCTGCAAGTGCAGAGATGGCTACCCTGCTTCGCCAAGCGCCCCCTCCCCCTCTCCTCCCAGCACTTTGCCTGTACCTTCAGAAAAGTAGTATTGAGCTCAAGCTCTTCAATCTGCAGGCCATGGTTCAAATTCCCGTTTCCCCATGTTGTTCGTCATTAAGCCTCAGTTTCCTCATCTACAAAATGGGGATGATAATACAGACCTGATTGGACTGTTTGGAGGGTTGAGCAGGACAATCCATATTATGCTTAGCATGTGTCTGGCACAGGGTAAACACACAATAGAAGTTGGCTATTGTTGTTTCTCCTACTATGTTTGTTCTGTTGGCTTCCCCTTCCACAGGCACTAGTTTGCTATCACGCCAGGTAAAGGAAAGCTCCAGAAAATACATTCAGCTCTAGGACTCGACAGTCCTGAGTGTCGTGCCCTGGGTGTCAGGCAGGGGGCACTCTGCCCAAGTCAGACTTGGGACAGCAGCTAACATGCACCAGACTCCACCCTAGAGGAGCTCTGATGGACATTCGATTAATAAAAATAAGAAAAGTTGGAAAGACTGATTTAAAAAATGCATTGGTTCAGTAGATTAAAAACCAGTGAACAGAGGATGTTGTAGAAGGGCAGGAAAAAAGCCAATAAACAAAGGATCTTGGAGAAGGGCAACAATAAATAATATCCATGAGATTAAAAAAAATTTTTTTAGAATCCCAGTGTCCTCCTTTCCCCTTTCCTTTCCTGCCTCTTCCTTTCTTAAAAAAAAAAAAAAAAAAAAAAAAAAAAAAAACAACAACAACAACAAAAAAACAAAACCCAAAAAACCAAAAAACACAAAAACAAACAAACATGTATTGAGTGGTTACCTGTGCTGGCCTCATGCTAGGCACTAGTAATACAAGATAACTAAGCCCTGGTTTCTGCCCTCAAGGAGCGCACAGTCTAGAAAGGAGCAGGTTATAAAGAGAACACAACAGGTAAGTACAAATACTGAGGCTGCTGCTGCTGGAGTCTCAGTTTTCAAATGTGACAAAAAGAATTATATCTCCCAGAGAAGTTGACACTCAGATCCAGACCTAGTAACCATTTGTATTAGATATGTTTGCTGGTTATAAAAGTAATATTTATTACAGGAGATTTAGAAAGCACAACAGTGCCAGAAAACAAAACAAACCACATTAACCATTTCTTACCACAAGCAGTAACCACTGACACATTCAGGAGCATATCAGCATATCTCACAATCTGTGTATTTACCATACGTAAGCTCATTTGGTCTATACAATTCAATAGGCTCCCCCTTTTACTTCGCATTGAAACATAAGCATTTACCCATCAAGCTCAGGCCATAGAGGGATTTGGGGACAGAGACCCAGTGCCCAGCAGCCAGGGCTGGTGCAGAAGAGAGATGACAAACTGGGTTTGGTGAGCAGGCTGAGCCAGCAGTGCCCACAGAGCACCCGACATCCCACAGCTGTGGAAGGCTGCAGACCACCGTGCAGCCCCCAGCAGAGTCCAGCAGAGTCCAGGCCTAGAGGCTCCTCAGCACCCAGGTGGTGGTCGACGCCATGGATGGATGAGATCGCGCAGGGAGGGCGTGCAGGGAGAGCAGAGAGATGACCAGGGTACGGCTCCTGCCCTCTAGAAGCTCACAGTCTAGTTGTGTTCATGTGCCAGTTGCTTACCCCCAGCTAGATTGTAAGCTCCTTGAGGGCAGTCACCACTTCTGCACAGCATTCCCTCGCCAACCAGGGGGGTGAGGTTTCTGAAAACCCTTGGGGCAGGAGAAGGCAGGCTTGAGAAACTTAAGACCTTACTGGGGAGGAAAAATAGGGTTAGGGGGATGAAGTCATGTGTGAACTTATGCAATCATCATATTTTCACATTGACACAAAGAGAAACGACAATGACAGCATATTCCAAACATCAAGTATCAGTGACACAAATGATCAATGTTCTCTTCAATGAACAGCATATGCTTTACAACTTATTTCATTTACCCTCCACCCCTTAGTAAAGCTCTCCCCTTCACAGCTATAACAATATACTTATACATCCATTTTTAACCCGTTGGGAAAAAATACATTAGCTAAGAGTCATTTTCTTGTGTATGTTTCCCCATGCAGTGCTAAATGCCTTTCATTTTATTTTATGACTCTAAGCTACTGATTTCTATCTCTGTGTCCCACCTGCAAGCTCACACCCACATCCCAACAGGCAGGTGTGGGCTTCTGACAAGTGTAGGACCCTCCTCCCTCCCTCCCGGCCTGGTTTACTTCTAACAGCTCTGCTGTAGTCTGCCACCCACCTCACCTACTTCCCTCTTCCAGACTTCTGGGTAGATTTCCTTATCCCTTTGGGAATGACCTCAGATTCTCCCTGGCTTCTGAAGCAATATGCAAATGGAAAGCTGCCAGTATTAGAATTTAGTGTCTTTTTCCTTGACCCTAGCACGTACTGCCCTCACTAGCTTATAGTAGATGCTCAAAGATTTCTTGCTGGATTGAGAATGTTTCTAGCCCAGAGTAAAAAATGCGGATTTTTTTCTCTCTCTACTCCATGCTCCAGATGAATATTAAACCTTGCACACAGCATAAATATTGAAATATTTGTAGGCACATTTAATTTTCCCTTCTGACAGCTCATGATGACAAGAAGGAACTAATAGATGCAATCTATCTGCATTCACGAAGGCAATTCTGAGTTCCACATGACATGCTGTCAATAGACTCAAAAGATATGGCCTTTTGGTTGGAGGAAGTCCCCATCTTTTCCAGCTCAGAGACCACTGGGATAAAGCAAAAGACCTAGTAAGCAGCAACCCCCTCCCCATGAACGTCATGATTCAAAAGGCTGCCATCATCTTGACCCAGTGGGAAGACCAGCACTGTTCTGGATCAGATACCAACAAAGCAATTTTCAATGAATGAATAATCAGTCAGTTACATTTACACAGCACTTTACAGTTTACAAAATGCTTTCAGGTACATTTTGTTAATCCCATTTGTTCTTTACAGCTCCTCTGTGAGGCTGACCAGAGACGACAGTAATATCTCCATTTTGCAGATGAAGAAACTGAGGCTTTCCCTAAAGAAAGAGGTCCAAAGGGGGACAACTAAGTAATTAAATTTGAGTCTTCCCTCCCATGCTGCTACCAGCTGGATTACAATGAAAAGCCAAATGAAATTACAATGCGGTTCCGGTTCCCCCACCTTATCATTGCTAGTGCCCCCACTTCCTCATTCACCTCACCCCCACTGTCATCCTCCATCCACTGGCCACTCCTGGCTGTGAACTCACCAGCCTGGCCCATGAACACGTCGGAGTCCAGAACCTATGAGGACAAGTAATGAACACAGGCCCAGGAGCACACATACAGGAAACTGTGTTTAGCACTTCCTGTGCATGATCACCTTTTATCCTCACAGCAAGGCTGCCAAGGAGGCCCTGCAACTCCCATTCCACAGGTGAGACTATGAGAGGTTACATGACTTGCCCAACTCACAGGCTTGAAGGGGGAGGGCCTGGATTGAAGGGAGCCTGCCCTCCTTAACCTTCCAGTCCACTGCTTCCCACAGGCACCTACTTGGTAAGGAGCAGGACTAACATCTAAACCCAGTCATCTGGTGGTCGATGCTTGGGCAATCTTTCTAATATTCTCCTCTGCTTCCAAGAAAGCAAGGCAAAGGTCAGTGGTCATAGATCCCTGCAGCCCTTATGTCGTGTCATCCTCTACAAAAAACTCACCGTGGCCACTCTGTTAGAGAGGCAGACAGCAGGCTCAGTGGGTGAGTCAGTCCGACCCAGGTCACATGCCCAGAGAGCTGCAGAGCTGGAATCTGGACCCAGGTTCAGTTTCTGGACGGAAGGGCCATCCCAAGGAAGCATCCCGCCAGCTGGAAAGCCCAGTGTGCTCCCTCCAGCTCCCGGCTCAACACGGACAAGGACCTCACCTCAGAGGAAATGACCACCCTGATCGCAGAGCCTCTGCAAAGGGCCCCCGTGTGGGTGAAATCACCTGACATTATGATTAAGCCCCAAAGAGCCCCAAATCCTTTGTGAGAAAAAAAAAGCTGCATTTTCAACGAGTTCACTGGGACATTTCGGTTTCAGGGAAGTGGAGTTTGACTCCACGCATTCATTTATTTCCCAGGGCTCTTTAACGAACGGGTGAAGGGGAAAGGCCAGTGGGCACCAACCAAGAGACTGCAAGGGTTCCAGTTAGACACACGGTTCCAGTGACAATGAGGAGCAAAGCTGCAGAGACAGGAAGGAACCTAGTGCTGCCAGGGGTGGGCAAGGGGGGCACGGGAGTGACTGCTTCACGGGAACAGGGGTTCCTTTCTGGGTAAGGACATGCTTTGGAACTAGATGGACATGATAGTTGCACAACACTCTGGATGTACTAAATGCCACTGGGCTGTACACTTTCGAGTGGTTTATGGTGAATTTCACGTGCTGTGAATTTTACCTCAATTTTACAAAAGGTGGGGTGGGGAAGAAAGTTGCATGTGCTGAGCAGAGGTCTGTCAGATGGACGAGGCCTCAGTAAGAGTTTGAGCTGAAGCTAGCACCCTGTGGATGTGGAGGCTTTTCGCACAGCGAGTGCCTAGCACTGGAGCTGAGTGTGTGCGCACTGCTCACTTAGGAAGGGTGTGCATGTGTGTATCTCTGTGCAATGGGCAGAGGGGACAGCCTTCAGAAGTGCATTTTTATAGCTTGATTCTTTGGTTTTGTAACATGGTACACCTTCCAAATTCACCAGACCTAACAAGAGTTTTAAGAACAACAATGACAACACTATTATTATTACTATTGTTATTATTATTATTATTATTATTATTATTATTATTATACGGTTATTATTAAACAATGGCAGGTACTATTATTGAGAGACTGCTAGGAGCCAGGCACCTCCATCAATGTCTCAGATGCATCATTTCATTTAATGCTCACAACAGCCCATGAGAAGGAAACTCCATGTCTCAAGTGAAGAAACTGATGCTTACAAGGTTAAGTACATGCCCAAGGTCACACATTAGTAATGACAGAACCAGGATTTTAACTAAGTCCCTTTGATTGATGCCTGTAATTAGAGAATGAGGGGGTGGGCGGAGTTAGTGTTTCCAATTGTGGAAAAAGTCTTAAAATATAGACAAGTATTTCTAAAGACTGAATCACATTAGCCAGAAATAACCAATAATAAAGCAATCTAACATATTTACTTCTAATTGTTCCTATGTCTGTTATATAGTTGACATACAGATAGAGAAGAATTGGTTTCCCCCCTTACATTGTACACTAAACATTTTCCCACATTTCTTCAGTCCCCATATATACAGAATATTTTTTAAAAAATGTATATACACACATTGAACAATTAATTATAAAAGGCAGTGTTTATTAAAATGCATTTCATTTTCAAAATTGAGCTATCAGAGGTTAAAGTGTGTATTCATTTTGGGGGACACCCTGTATAATCTTGAACAGCTGTATATATTCTGTCCCAGGGACGACACAGTGAACTTTTATCTTAATGTGGAGCAGGTGAGAGGTCTTCAGTGACATGTGCATTTAAATAATGCTGCAGTGAACATTTCTGTCTCTTGGCTTTCTCTGCATTTCTGATTTGTTCCTAAGGATTTGGGCATTCCAGACATGCCCTGGACCTCATGGCCTCCTCGGGAACCTGACTGGGCAAGAGCACCATCTGTGGAGGTTTCCGTGTGTTCACACCCCTGATTCCACCAGAGAATTAACATGGGAATCTCCAGGGCCAGGCAGGGCTGCCTCTCCTGCCTTGCTCTTACAGATGGAGCCTGGGTGACGCTGCCCACTCTGCTTCCCGGCCTGACCACACAGATTTTCACTCTTGACCGAAGAGAAGGTTCGCCTCCTCACCACACTAACTCCTGGCTGGCAGAACCCGAGGCCCACGGGAATGCATCTGGCTTCCAAGCTTCTGACTTCATCTTTAGCTTTCTGCCTCACCTCCAAGCTACCTGCACTGTTAGTAACCTAATTTCTTAAAAATCAACTTACTTTTGTTTCTGGAATCAGTTTATTCAGAAAGGCAGAACATATCTCAATATGGTAAGTTAACAAACACCATCTCTTCATGGATAGAAGAAGAAACTTACAATGTAAACATTGAAAACAAAACATGGGAATACCGGGAATACCATTGTCTCCTCATCCAGATTGAGGCCTTTGTTAAGTGGGGGATTAGCAGGGGTCACCACGATATTAAATACCACCCAGCGCCACAGTCAAGCTCCCTCCTCCACTCAATGACAAAGATTGAGAAGGAATGAACAGCACTTTCGTCATGTGATTCAATGTTATTTAACACCCTGCTTAGGTACCAGCTACCCTCTCCCCCCCCACACACATACACACACCACCCGGTAGCAAGCTCTGATCTAGTCCAACCTTCTCCATTTACCATTTACGCACACAAATAAAAGAGGCTGAGAGTTAAGTGACAGGCCTTTGTCACATCCAAGCCTGGCAAAGCAGAACCAAGAAACCAGGGTTCCTGGCTCCTAGCCTTATATATTAAAAAAAAAAAAATCTTGGGCAATGGAGTATGTATATATAAAGAAAAATATACTTTTACTTGGATCGTTGCTTGTAAGATTTCAAAACATATTATGATAGAAAAGATTAAAGATATAAGCATTTCTTTAACAAATCAAATCCCATCAATGAGTAATCATGGACCAGCGACTTCAGTGCCAGGCCCAGTGCCATGAGATGAGTCTATAGCAGAGAACAAGAGACAGCTCCGGCCCCATTCCCCAAACCGACAGTGTGTGTGGGCAACATTGGCACTAGAAGTGGCATCTGTGGGGTGATCATTCATTCGATTCATTAGCCCACAAACACGTATGAGCACGTACTACGTGTCAGATTTATAAAATGACTTTTTATGGGAGCACTGATGGTCTCTTTTAGATAGTTACTCTGATAATGTACTTACTGCTAAGATTCAAACATCATGAGAATGGCAGGGTTTAAAAGTCTCCCTCAAATACCGAAATACAAAAATGTTTTATAAAACATATGCTGAACTCTTTAAGAAAGGATACAATTTTTAACAGCATTACACAGTTTAGAGAATGCAAACTAATAATATCTGGCATAAAAACAATCATATAATTATTAACAATTAGCTAATATTTAGTGGAGATACACTTGGCATTGTGCTAAATGCTTTTGCAGACACTGACTCCTTTAATCCTCACAAGAATCCTGGAAAGAATTACTATGATCTGTCATAAATATATAGGCTTGGAACCTGACACTTATGGAGGTTAAATAACTTTCCCAAGATCACACAGCTAACGAGCAGTGAAACTGAGATACAAATCCAGATAGTGCATTGAAAGTTCAAACCTTTCCATACTTGCAAAGCATACTCTCTAGAGGAAAAATACATGTTTGTTGGAATTTTCTTCACTTCGATTATCCTATATAATAAAAGGCTAATATGCAAATAGACCGAACTGCAGAACAACCAAACAACCAGGGGGTGCATGCAGAATATGGCAGCAATGGCTGGAACATGGTGTCAACGGCCGCAGCGGGATGGTGGAGCAGTTGAGCAGGGATGCCAGAGCAGGGTGCCAGTCACCGTCATCGGGACGAGCCTCTGGTGGTTACTGAAAATTCTTTATTCCCATGTGCCATGGTCCTGCCTGGTGCTCACACCTGCTGCTGGCACTGGAGCCACCGCTCGCACCCACTGCTGGCTCAGGCCCCACTCACACCCGATGACAGCACCAGAACCACTGCTTGCACCCCCTGCCAGCTCCCAATGCTGGTCCCAATCGCTCAGTGCCATCAGCGGGTGCAAGCCGTGGCTGCTGGCCCTGATCACCTCTGAGGGGTTCTCCACCAAACCCTGCTTCTGAGGGGCAATCGGGGCAGCAGCCACCACTCGCACCTGCTGATGGCACCAGCCCCACTCACACCCGTTGCTGGTGCCAGCCCCAATGGTTTCACGCCATAAGTGGGTGCGAGCAGGGCCAGTGCCCTCAGCACGTGGGAGCAGAGGTGGTGGGAACGGGGCTGCTGGCAGACAGGGAACCAGGGGCCATGGCTGGGGAGCGGAAGATGGGCCAAGATCCACCCCTGTGCCCACCGCAGCCTCTCAGCCCACAGTTCCTTTCAAGGTGCATGGATTCATGCATGGGCCTCTAGTACTCACAAAAAGGACGGGAAATTTGAAAGCTCCTGCCAAGTTAAACCTCCAGTTTATCCATTTATTAGTTAACAAATGGATGATGTTGGTGTTTCCCAAACTCTTACTCCAGAATTGCCTGGTGGGCTGTTTACACCTGGGCCCTGAGCTCCCCATTTCACTGGTATGGGGCGGGGTGAGGGGGCCTGAGGGTTTGTGTTTCTAACAAGGTTGCAGGTGTTGCTGAAGCTGCTGGAGTGGAGCCCACTCGTTTGTGGATCAAGTGCTTTAGAATTACCCAGACTTGGGTCAGAATCCTGATTTTTCCATTTGCTTTATGTGTGACCTTGGGCAAGTCATCGATGCTGAGCTTCTCGTCTATAAAGGAGACCATCACTATTAGATAAGGTCATGTAAGAATTATGTTCAATGAATGTATGTGTATAACCTGCCAACTACCTGGTATGTAGTAGGTAATCAATAAATGAATATTAATGTATTAATATCTACTCATCCTAAATTAATAGTATTAATCTCTATTAATATCATTCATAAATGATTCTCAAAGAGAGCGCACTCTCAGTTTTTCACTGAATGCTCTTCTGGAGAGAGAAAGAAACAAAATATCCCATCGTGGGAGATATTTCATCCCAAATAACCATGTTTGTCTCCTCTATGCACAAAGATGTTAGAAAGTGGCAGCCAATAAGGAAGGAAGATGCTCGTGGTGGGAGACCCAACAAATCCAAACGCCAGCGGGTGGAGAAGGCTGCTCTCCGCAGCACCCAGCCTAGGTAGTGGCAGCATCGCATCACGCGGATCTCCTGGCGGCTCGTAGGCACAACCAGAAGTGTTTGAAGGCATCTGGGCTTTCTTTGGAGCTCACTTTGGAGTGGTCCTTTGTACCTGTCTCCGCCTGGCTGCTGAAGTGGTGTCTGTGGGGAACACGTCGTGCATGCGTAGGTGTGTAGTGTTTGTTGTTGTTGCTTTTAAAATAAGCCTCAAAGATAAATCCTGTTATGAGCTCCTCATCCAGGAAAAGCAGGATGTTAAGAGCTGGAAATTGGCCTTGGGGTGCAGTAAAGTGGTGAGGCATATTTTCTGACTGTTTAGAGGACTTGAAACATTTAAAGGCGGATCCTGGTGTGGTTGAGTAGGACTGGAGTCATCTGATGAGGGTGGATTTCTCAGGCCATTTGTAAGTTCCTTGGCTAAAGAAGAGTGAGGCACAGTAGGGTGATCTCGTGAAGAGGGATCAAAAAGGGAGGATGACAGAATCCCCGCTCGGCTAGCGATTTGTATCTGTGGGGCTTGGCCCACAAGATGTCACTCTTAGAGCTTTAGGTTCCACAAAGGAAAGTAGAAGAATGGTTCCCCAGGAACCACCCCTGGCCCCTGCATCGCCTTCCTTCCCATTCAGGTCCCAGCTCGAATGCTGTATCTCTGACCACACCACCTATAGGAGACACTGTGCTTCTCCTCAACCCTCCTACAGCTTCCATGGACAGTCTCCACACAATGAGACTTCACACCTCAAGTCAGGCACTTGCGTTTCTCTGTGGGGACTCTCTGGCAGTGGAAACTCATGCGTGGTGCAGGGTGAAAACATCTGGAAGCAGTCCACAGCCAATGAGGAGATATCAACTCCCCTTCTTTCCCTAAATATGGTCCTGTCCTAACACACATCTATCAGCCTGCAGAGGGGTTTAATGAAAAAGTGATTTGGAAATCACAGAACTGTGTGGCTTTGGGCAAATTATTTGCTTTCTCTGATCCTTCTTGAGACCATCTCAAAACTAGGGGTAGTATTGTCTACCTAATGGGTTTATAACAAAGGCTGTGAGCTTACAGATGTAAAGTGCCAGGACATGGCACACATTTAACAAGTGGGAGTTCCTTTCATTTCCTGTTTCTTCCTCTTGTCTTTTCTCTCAACCTCCATAACAAGTCCCACATTCTATAGGGAAAGGGGATTCTTTCAGCCTGCCTCTGTCTCCTACCCCCTTGCTAACTTTCTGTCCCTTTACATAAACACACAAACACACACACACACACACACACACACACACACACACACACACACACACACGGTCATTGCATTACATGGCCAACAGCTGTATGCTGTATTCTCTTCTACTTCTTGCCTTCATGTAGTAAACACTCCCAGGCAGGTCCTGACCTTCCATATAGGCAGGCCACTTGGCCATTTCACAGGGAGGGAAAATGAGGCTCAGAGAGAATAGGTGAGTGCTTGCCTCAGCAGTAATAGGTCACAGAACCTGCCTGACTCCTACGCCCTCCACCCTCCCCAGGCCACACTCCCTTCATTAGGCTCTCAGTGAATTCCAGACTACATGGCTATGACTAATGCCCTAAAGCCCTGCTGAGGTTTGCAGTAACATATATGCCTGTGCTAATGGCCCTTCTCTTGCTTTTGTTTAATGAAAATTATGCCCTGGGCGCTGTCCTAGGCAAGCCCATTGAGGTAGGTATTATTAGCCCATTTTACAGTTAAGTAAAACTGAGACTTAGAAAGATTAAGCAATTTGCTCTCCACCACAGAATGAGTAAGTAATGGAAGCAAATCTAGATGTGTCTGGTCCACTGCCTAAGCTGTCCTCAGAAGATATGCTCCTTGCTAGGTCTGTCTTGTGTAGACTTTCCCACCCTTCCCCTCTCCCCCTTTCTCTATTGCTGCTTTCCCAGTGCCTCCCTTAGCATCCCCCCTCCCTATCGGTTTTGTTTCACAAAGGCAGGAAATAAGAGCATCTACTACTTTGCAAGCTCCCGGAGGTTTTCTTCATCACATCTCCAGCCACGGATTCAAGCTCAGGGAAGAGCTGTTCAGCGGCAGTGGTCAAAGCCTCATCAGGTGCTGATTGACAGCTGTTGTAACTTCCAACTCTGGAAGGCCACTCCTCTGGTGGTCCCATTTCAGCTCCCCCAACAGGTCAAGACAGGCATTGCAGCAATTCCAACCACTGAGAGCATCATGAACCACCAACACATGCTCATCTTCGATGGGGATTTCCATTACAGGGGGAGCCGATGAGTGCAGACATGCTGGGATCCCAGAGGAGCCAGCACCCTGGCTCCATCATGACACCAGAGTCCCACCAGCTCAGCCTTTCTGCCAGTGATGAGGCCCTGTGACCAGGCAGGATTATGAGGATGAACAGCTGGAAGGGCATGGCCCCGTGATAGCTCTGGAGCCCTCCTGAGCACCCCTAGAGGACACCACCTTCCTAACGCCATTAGCAACGCAGCCAGTCAGTGAAGTCCAAGAGCATTCTAAAGTGGCATCCACACTCACAGAAACCTGCCCAAAAGGATACCCCACAGGGTGGGAGGGGTCAGGCCCAGGAGTGGCAAAGATGTCTGGCTCCTTTAGGATGGCCAAGCTGGTGACAGGCGCTCTGCTGCCTAGTCCCCCAGGATGTCCATAGTGCCATCCATAGGAAACAGGTTTGGGTTACAGGAGTGATTTCCATGATCTTGGAACACCTCACTCAACACACAGTGAGGTAGCTGAGAGTGGACAAGTCCTGGCCCTACTGCATACTGTCCACATGCCCTTAGAACTCGGGAATGCCTTCTCTATCCCATGCGCATGGTCCCTGTACCACAACCAGGCACTACAGCAGCACTAAGGAGGCAGCTCAAGACAACACTCAGAAGAGATGGGAGATGGGTGAGGGTCCCTATGTAGCAAAGGTGAGGGTGGAGGGCTGGAGGCATCAGTGGTGGGCACCTTAGTGAAGTTTCCATTATACTGTGTATTGATGCAGTAATTAAGAACTATCTGATTTGTCTACAGCAAATAAAACCCCATCTCTAGATGTCCACAGGACACATTCATTCTCAAAGGGATTTAACACCCCCGCCCCCCCCCCAAAAAAATGTAAATGAGAAGCAAAAACGGAAATCTGAGTAAAAACAACACACATTCTGGCCCCCTGGTGTTTCAAATTTGTTGTTCCAGGTAGGGTTCCCAAACCTCCTGACAACTGTCCCTTGTTCTGAGGCCTGCTGCCACAGGCTCATGCTCCAGGCTCTTTACAACTCATCCAGCAACTCTTTGCTTCCTGTACTTTCCATGGTTTCAGCTGCCTTGGAATCCACATTTTCTGGCAAGAAGCTAGAATACTCTGCCTTCCCCCACCACACTGTGACTCTCCACCCTGGCACAGTGATTCCAGCTCTTCCCGCTGATTGGTCAGCGGACATCAGAGGGAAGGCACAAATCATCCCAGGAGGCCTTCGAGGCCAGCCCCTAACAGCTGCCTCAGCTGGCGCGGCCCTTTTCACTGTAAAGACTGCTTATTAAGAATGTTGGTGCAACATGCCGACCAAATCTAATGCGTAAATTTTGTTTGGATCCTAGTTGAGAAGGAAAAAAACACACACCCATGAAGACATTTTTTGGACAGTTAGGGCAATCCAAACATGGTCTAGACATTAGAGAACAATTGTGAATTATTATTATTATTACGTTTCTTAGGTTTAAATATCCTAGCATGGTTATGTAGGAGAATATACTTATTTTTAGAAGAGGTATGTATAAAAAAATCATGTCTGAAAATTGGAGAAAAATATATCTATACATGCATACACACAGAGATAAAGTATAGAAGGCAAATATTTTGAGGGAAAAGAAAGTAAGTTTCTTGTGGTTCTCTAGAAACATTATTCATGTACCGTACATTGCGAACTAAATAAAGGAGAGATATAGAAATACAAATCTTATTTCAAAATACAACTTGACTTTGCCCTCCATTGGGAAAAAATTCTTTGGCCCTGTTCTGCACCCCAACCCCACACATGCCCAACACACACACACACACACACACACACACACACACACACACACACACGCACACACACTGGAAGACACTTCTTTTGAGTTCAAAGCCTTAAGAGAAGGCCCAGACTAGCTGGCCTGGAACAGGAAAGAGCTGGGATTCTGCACTGGAAGACTGGGGTCCAAGCCCTGCTGCACAGGAGCTGGTCATCTCAAGGAGCCATGGAACCTCTCTGAGTCTTGCTTTTAATAATCCTGCCCACCAATCCCACAGCATTAGTCCAAGGACACAGAGAAGGCAGGACTGTAAAGACACCATCTGAACATTCCTTGTTACGACCTATGCTCGCAAGGAAGGAATGCCAAGAATTGAATGCACGAGGGTAGCCACGCTCTGTGTAAATGTTCCTGTGTCAATCTTCTGGAATTGGGCCTCCTAGAATACACTTTTCCTAGCTGCTAGCTACTGGAAACAGATGTAACTCTTTTAGCCCTACATGTTATAGCCAAAGCAATAAAAACACAACTGGCTTTTCGATTTTTTTTTTTTTTTAATACAGACATCCCCAAAGCAATCTTATATAAACGGTTCTGAAACACGTGGCTCAGACAAAGGCGCTGAGTAGGGACATGGAACCCAACCAAAGAGTCCTGCTTGAGTCATGGACAGAGAATGCTAAAACCTTGGCCTGCTGCCTCCTGAGCCCCTTGCATCTAAGACTTGGGCAGAAAACCCCATTCATTCAGAATCCATTAATTCTGACGCTTTAGACTTGGCCTCAGATGACCGTGCCATGGTTCTATCTGTGAAATGCAGTCTGGCTTAGAGGGAAAGGACACTTGGTGCACAGGCAAGCTTGTGAGCTGGGTGGCCAGGAGACCTGGTCCACTCTGACCCCACCACGTTGTAACCGTGGATAAGGCACCTTCGTTCCCCAGCCTCCACTGTCGTCCCTGTCAAAGGAACATGTTGGATGAGGGGCTGTTCCTCTCTCATCTGACTCTCTGATGCTCTGACCAGTCACTTCCTCTGGGAAGTCCTCCCAACCCCTTGAAGAATGTTTGCTGAATGGAACAGGTATCTTTGAAACTGAAGCACACTTAATCAACCGAGGGAACAGACGTTTTCAGAACAAGTTGGAAGCACTCATGTCCAAGCCCCAAGGAGGTACAAAGCATTTCAGTTGTCACTAAGCCTGATTCATACATATTTTCACCTGTTGGAAGCTGGTTTGGTAATCTAAGTATCTACATACATGAAAACAATAAATAATACGGTCGTTATAGAGAGCAATTTGGGGCATCCACATATGCTAGACTCTATGCTAAAATCTTTAGATACCACAGCAATGGTAGGATGTAGATTCATCACCCCCACATTCATACAGAAAACTTCAGGTCCGAGAGGGTAAGTAACTTGCCCAAGGAGACACAGCAAATGTTTTGAGTAGGATTCCAACTCCATCCACTGTGGTAACCTCTGAAGCTAACCAGTCATCTTGTAAACAAACTGGTTTATGAGCATGCTATTTGTCTTTATGTATAGTGGACATTAACTTGAAAACTATAATTGACATACATGTATTCATTGTTTAACTTGATGATTTTTTCAATCAATATATAACTGTGAAAATAATACTAAAATCAAGACAGTGAACATACCCAAAAGTTTCCCCATACCCTCCTCCCCTCACTCCCCTCTAGGCAACCACTCATCTGCTTTCTATCACAATATATTACTTTTCATTTTCCAGAATTTTATATAAATGGAATCAAAGAGCACTTTTTTTTTGCTTTTTCCACTCAGTATAATTATTTTGAGTCAGATCCATATTATTGGGTTTATCAAGAATTCATCCTTTTTATTGCTGAGTAGTATTCCATTGTATGGATATATCAATTTGGTGGTGATTTGGGTCATTTGCAGTTTTTGGCTCTTACCAAAGAAGCTGCCATCACCATTCCTATGCATGTCTTTGCATATAAATATGCTTCCATTTCTCTTGGGTAGGTACCTAGGAGTGAACTGACTGGGTTGTAAGCTAGGTGTGTCTTTAACTTTTCCAGAAACTGCCAACATTTTCTCCAAAGTGGAAGCACCATTTTATATTTCTGTTGCTCCACATCCTTACTAACACTATATGATTAGTCTCTTTACTTTGAAGTACCCAAGTGGGTTTTAAGTCATATCTCACTGTCATTTTAATTTTCATGTCCCTAATGACTAATGACGCCAGGCAGCCTTTCACAAGCTTATTTTTTAAAAACTCTTTAGCTATGACAAAAATAACAGTGCTAGTTACCATTCATTAAATTGTTACCTTACCATGTGACAGATACAATACTAGGAGCTTTATATACATATTATCTCACCCTTATGCTAACCTCATGAGAACAGTATTAAGATGCAGTTGTGCAAGTAGGAAAACTGAGACTCAATACCCCACGACACAGTTAATCAAAGGCGAGCAGATTCCATTTCAGGCCACTGCTCTATACCCTACAGGGTGTGCCTGCCATTAACACTGCTCCTGGGCAAGGCTCACATCCTACATCTCAGGCAGAGTCAGGACTTGGGAGCATAATCAGATAGGAGATGGGGGGTAGGTGGGGGGCAGGGAAGCATAAGAAAAGACAGACACTACACACAAATGTCACCTCGATGCTTCCTCACCACTCACGCAGTCATTTCCTATTTGCTAGGAACATGGGACAGTTTAGCCAAGATACACTGTGGCTGAGGCCCTGATCAATATATCAATACTGTATAACATTAAAGGCAAAACAGATATCTGGAAAGTAGTTAACTGAGAGCCTCGAATCTAAAGACAGGCATAAGGATGCCAATGTTCCGTACATTTATGTTGTGCTGAAGCCATCATTTAAAAGAGCTTTACTTTTGCTCTTTAGAAGCAGGTGCATTTCAAGTTGGTGACTCTTGGGCAAGTGCAGGAAAGATGTCTAGAGGTTTTGTTAGCCCAGAGATGAAGCTGTAGCACTAAGGGCAAAGCCATGTGATGCAGGGGAAAGCTCAGCAACCCTGTGAGGCCAGCCAGCCTCTCTGGACGTCGGTCCATTCTCTGAGCTGCCAGTGGCTCAGGTGAGGCTGCTTCCTCATTGACCTTCCAGTGCTGATGCCGCCGTCTGTACTCAAAGAAGCACGACACCGAGTGTGGTAGTGAACGTGGCAATGTAACAAGGAGAGCCCTCCCTAAACAGGAGACATTTCCACTGTGAGTTTTGACTTTAAAACTTTGACTATGAACTGTGGTGCTTAATTTCCATGTCTACAGAGGGATGCAGCCCTTCAAAGAACAGTATTCATGTCTCCTGCCATCCTGGATGATGCTATTGCCTCCCTAGCTGATCCCCACCATGTGACATCATTTTTTGTAAGTCCAAGTTCCCCAGTGGCCTTCCTTCTCCCTGAGGTCACCTTATCTAACCCACTTCCCCCAGGATTCTCTTCCCCAGATCTTCCACCCTTGGCCCAGGGAGCCCTTCCCCACTTCCCCCAACTTGGAGGTCTCCTCAACTCATAGGGCCCGTTAAGTTTCGAGAGTGGGTGGGGGTAGGGTGAAATAGGTGAAGGGATTAAGCAAACAACAAAAAAGAAGAACCTCATAGATAGGCAACAGTATGATCATTACCAGAGGGAAATAGGGTAGGGGAAGGCAGGAGAGACTAAAGAGGGGATAAATGGTGATGGAAAGAGACATGACTTGGGGTGATGAACACACAATACGATATGCAGATGATGTAGCATAGAATTGTATACCTTAAACCTGTATAATTTATTAACCAATGTAGCCAAATAAATTCAATGGAAGGAAGGAAGAAAGGAAGGAAGGTCTCTCCTCTCTAAGGTCTTACTCTGTTGGTCCCCAGGCAGATGCTATTACCCCTTAAACTGCACTCTTGCCAGCTATGGCACCCTCTTCCAAAGAGGCCCCTTTCCCTCTTTACACCTCATACAGTGTTCGCATCAGCAATGGGTTATCTATTTCCTCCCACTCAACCAGCACTGCCCACTAGAAGGAGAACATAAATATGAGAAATAGTTATGCATAAGAATACAATAATCTACACTAATAAAAGACGAACATGCAAATTGACCGTACATTTGCTATGCCTTAAGCCACGCCCGCCAGCCAATCAGAGCAACTATATGCAAATTAACCCAACGAAGATGGCAGCCAGAGCTGGAGCAAGCAGGAGGCTTGGTTGCCCCAATGATGGAGGAAGCCAATCTTCCTGGCCAGCTGCTGCCTCCTCTCAAGGCAACAACGTTTCAACTATAGAAGGTAAATAAACCCCAGATACCTGCTTCCAGTTGCCATGGCCACCGAGCTGGAGTGAATAAAAAAAAACAAAAAAAGGAAAGGCTGGGAGCTTCGGTCGCTGGGGGGCTTGGTCAGTGTGAAAACAGCCATCAGTCCCTCACCCAGGCTGGCCAGGCACCCCAGTGGGGACCCCCACCCTGAAGGGGGTTTGGGCAGCCTGAAAACAGCCATCAGCCCCTCACCCAGGCTGGCCAAACCCCCATGAGGTGAGGATCCCTACTGGGGGGCTTGACCAGCCTGCAAACAGCCATCAGCCCCTCACCCAGGCTGGCCAGGCACCCCAGCGGGACCCCCACCCTGATCCAGGACACCCTTCAGGGCAAACCAGTTGGCCCCCACCCGTGCACCAGGCCTCTATTCTATATAATAAAAGGGTAATATGCAAATTGACCCTAACAGCAGAATGACTGGGAATGACTGGTCACTATGACACACACTGACCACCAGGGGGCAGATGCTAAATGAAGGAGCTGCCCCCTGGTGGTCAGTACGCTCCCACAGGGGGAGCTCTGCTCAGCCACAAGCCAGGCTGATGGCTGCCAGCACAACGGTGGTGGCAGGAGCCTCTCCTGCCTCCTCAGCAGCACTAAGGATGTCCGACTGCAGCTTAGGTCTGCTCCCTGCTGGCAAGTGGACATCTCCCAAGGGCTGCTGGGCTGCCAGAGGGATGTCTGACTGCCAGCTTGGGCCTGTTCCCCCAGGTAGCAGGCCTAAGCCTGCAGGTGGACATCCTCCGAGGGGTCCCAGACTGCAAGAGGGCATATGCTGGGCTGAGGGAGCCCCCCAAGTGCACAAATTTTTGTGCACCAGACCTCTAGTATAAACATAATAAAATACAAATAAAATTTAAAATGCTATTCTAGCCACATTTTAAGGACTCAATAGTGACATGCGACTAATAACTTCCACATAGGAGGGCGAAGACATAGGGCATCTCCATCACTGCGGAAACTCTACTGAAAACGACAGGTCTAGAATATTTCTCTGCAAAAGTCTTCTCATTGTTGGTAATCTTGCTTCTTTAAGGTGTGATTGGTTTATTTAAATATGCAAAAAACACTGGGACTGCAGTATGGAGAACATAGAGAACATCAGCAATTCTGATACTACTGATTACAAGATGCCACTTCTATCTGATGAGTCACAGCCAACCAAGGCAACCATGTGATTATAAGCTAACTCTGAAGGCCGATATGGTTATAAGCTAGCTCTGAAGGTCAATGTGGTTATAAGCTAGCTCTGAAGGCCAACATTTCCTCTTAAGAGCCTTTCCAATCTATTCTCCCTTATGCCATTCCATCACCCAATGCAACATCCTCTGCTTGCGTCCAACCAGAATAACTTGATTTTCCACTTTCTTATATATTTGAATATGCTGTCCCCTCCACCTGGAATGTCCTCACCTGTCCCCCGCCTAACTCTGATCACCTTTCAACACAGTTCAAGCTTCCCCTCCTCTAGGACACCT
Organism: Myotis daubentonii; assembly: GCF_963259705.1. Lineage (NCBI taxonomy): Eukaryota > Metazoa > Chordata > Mammalia > Chiroptera > Vespertilionidae > Myotis > Myotis daubentonii. Next base: position 37,344,717 of record NC_081848.1, on the reverse strand, counting down.
TCCCTGGTTGCCTCCATGCAGAGGTGGCTGAGCCTCCTGTTTGCCCTCTGGCATACTTACCTCCCTCTTCAGTCACCTCTTCACATAGCTGCATCTTCCAAAACACTGTCACCTCCTCGAAGGCAGGTGTCAAATATGAATGAAAAGATTTTGTCAATGAATGACTGAATATCCACATTCCCAAAGAGGAGTCCAACCTTGTGTCTAGCAATGGCAGCATCGCCTGTATAGATGTGTGGCCTCTCCAGGTACCACCTCTGAAGGAAGCAAATGCATTCGATTGTTTATGTTCTGGGCCATATTGATAATAGGCTTAGCTTATAAACATTGGAAGCATAGCAGGAAAGAACCTCATGGTGGGCCACTGAGCCATTCCCTTGCCTTCAGGACAAACACATCTAAAGCAGCTGAGGAGATATAAATGGCCCTGAGAGGGGGCAGGGAATCATTTCATAAATTACGTCATTATCTGATCATTATGCTGTACACCTGAAACTAACATAAAATTGTACTGAATGTCTATTGTAATTGGGAAAAACACCTACCTGGCTTTTTAAATCATCTAAACCACCCCTGGCAAGCCAAGGCAATGCTGAATTAGGAGAACCCAGGGCCCCTCCCTCTGCCTGCTGATTCAGTGGCCTTTGTCTGCTCAGTGAGTCACCCCACAGCTTATAAACCACCTAAGCATTGGGAACAAGGCAGCCAAGCTGTTCAGCCCACAGGTCTGCGTTCTCCCTTCCTCCATGTGTCGAACAGCACCCAGAGTGGCCACAGCACGGGGGGGGCGGGGAAGGAGGGGTCCCTCCTGACTCATTAAAGGCCACCCACCAGGTCAATCCCGGGCATGGATGACATGGTAGAATCTGACTGGCAGTCAAGAAACTTGCCTTCTAGACTTGACATGTGATATGAACTTTACAGTGGGTTAAATTGGCCAGGTAACAGCCGTGGGCCATGTCACTAAACATTTCCCAGCCTCGTTTCCTCAGTTTGAGGTAAAGGTACGCCGCACCACCTGGGCTGGTTGTGAGGAGGTGAAGAGATAGGGTCTGCCACATAATAAGAGTTCAAAGCAGGTTAGCCACCACCCCTCTCTCACCCTTCAGCCCTGATGTCCCATAAACGAACTGGCTTTGTGGGTTCAGGCAAGACCCTTCCTTTTCTGAGTTCTTGGCTTCTCCAGCTACATAGGTGAGCCGAATTATTCCTCAGTTCCCTTCCAAATCCAGGGTGTGGGGGTTTAGGATGTGAGATTTCCTGCGTGATATTGTGTGTGACTGTGTGTGTGTGTGTGTGTGTACCTATGGGAGAGAAAATATGAGTTCAAAACTAATTTTTAGTTCCCTTAATGGAATAAGACAGATTCAAATATTTTTATTCCAAGCCACTGTGTTCTCTTTGTTCCATATATTATTTTAAAAGCTTGTCTTTGTCTTTTAGCTGTTTCACCAATTGCAAATCCTTCCACAATACAAGGTAAAGGTTTTCTCCTTCCTGATGACTTAGCAGACAAAAAAATAAAATCCTTAGTGTTTTTATATAAATTCTTTGATGTTTCTGATAAAATAGGTTGGAAAGGGTTGGAACAGAAAACCACTCCATTTATCTGAGTGACTAATGCCTCGGAAAGAGAGGGCAGCCTTCAGCCTCCTGAGGTCAGCAATCAGTCTGCACAGCCCTGCCCTCTACTCTGACCACCTCTTCAAGGCACAGACAGTGATCACAACCCTGCTCATTCATTAATCCAGAGTCAGTTCCCAAAGAGTTTTTAAAGGGACCCTACTATTAGGAGATGGTCTGCAAACATTAAAAAAATATATCTCATGATGGAAGTTTGGAAACTCTTATGTGCTATTTATCTCTCCTAGAGATTCAAAGTCATAGTAAAGGCTCTGAGAATTCCTGCAGTGTTGGAATGTAACCTATGCAATTTGGCATTCCTCGAACTTATTTGTACATACACCAGTCTTTTTTGTTTTGTTTTGTTTTTGTTGTTGTTGTTGTTGTATGTGTGCAGTTCTTCTCCCTCATGGAAAATAAAAGCTATTACACACCTCTCCACACAGCCACAAACCCTCATAAGCTGGAAAAAAAATCTGTGAAACCCCATTCCAGGAATCATTATGGGCAGAGGTAACAGCCTACACTCCAGAGTCAATCTCAATTCCACAAGCATTGCAGCCTAGGGATGTTACTTAGCCTTCCAGAGCTCAGCTTGGCCTCAAGTGAAAACTGGGCTGCTACCATCTACTACTTTCCTGTGTGTGCATTAGGTGAGATGAAGCGTGGACAAAAGCATCAGGAAGGTGGTAGATATTTTTTAAAATGTGACTCTCCCTCCTCTCTCCTTGCAAAATCACAAGTGGAGACATTTGAAAACACACTGGTCATTCGTTAAATGCTTATAACTTTAAATCAAATTATTTCACATAAGCAGCCATCTTGGAATGTCATCCCATTACTTAGTCTGCATGTTTTCATATGTAGAGGCATCCAGTGGGGAAAAAAATGGCAGGCTGCTTTAATACAGCTAGATGTGAAGGAGACCTAGGATTTCACACAGCTACCCAGAATTTAATATCAAGGAATTTGCCTGTGTCAAATATTACTTTATATAACGGAAAGTGATTTTACTTGATACAGTCATAAAGTGCATTCCTATCAAAATGCAGCTGTTATTAACATTACTAACAACTGCTTTATCCCAGTGTATTTTATGGAAACCATAACGATGGGCACATTAGAAATAAGTGCCCCCAGCTAGTTTCCAGAAGCCTGTCTCACACAGAGCATTCCACTAGTGTTTTCACTGAGGTAGAATGAGGAATTTAACATGCTCGAAAGAGAGCCATCTCGAGGTCACCCATAATTAAATAGGAGCGAAAGGGACAGGATACAGAAAATGTGTAATCTTCCCTGGCTCTGAAATAAAAACAGATTATCAGCGAGGAAGTACCTCTGTGGGGAGATTTGATCACAATCTACAGTCAGATTCCTTTCAAGCCTGGATGTCTATTTCAAAATACCCATTAAAAGTCTATGATGGACTTAATTAGGAGAGGCAGATTACAGGAGTCCAGTTCATTCCCTCCCGTTGTCCAGGGTGGTTTAGAGCTGCCAATCATCTCCCCCTTCAAAGAGGCCCAAGGTACAGATGGCACTCTCCAGAGGGTGGCTGGACTGTGAGGGAGGGGCACTGAACCCACAGGTGGTGCTGACAGAAGTCGGAGCCTTCAGAGGGCATTGAAAGGGACCGCTTGCTAAAGGCAGTGACAATTTTTTCACCACCCCAATATACAGCGTTTGAACCAAGAAGCGCCCTCATCCCTGCTTCTCATGTCTCAGCCTCAGAGGTTCCTCTTCCCACCTCCACTTACCTCTGCACTGTTTGGGGATGATTTGACGTGATGCTCCATAAACTAACCGCCCCCTCCCTACACACACACACACACACACACACACACACACACAAACACACATACACACACACACAGGATGAAGGACAGCAGAGGACAGAGCCCATCTCAGCAGAAGCAGCACCAGTTTTGGAGTCAGAAAGACCCTGAATTTGAATACTGACTCCCTCACTTCTTTCTGTGTGGTCTTAGGCAAGTCACCTAACCTCTCAGATCTTCCGTTTCCTGTCGGTAAATTGAAGACAAGAACACCTGCCGCCTAAATTTAACTGGAGTCTCCTGGCTCATAACAGGGCACCTGATCATGACATTCCCCCCATCAAACAGCAGAATCCCAGCAGCCAATGTTTGTTGGCCTCCATTGTTTCCCATAGAACAACTCCCTCCGCCCAGAGAGAAAAATTTGCTGGAGTGGCCAGCTGAGAGAGAAAAATGTTAAATAATTCAGAAGCACTAACATCAAGTCCGATGCCGGTATAAAAATAGTTACAAAACACCACACTCCTCTTGTTTTCATTACAGCAACCTTAGTTCCCTGTCAGGAACAGGAGCTAGGGTCTGGCCTGAGGCTGGGGCAGGACCTGGGGCAGGGGAGCCTCATCAGGTTTCTATCTGGGCTGTTCTAATTACTCATCTTTTTGCAAAAGCAAGGCAGGAATCTGCTTGTCACCTCTATATTTTATTTTCTGAAAATATAATTTCAGAGAGGAAAGGAGAGGGAGAGAGAGAAACATCAATGATGAGACAGAATCATTAACTGGCTGCCTCCTGCATGCTCCCACTGGGGATCAAGCCCACAACCCAGGCATGTGCCCTGACTGGGAATTGAACCATGAACTATTGGTTCCTAGGTTGATGCTCAACCACTGGGCCATGCCAGGTAGGCACCTCTATACTTTAAACCAGCCTTCAGATATGTGGCTTATTTTTGAACCGACAGCATGCTCAGCTGGGCTGCTGGAGCAGAGAGAATTCTCTATGTCCTGCCTTTGGAAGGGGACCAACTGGTGGTCTCTCCAAGAATGCTGGGCCTGATCCAAAAAGTTAGGTTCCAAGGAGCAGGCAGAGAGATTGCCCTGAGTCCAATTGGCGTGTGTCACCCAGAGGGACTATGTTGTCCCTAAAAGCAAAAATTCAGGAAATAGATCAGGAAGCCTCCAACCAGAGAACTAACATTTACTAAGTTCCTACTATGTTGCAGGCACCCTGCCAGGTACTTGACCCATATTCCTTCCTATAACCCTCTCAAGAAACCCCAAATTAGTTGCAAGCTTCTACATTTCACAGATGAGGAAACTGAGGCTCAGGGAAATTAAGGGACTCCCTTCCCCCAAATTCCACCAAAGCATGAGGGCTCAGAAAGAGCTCATCTGACTTCCCAGCCTGTGCTCTCTCTCCTGTATCCTCCCTAAGAGCAGAGCATGTGGCATGAAAAGGTCTTCATGAAATATTCAGCTGCATTTGTAGCTCCCAGCCAGATCTGAACGCTTACTCAGTGCATTTTCTTGCAAAGGAGCTGCATGGAGACAGATTTCCAATTCATACTTAACAAGACAGGGAAACAGGGCCTGTTGTGGGCCTGCTCCAGTATGGGGGCGAGTCTAAGCATGCGCCAGGAGCCGTAGGCTCAGGGGTTGTGTAATAGAAGGCCAGAACCAAACACACTGCTTCCAGGGGCCGAGGGTCTTAGAGAGTCTCTTTGGCTGACTTTCTAGGAGAAAAGAGGGAGTGATCAGCAAGGAAGAGGAAGCCCAGAAGGGTAGAAGAAGAAGGAGGGATAATCTATATTTATAAAAGCCTAAGTGACCATTATAACCAGTCTACTACTGACCCATCACTATGACAACACACTGACCACCAGGGGGCAGATGCTCAATGCAGGAGCTGCCCCTGGTGGTCAGTGCGCTCCCATAGCCAACCTCCTGCAGCCGGCCAACCTCTTGTGGTTCCTCAACCCTGGCCAACCAGCCCCTATCGGCACCGATCGGCCCCAATCGCCAGCCAGATGGAGGGAACCCACCCGTGCATGAATTCGTGCACTGGGCCTCTAGTAATGAACATGATATTTCTTGTCCTTTCTGAAAACACATGCTCATCCTTCAAGCCTGACTCCAAACACTTCTTTCCTTCCTTAGATTTCCTTGCCTCCCCAATCATTGTGGGTATGAGAGTTCTTTGTTTGATTTGTCTACTCTGTGCTGGGCTCTGTGCTGGAAACTTGATTAACAGTTTTCCATTTTTATCCTGGAAGCAGGCATATGAAAGAGGAAGGAACCAAGACTTAGAGGTTGGTTAATCTACCAAAGGTCATATAGGCTAGTACCTGGATCTCAACCAGGGACAGCCAAGAATTATCTGATCACTGGTGCCAAAACTTATGGAGGTAGCTCAGCCAGGATTTAAATTGAGGTCAGTCTGACTCTTAAATTCATGAGGTCTGGTAATCTCTTAACTCTATCATAAGTGCCTTGAAGTCTGGGCGGACTTTCCTGTCCTTCTGTCCTAAACAACATTGACTCCAGGGCAGAGCTCACTCAGCAAGCTCTCACTGACTAATTCATCAGTATAGTTTATAATGGTGTTGAAGATCAAGATGTGCAGCCCCATCAAAGGGAGCCAGGCATTCTGCAACTGAGTCTTCAAAGAGGACAGTGAGTACATATTCTCACCCCCTACAGCAGTGGTTCTCAACCTTCTGGCCCTTTAAATACAGTTCCCCATGTTGTGACCCAACCATAAAATTATTTTCGTTGCTACTTCATAACTGTAATGTGGCTACTGTTATGAATCATAATGTAAATATTTGGTATGCAGGATGGTCTTAGGCGACCCCTGTGAAAGGGTCATTCAACCGCTAAAGGGGTCGCAACCCACAGGTTGAGAACTGATGCCCTACAGGAAGCTTCTTGATACTCTGACAAATCCTGCTTACCTCCTACCATGATGGGGAGCTCACTCTCTCCACAGGCAGATCAATGCTTGGTAGGATGTTCTCCCTGATGCTGAACTGAAGCCAGATCTTCACTCAACCACAACCTGCCTCAGCTTCTGGAACCTTTGTGGTTAGCCACTACGAGACCAGCTCCAAAGTGCTGGTTATGGTCTTCTAACTCCTGGAATGGTGAAGTAGAAGAACACAGACTTGGAGCCAGAGAGATCAGACTCAAACCCTGCTTCCATTGTTCATATAGTTGGTGATGGAACATCACAAGTCTGCCTGGCAGAGTTGCCATGTTCAGCACACAGTAGGCAGCTCAGCACATAGTAGGGATCAAATGGCCTAACTATCTTAGCCAGCAGGGTCTATTCATGTAGTCCTGGCTCTCCTGTCTGGTGTGAGCTCTCTGACACCTGCTGGCTTTCCCCACATCAAGTCCTCTCTTTGGCCTCTGCCTGTCTCCAGGGTCCTCTTCTGAACAAGTGAATTTAGTTTCATGGTTAAGAGGGTGGGAAACTGAGATGGGTGACAACAAATTAAGGAATGACAACCATGAGAGTTACCATAGCAACACTTTAACTTGAGAAGTCCTAAGAATATGCTATAAATTATAGGCACACATACGCTCCTAAATGTGGGGCCTTAGAAACCTTCTTTGATGCCTGAAACCATCTCCCAAACACTAACGTAGAATGAATTTCCCACTCTATTCCCCAACTTCAGGGGTGGGTTATGAAGGGCAATTCTCCTTTTGGAATGCATATTAATTCTTACTACATGGCATCATTCATCATTTCAGGCAGGTGCCAGGAAATGCTAGCCATCTGAAAAGTTTTGGCTGAAAGTTCAGAGACATCTAAAGATGGTTTATGTCTTGCTCACAAAGTACACTGGGCAGGTTCCTCACCCCTCCATGTCCTGTGCACTAGATATGAACAGCACCAGGGGACAGATGTTTGCTGTAGGCTCAGGTGGATCTGTGCAGGGACCTTGGCTCCCTGACTCACTGGTGGAGTGACCTTAGAAGAGATGACTAAGCTCTCTGAACCCCTTGCCTCCCGTGGAAAATGGGGAAAACAAGAACTTGGCTTGTTGTGAGGACCCTATGAGGTAATGTAGGCCAAATGCAGCACCATTTGACAAAGATCGAGAGCCTCTTATTGGTAGACGCTCCTCTGAGCACTAGGGTTATTACCTCAGTCAACAAAGGACAAAGATCGCTGTGTGAGGGGATTCACAATAGTCATGAGAGACTACACAGATAAATGGACAATAGCCAGAGCATATATTAAAACAGAACTCTAACCACCTTCCCCCCAGCCTCTTCAGCAACCAGCCCAAACAGTCAGTCTCCTGCTAGCTTTCCTAATTTTTGTCCCTACTTCCGCCGCAGGTCCAAGGAGAAAGAACCAGATACGCTTTCCAAACCAATCATGTAAGAAGCCACTTCCAATTAGCCCACCTCCAGCTTCCAGCCTCCAATCACAGAAGCCCTGAAGCTTTCCCTTTCTTCAGTATTAAGCTTTGCCACTTTCCTGCCTGCCTTGAAGTCCCACCAAAGATAAGTGATGGTGGCCGACTCCCTGGTTACAGCAAGCTCTGAATAAATAGCCTCTGCTTATTTTCATCTGGGTGGTTTTCTTTTATTTCCATAGCTGATAAACATAATAAAGCAGTAAATTATATAGCATGTTCTGCCCTTGACCTGCCCCCATCCCACGCTCTGATTATTCTTAACGCAGCAGACAGTGTGATCTTATTAAATCATAAAACATAGTATTTGACACCATGGAAAGAAAATATGGTAGGATAAGCGAGGTCTTGAACACTGAGGGCAGGAGAGGGGGTTACCAATGTAATAGGATTGTGAGGATGGACCTTGCTAAGAAGGTGATATTTGAGTAAAGACTTGAAGGTCAGTGACTAGCCATGCAGATGTCTAAAGAACATTCTAGGCAGAGGAACATCCCAGAGGCAGGAGTAGGGCTAACATGTTCCAACAAAGCATGGAAAGTAAGGGATGAAGGGCAGGAGGTGAAGTCAGAGATGTGGGGGAGATCTGGGGTTTGGGAGGTTGTGTAAGGACCATGACCTTTACTCCGAGACAAATGGGAGCCATACCGACTTTTGCACAGAGGAGTGACATGTTCTGATTTATGTCTTAACAGGATCATTCTTGATGCTGTGTTGAGAATAAACTGCAAGGCGTCAAGGGTAGAGCAGGGAGTCCAGTTTGGGAAGCTACTGTGATCATCCAGGTGAGAGAGGATGGGGGCTTTTTCCTACCAGGGTGGTCGATGTTCAATGGTGAGAAGTGCTCAGGTTCTGGCTATATTTAGATTATAAGCCTAAAGTTTAAGAGACACTGTGTGAGCACCTTCCCTTCTTTCCTTAAAGCTACAGATACCTTCATAGACCTAGAAAGCAAAATATGGCCTAGGCCAACCCTCACAGCCTAATGGCCATCTCACCCAGTGTGAAACAGTTCAAAACACACTGGCCCAGCACTGGGGAGCCCGTGGGGGAATGTTTGCTCTGGGCTCCTCCACCCTGGCCCACCTGGTGAGTGCCACCTCACCTCATAAAAGGGGAATAAAGACCTATAGCTTCCCTGACCTAACTCCTGCCAGACTGGAGGGAACTTGGCTCAATCCTTCAGGGGGTTATTCAGCAACACCTATCAAAAGCCCTATACAGCTGCATAATCTTTGACCTAACAATTTCAAGTCAAAAGGCTAAAGGAAATACATAGACAAGTACAGCACATGAAAATGTTGATCGTAGCATTATTTACAGTGGTGAAAATTTGAAAATAATCGGAAATTGATTAAATAAATAATGATATATCCTTATGATGGAATGCTACCTGGCTATTAAAAGTCATGTTGGAGAGAAAAATGTAATGGGCCAGGGAAGTGATCATGACATATTAAGGTTACAAAACAATGGGTACAATCTGCTCCAAATGGTGGCAGGGGGTGGTGGTAGTGATGGTGAGTGATAAACAGAAGACTATATAGAAAGAGTATCGGAGAGAAAACCGGAACATGGGAAGGAAACTCACTCAATATGGCAACAACTGTATGGGTTGTTTTCACTTGTTCTCTAGGTCATCTTAAGTTTTCTAAATTTTCTACTGTTTACATTTATTACTGATATAATCCAAAAAGAATATATATATATATATATATATATATATATATATATATATATATATATAACATGATAAGTGTTATAAAGTCTTCAAAGTAATACTTATCCTAGTAATGGAAATTGCTGCCTAGTCCACAATGTCCCATGAGGCTTAGTAAGTTTGAGGATTGGAAGAAGCCTGGAGAGTCCAATGTAATGCCTGGAACTGGGATTTTTCTGTGGTAGTATGATAATGCCCACTATGTCCTAGGTCTATTGTCATTCCAGATTAGCCACCACTGAGGCCACCGCAACATTGACAAATAGCTGCACAAAACTGACCAGCTCCACTTGCTCTATGACACTCTGTATCTGGTACTCCTGAACTTGGGGAGATGGGAAGGAGGAGAAAACAGAATCAGGAAGGAAGATCAAGGTTTGAGAACATGTGGGCATTGCCTTTCCTGAGAGCTTGTTAGAGATGCAGAATCTCAGGCCCACATTTCCACCCACTGAATCAGAACGTGCATTTTAACAAGTCCGCAGGCAGCCGATCAATGATTCTCTCTCATTATTGATGTTTCTCTCTCTCTCTCTCTCTCTCCCCCTCTCCCTTCCTCTCTGAAACCAATGAAAATATATTTTAAAAATAAATAAATAAAATAAAAAGCCCTCTCTAGAACATAACACTTTTCCTTACTTTGAGATGAACTTGAGGTGAATTAAACACACACACACACACACACACACAAAGCAGCCAACTGTGTAGAAGTTTTTCTCAAACAAATGTTAATTATCTAAAAGATATAAAATCAAGGTAACCACCTAGATATATGTGCAGAGCCTCAGGGCCCCTGGGCAATGTCAAATCTCTGGCATCCACCCTGGGGAGCTACTACTCTCGGTTAAGCTTTTTTCTCCTAAAGAACAGAGGTCAGTCATTCCCTCCTCTAATTGGGAATCCGGAGCCTCCTGAGCCTCGCAGGCTGGGTGGGGAGTTGTGCATGAATGGTTAACTGGGCTCTACCCAGGAGTGAACATGAAAATAGCAAAACCAAGTCAAAGGAATATCAGGAACTCAAAATCCAGCCCCTAACAGCAGCTCAGAGAAGCAGGCAGAGAATATGGGAACCAAGCTGGCCCAGAGTGGCAAAGGGACAGAGCCAGAATCAGAACCGTGATCTGCTGGTCTCTCAGACTTTGAACAGGCTCCTTTAGATCCCCCCCGGAACCCTCTCCACACTTATGTCCACCATTGAAGTGTGTTGATGGTTCAGGCTAGACTCTGGAAGAAAAATCAGAGGACCAGGCGCTGAGTGGGTGAAGAGATAGCAGGAAAAGTAGCCATGCCGAAAGCTATGGTCACAATGAAGACACTGTCTGGTAGGCACTGTGCAAGTTACTTCACAAGTTAATCCCATACAACCCTTCGAGCTAGATACTTCTATTTTCCATTTTATAAATGGAAAAAGAAAAGATGGAAGCTCAGAAAAGCTCAGTGACTTGCTTGAATTCATTCAGCTGCCAGGTGACACAGCAGCGAACGCAACCCAGTATCTGTTGGCTTTTTTCACGGTCTAACATGGTGTTAGAGGTCATTAGGGTCTTCAATTACCAGTTTATGCCAGATGTTCAACTAAAGTAAACACTTAACCCTCGCCTGTGAGGTGGGATCCCTTGCTTCCCTTGTGGATAGATGAGGACACTGGGCTACGGAGGGTTGCCCATGGTTACAAGGCAAGGAGGTGAGGTCAGGGTCTGAGCCCTGCTCTTTCAGGTTCCAAAGCTGCTGTTCCTCCCCATAGCCCATGCTGCTCAGTCTGAAACACCCCGGAGTGCACGTAGACACTGACTTAAGTGGCCATAAAGAGGAATTAGAGTTTGACGTTAGGAAGTCTGCCCTGGCCTTGAAGATAGACAAACACTAGGCTGGATAAGCCAAGAATTCCAAAGGGCTGCAAATGGGGCAGATGCGGAGCAGCTGGCAGTCTCTGACCACACAGAGCAGAGAGCTCGCAGTGTCCGTCTACCTGAAGGCCAGGGTGTACTTCTCCACGTCCAACCTTGAGCTCTGCAGCACAAAGCCTGCTTTGAAAAATATATTTGGGATTTAACAGCATAGAGTTTAGTATTTTTTTTTTAAGCATACGTTTTATTGTGGAATTTTCCCATGTCACAAAAACTCATCTTCAAAAACAACATTTAATCTTTTCTAATATCTCCCTGTTGGGTTCCTCCATACTTCTCTTATCCAATTGTTTACCTTTCTTTCACTACTATAGATAACACTGCCATGACCATACTTATTCTTACAGCTTTCTACCCATCTCTGGCTGCTTTCTTTGGCCAGAGTCCTCCAGTTGGAATACTGGACTAAAGGCAATGTGTCTCAGGGACTACTGACAGTCATTGCCAAATTGCTTTCCTCGAAGGGTGTATTAATTTGCATTTCCAGCAGCAGCAAAGGAGAGTACCTGTCTCCCAGTTCCCTCTTCAGAATCCAGCATTGTCTTAGAAAGAATCTTGGCCCATACGAGAAGTGAAAAATGGCAGCATGCATCTGCACAGCAGCAGTGTTTAAACAACCTATCTCTAGTCATATACCCAGTGTGTGGGTGAACAAGGATTAGAACTCAAGAGATTTAGCTTCAGGAGCTGGGTCCCTAGCCAGTGCCCCAGAGTACCTAGCCATAGCTTGGGTTATGTCATGGGTGTTACATGTCAGCTCTTGTTTGAGGACATTTTACACGAGAGACCCACCAGTGCATGGATCTTGGCATTAGTCTTTGATCATCCTGAGCTTCTGCAACACTAGGAATGCTCTGCCTCTGCATTGTCTGACATTGTGGCCACTCTCCTCTACTGAGCACTTGAAATCTGCCTAGTGAGACTAAGGAAAGGAATTATTATTTTGATTCCACTTTAATTAAATTTACTTTAAACTGGGACTAGTGACTACCCCACTGCACAGCACAGCTCTAGAATATCTAATGCATCACCCAATGAAATATTTGCAAAGTGACCAACTCATGTCATCTCAAGCCAGGTACCTCTCCTATAGTTCCTGCAAGGCAAGCCTTCGCCTCTCCCTCCCTCCTCTCCATGTGTCCACTGGTTCACGAGAAGGCAGGGTTAATATTATTTATCTGCCATGTGGGGGTGATGTGAAGATCAGCTAATTAATGCTTGCAAAGAGCTGCTCTGCTATCTGGTTCTCAGAATAATTGCACGTTAATAAAACGTTTAAGGAGCCAATTCTCATCCAGAGGCCAAGGCAGGGCTGGGTTTATTTAGTAAAAGGCCAGTTTCTCTGGCTCACCCTGCACTGGATCCCTCCTCTGGAGAGCCCATCAATGCAGCCTGCTTTCAATGGGAAGGACCCACCCATCAGAAATACTGACATTTACCTTTGCGGTGGCTTTGATGTCACAGTTTGAGGAGTAAATTAATACCACAAACAAGATTGGGGAGGGCGGATATTTAACCAACTTGAACAAATTGCTTTTAAGCTCTTAAGCACTTTAATTGCTTGCATGATAATGACACAAATTTTTAAATGTCTTGATCCACTCTCAAAGTCGGCCCAGTAAAAGGACCTCTGCAGAAAACACTTTGCTGAGCCCTCAGTTTGTATTCCATGTCAGTCTCGAAGTTACAAAGTTGCCATTCTGGGAAAAGCAGGAGCCAGATAGTCCTAGCTGTGTTACCTTGGGCAAATGGCTTGCCTTACTGAGCCTCAGTTTCCTCATCTCGAACATGAAGATAAGAGCAGCCACCTGACACTTAGAAGGCACTCAGTCCATGCTTGTTCTGCTCTTGCCCCTTCTTCCAACTCTTCCCTCCACAACTGGATGAGAAGACAGACTATGTCCCTCCCCAAAATCTTCTAAAAAGAAGATGCCAATTCTTGAAACCCAAAAGGAAAGAATGGACACCTTCCTTTACAGTGTCAATCCATGAATATCAGACAGCTCCTCCTGATGTCTGGTGGTCATCACTATCACTTTCTGAAATAATGTCACAGTAGGAAGTCTCTTGAACCCTTGCTACTCCAAGTGTGGGCCAGGGACCAGCTGCATGGTACCCCCTGGCAGCCTGACAGAAATGCAGATTCTTGGGCCCTACCCCAGACCTACTAAATCAGAACATGCATTTCACAGGATTCTTAGGTGATGTGTGTTTATTAAAGTTTGAGAAGCACTACCTTACAAAACATTAAATACACTCTCCTCTCTGAACCTAATTTTACAGAGAGGGAAACATCCCAGGAATGGGCAAGCGTTTTACCCAAAGCATAATGTATTAGCTGCAACCCTTTTGCTTGCCTTTCAAGGGGATTGAAGGCCAGACTTTTAGAAATCAATGATCATTCTACAGCAAGAAAAATTGGCTCTTTAAGAGAAAAACATTATTTTTTAATTTCATTTTAGAGATTTTAGAAGGAGGATGGGAGAGAGAGAGAGAGAGAGAGAGAGAGAGAGAGAGAGAGAGAGAGAGAGAGATTTGTTGTTCCACTTATTCATGCATTCATTGCTTGCTTCTTGTATGTGCCCTGACCAGAGATCGAACCTGCAACCTTGGTACATCAGGACAACACTCTAATTGACTGAACTACCCAGACAGAATAATAGAAACATTCTTATAATAGAAACATTCTTAAAATCTAATGCTCTTGAGGACTACCATGATTCACCGATTGCATCCGACACCCTTTTCCACTGTAGGCCCTGCTACAGAGCTCCCGGCCAGGAAACAAATGAAGGACTCAGGAACACAGGGAGCAGAGGCACTGGTCTACTGCTCTGCAGATCCTGCTACATCCATGTCCTGTTTCCCTTTTGTTTCCCAAATCAAAGAAAAGCCCTGATGTTCAGAACATGACAAAAGACAAAAACATTCCCTCATCTTCCCTAGTGAAACTGAGTGGTGTCAGTATCAAAGGCAGTATCTAAACACTCCTCAGAATTCAAAGTGGGCCACCAGCGGAGCGGGTTTGCTCTGCGGTGGCCATACCCTCCAACAACCCTGAGGTGACCCCTCTATCCAATCTAAAGGCCACTTTCCGATGCCTCCTGCTGAGCGCGGGGACACCTGGGAAATGGGAGGACTGGAATTCCTCCCCTGGCTCCACTGAATTCTTTGTCAGATGACTAGTCATCTAACCACAGGGAGCAAATCTTTTCTGGGTCATAGAAATCTGACACATGAAAGAGTGAGACTGGCAAATACACATTCTGATTGAACTGGCCCAGGCAAGGATGGGATCAGATCCCAACTCTTTCCACTTTGAAAACAGTGTGTAGGCATGTCAATTTCCAACTTCCTTCCTTCCTTCCTTCCTTCCTTCCTTCCTTCCTTCCTTCCTTCCTTCCTTTCTCTCTCTCTCTCTCTCTCTCTCTCTCTCTCTCTCTCCCCCCCCCCCCCAGGCACAGTGAAGAGAGATGGTTGGGCTGATTTCCCCAACTGCCATGCAGCAGGTGGGGAGAAGCTTGCTGTGGGCCAGTCTCCACTGTCTCCTTTATAAGATGTCCTAGGTGGCCATTCATTCCAAGGCCTCTGAACCAAAGGAAAAGGAGAAGGCCTGGGGGGCCAGGGGGCATGGAGGAATCCACTGCCTCAGCAAAGGCTGAAAGGCACACACCTCTCTGAGGAACTGTTTGTCATTCACCATGGAGCCCGTTCCCACCTACAATACAGACGAACATATTTACATATTTCAACTCCATTGCTGGCTGAAGCTCCACAGAGTGATGCTTCAGAGACAGCCAGGGAGGAAAAATGTTCTTGGAAAAAGGATTTGCCTATCAGTTTAGCAGAACAGTTCCAAGTTATGCAAATCCCCTGCTTGAGGTTTGATTGTTACCCCGACCTCCCTCCACTACTTAGGCTCCAAGCTGCCAAGGGATCGCAAAATAAACAGCCACATTCTGGTTGAAAATATGGAGCAGGAATCACAGTGTACCCCACTGCTTCTCGTGTGTGACGGAAGTCTCAGCATGGCATCTGCCTTTGACCCTGCCATCCTACTTTCTAGGAATCTGTCTTAAGGAAATATGAAAAATGCCATGTGTACAAAGATAGTGACTACAGCTTTGCTATAATAATAAAATACTAACAAAATGTCCAAGTGTGGGGACTGTTTAAATAAATCATTCCACATTAAAACATTGGGGTTCTATGTAGCCATTAAAAATGTTACCATGGGGGTAAAATTATAACAGGATGAGACTTATGTTTAAATGATAATAAGAACCCAAAATATCATAACCATGACCTCATCTTTTGTACATTTATAGAGTCATAGGCTCAACCCAAAATGTGGTCAAACTTATTTTGTCTTTGCTTTTCTCTATATTGTATTACTTTGCTACAGTGAAGATCTATTACTTTGGCAATTAGATATCATTGCCATGATATCTAATTACATAACTTAATAATTAGATATAATAAAGGACAAAGGTTGGAAAGACACTGTGACAAAGCCATAAATCTATAACCCCCAGAGAACTAACCACCTACATCTATACTGTTTCTTTAGAAACTTTCCTTATGGAAAACTGAAACTTCAGAGGTCCATGTGTGCTTGGCTCCCTCGAAACTGGGGCATATGTTACTTTCAAAGTGGCCCATAGCAAAGATGGATTCAGCTATCAATTACTATAAACCAGGCTTCTAAACCAGGTAAGAAGGCGGGTAAACATTAGATCTGGAATTGATTTAACCTTCTAGGTTCTTGGAATCAAATCTTCAAGGAGGTGATTTAAATTCTGTTGTTCATTTGTTTGCTTCACTGTTTAGATTCATGGATGTGGGGGAATGTACTGGGACCAGAACATCAGAAGGCTTGAGTCCAAATACAGTAACTAGTCATTAGAACTGGACAGGACCCAGGTGAGGACTTGCACCATGTGCTTTCTCAACTTCATTTTCCTTCAATCTCTATGATCATTGTAGAGCATGAGTGGTCATCCTGAGTCCCTTGCTTGTGATGCCCAACAATCTTTATCTTAAATTACTAACCACCTTCTCGCCCATATGTGTAACTTTTGATCTGGAAATACCAGGTTATGTAACATGCCAATCTGCACAAAGAATGTAATTTTGTCAGGAAAAAAAAAAAATAACTCAACAAGGGAGAAATTCTAACAAAACTGGAAATGGCTTTTCTAAGAAAAGAGAAGATATTTTTGTTTCAAGCATTTGAGCTGGTTTTAAATAGACTATGGGTGCAATGTTGCTGGTTGGGGCGGGAAGGGGACTGTTGATTCTTCTGCTCAACCCTCACCCAACAAAAGCACAATGTTGGAAAGGGATAGAGGAGGTGGATGGGAATGATCATCTGTAAATGGCCTACAATGTGTCAGAGGTTTATGCACATTAATTCTTACACAGTTGTAAACTAGACAGTACCTTTCTGTGTTACACATGAGAGAACTGACGTTCCATACAACCATAATGCCCACCCAGTAAGTTAAGGGGTTGAAGTCATATCCCATCAAGTTGCTTCAACAAAACTGCAGAGGTGAGGTGATTATACCTCATTGGGTCAGATATGCTGGAGGAGAGCGCTTGGAATTCGACTCGCCCACTGCTGCTTGCCCAATGTTCCACTACAACACCTGCTTCACCGGGAGCTCGCTGCCTCATATTCCAAATTATCTCATTGGCTGTGGATCTATCTGTTCTCTGATGGTTCTTCTTCAGGCTGAGCACTGAGCAAGGCTGGCCCTTCTTCCCTCACAGTCCACAGGTGGTTTATTGGCTCCCTGCCCCATTCTACCTCCACCCCCAAAGAGAGGCCTTGATGAGAATAGGGTGCTGGCAGATGAATCGGAGATATCTCTCCTGAAAACAGAACCTCTCCATTCCTGACAAAATCCCCACCCAGCTCTGGAGAAGATGGCTAAGTCACGGGTTAACCAGTCCCCTGTCCCCACACACTTAAAGACACGTGCTGGGAATAAAGCCTTCTCAGAGTTAGCTCCCTAAAACTATAAGAACAACCGTTTCCTTGTTCCTGAGAACAAGGGGATGTCCATTCCCCAAACATTTCCGGGGACTATTGCAGGCAAGGCACCACCAAGGGGAAACACTCATTCACCCAGGAAATCAGCTCCCAGGGTCCAATTCCACTACATGAAAGGACTTCTGGTCGTCACCCTCACCAGAAAAACTGGTTCTTCTCACCATCCCCTTATAACGCCTACAAAGAGGGGAAAACCTCTTTGAGCAAGTCTGGCCTCTCCACACCCCTCGATCCCCAGGACACACACACACATGCATACAAGCACACACAAACACACACGCTTCCACCGCCACCACCTGTGAAAACATTCCTCCTAACTTTGGCAAGGAGAGCTCCCAGGCAAAGCTGAGCGGTAGAACGCCCGCAGCGCGCCGGGACCCCCAGAGCCATGGCCAGGCCGGGAGAAGGGAGGGAGGAGCAGCCTGGACGGGCACCGCAGAGCGCTCAGGGCTGGAACTTGGCTTCACCAGGCGGTCTGGGCTCTGGTTTCCCCCCCAAGCCCCGCCCACCCGGCGGCCCAGCTCCCCCAGAACTGCGGCTCTGCCCACCTAGGAGCCCCAAGCCAGAGGCGCCCTGCAGCAGGCGGCTGAGAGGGCCAGGGAGCCTCTGCTGACGAAGCTAACCCGAGATTTCGGGGAAGCAGCCGGAGGCCTGAGGGGAGGAGGGCAG
Organism: Myotis daubentonii; assembly: GCF_963259705.1. Classification (NCBI taxonomy): domain Eukaryota; kingdom Metazoa; phylum Chordata; class Mammalia; order Chiroptera; family Vespertilionidae; genus Myotis; species Myotis daubentonii. Next base: position 37,326,533 of record NC_081848.1, on the reverse strand, counting down.
CGCTGGGAGTGTGCGGAGGAGGGGAAGCGGGAATGCACCGCCCCTGCGCGCGGGGAAACAGGTTGCCACGGAGCCCGGTCTCCTCCCCGCGGCAGTCCAGCCGGGACCCCATTGCTGCCCGGCCCAGGGGCAAACCCAGTGCCTCCCGAGCGCCCTTCTGGCGGCGGGTTAAAGGCGCCTTCCCCAAGGTCGGGGCGCGGCCAGCCGACACCTGAGCTCTTCCAGCCGAGCAGGAGCTTTGCAATCGCGTTGTTAACGATCATGGCAGCGGCAGGAAGTCCGAAGGACCCCAGGTCTGCGAGAGGGAGGATTTCTTTTACAGCGCGGACACGCTGAGACAGACCCAGGATTTCAGGGAGGGGGGGGGGTGCGGGGCTTCTGGGCACTGGAATGTGGGTAGCAAAACACCCCCCACCCAGCGCGACACCACCCCTGGACTGCCGGGGAGAGTTCAGGGCCTCTGTGCCCAGACTTCATTCAGTGTTGTGCGCTGCTCCTGCAGGTCGAGGGTGGCTTATCCCTCTACAGGCGAAAAACAAGATTTAAAAACACCCTAGTGCTGTGGTTTCTCAATCAACGACCATCTGCGTACTCCAGGCTGCGGCGGCGAAGGGAAGTAGCGAGACAGGGAGGATACACGCAACAGAAGCAAACTGCCTCCGCGGAGGAGAGAGGAGCCCGAAGGAAGCCATACTCCGCACCCATGCCCATCCCCTCCCCGTCAGCGCAGGGCTGGCTCCGTAAAGCAGGCTCAGTACACAATGGTGGCTGACCCTGGCAGAGGCCAGCACGTTCCCTCTGAACCCCCCGCCGGAGCAGGCCCGGGTGGCTGCGATGCTTGGCATCTCCAAGGGGGACCGGGCATCCGGGGCAGGTTTCAAACACCGAAAGGGCGCGAGGTGTGAAAGATGGGGAGGTGCGCTCCGAGAGGCCGAGAGGAGGGGCTTTGAGGTTCCCCAGGACACAGAGTCAGTTTCCTAAAACAGCATTCCCGGGAAGGGCTCCCTCCCAATGCACCCGCGGACTCGGCGGACTCCATGGACCCTGAGTTCTGACCCGATCCATCCCGGATGCCCTACCTGCCTGGATAAACGGTTCTTTGGGGACAGTGGCATCAGCGCTCACCGCCCCTGGCAGAAGTGGGCGCCGCCTGGTGCCAGGCGCCCTCCTGCTGGGTACTTACATTCCCTGAGCAGGCAAACTTTCAGGCTTGTCTTTGGCTGGCATCACGCTGCTGGGTAATCACTGAGGCAGTTTATGTAACTGCCCGCGATGCAGGTCGGCAGAGCTCCCTGCGTGCGCCGCCGCACAGCTAAGCACATGGGCAGCCCTGACCCGGCGCTCAGATCCCGAGCGTGCCCTGCCGCGGCCTTCCACAAAGCGGCAGGGAGGGCGATCTCATGGGCTCCTCAAACACCGAGAGTGTAGGCAGGATCCGGCAAAACCCAGGCTGCTTCTCTTCGCCCCTTTCGCTGCATTGACGGCTCAGTGATAACTGCATATCTACAAACCTTCTCTCCAGGGCTGGGGGGTGGGAGGGGGGGGGGGTTGTTAGCGACCAGAGGGGTGATTGGCGTGGTTCTGAAGAGGGGCCGGTACCCAAGTAACTAATAATACCCTCGTCCACATGGGCCAGGGTGCACAAATCGCCTGAAAGGGGAGCCGATTCCCAAAGTTAGAGACCACGCAGTTACATTTCCAGTACTTTCCAACCTAGCTTAGGCGGGGGCAGAGCAGAGAACTGGGCAGCCGCCAGCGAAGCCCACCCTACCGCCCCGCCAAGGAGGACTCACCAGTTGAACCTCCCCGGCCCCTACTAGTTGGCTGTGTATTCCCCTGGTTGCATGTACACACACACACACACACACACACACACACACACACACGCCGCGATACCACCTCCAATATAAAGGCTGCATTTTTAAGTCTTGAAGAAAATGACTAGGGAGCTCGGTGATCACATTTCAACCAGAGCACATTTCCCGGAGCCCTGGGTACTAGCGGTCACACACACACACGCACACGGAGTGCTCCGAGTGTCCGCCCCGCGGCTGCAGCCTCAACTCGATCCGAGGGGAACGTAACGCTGCTGCAAGGCGGCGGGCGGGGAGGGGCGAGCACCGCGCCCGCTGCAGAGGGCAAGGGGCTGGGGGTCTCGTCTCCGGACTCTCCGCTCCAAGCGCCGCACGCGTGGGGCCATTGCTGCCGGCGCTCGCCCCGCAGGGCAGGCTGCAGCCGCCTGAGCCCGGCGCCGCCTCGCGGGCTCCTCCAGCGCCCGCTGGGGCCCTGGGGCGGGCGGTTCTGCAGAGGGGCTGCGGTCGCTGGGACCCGGGCAGAAAGGGGCTCCGGCGAGGCAGACGAACCCGGGGCGCGCCGCCTCCCTTCCACCCGCCGTCCCGAGTCCGCGCCCACCACCCTGCCTCTCCCTCACCCTCGCTCCCAGGCTCCAGTCCGCAGCGGGCTCCAGGCTGCAGCGTCGGAGGCTTGGGGCTCCAGACTGGATAGCGCCCCAGCCGCCCTCCCTTCCTCCCCCGGTGCGGGCCAGGGGAGCAGGCAAGAGTCCCCCGAAGCCCCTGGCGTCCGCGCGAACTGCCCCGACCCAGCCACAGCAGTGCGCGCAGAGAAGCTGGAGTGCCGGCGAGGCGCCGCCGCGGTCCCCAAGGCGCTTTTCCGTGGAGCGGATCGCGCCGCCTTACCGTGGCTGCAGACTGCCGCCGCCGCTGGGGAAGCAGGGAGGAGGGAGGCGAGGCACAGCGCCGGCGGCTCCTCTCGCTCTCGGCGGCGCGGGTCCTCGGCTCCAAGAGCCCGAAGTGGGCGCCCAGGAAGGATCCGGTCCCGGCTCTGCGCTCAGCTCCAACGAGACCAACAATAGCTCCCGCGGGGCGCGGAGCCCCAGTGAGCCTCCAGCCGCGCGCGCACGCCGGGCTCCCGCTCCCGGCCGCTCCCGGCCGGCGTCCCTGCCAGCACTGCTGCCCCACATGAAACAGCTGCAATCCCGAGGCTTCTGGGGGGTTGGGCGGGTGTGTGTGCGCGAGCGTGTGTGTGTGTGTGTGTGTGTGTGTGTGTGTGTGTGTTTAATAGCTTCCCTCCTCTTCTTCCCCTCCCTGCCTGTTCGCCTGCTGCCTCCCTCCGTCCCCCACCCTCGCTCTCTTACACACAGAGAGGGCGAGCGAGAGAGACACACACACACTCACACACGCACACACAGGTTACATGAATGGGAGGCAGGAGCCAATCCTACGCGGCTGGGAGAGGTGCTGGGAGCAGGGCCGCACCATGGCGCGGGGGGGCGCCACGCAGGTGATGCGCTTCTTCCCGGGCCACGCACCAGCCTTTCAGCTCACCCGAGTCTCTGTTCTCCCCAATGTCTTCCTCTGTCCCCTGCCCTCCTTCCTCTTCGCTTTTTTCTTCATCTTCTCTCCTTTTCTTTTCTTTCTCCAATTCTCTGAATTCTCTCAGCTCATTTTACTCGGCCTCCTCTTACCGCCCTTGCTTTTTCGGGACCCCTTTCTAAAACTTTCTCCTTCCTTGTCCCGACTTCCCTCTGCTTCCTCTCCTCTTGCCTTTTGTTCTCTTTCCTCCCGCTTTGGCTTTCTCCCCTATTTCCCTGCAGTGCTGTCTGGTCTCCTCTCCTCCCTCCTTTATCTGTCCCCTGGGGTCTCTCTAGGGTCCCAGAGGCCTCCCTCCCCGCCTTCCCCTCGATGTTATTTCACACCCCCCGACAAGGATGGTCTCTCTCACATTGCTGCAGCAGCACAGCCAGAGGTAATTAAGAGCTGAGAACTTGAGCTCCTTCCTCAGGCATGCAAGACGCCAAAAGAAAGGCTCTCCTTCCTCGGACAACTTCCCCCAAACCACAGTAACAGCTACCGAATCCTGATAGCAATCGTTTAAAAAATAACTGCAGTGCGCGTAGTCCAAGAGATGTTTGTCCTGCGCATATCTGGAGCGTGATCGCCAGCACATTTCCATGAAAAGGACGTTTTTCTATGATGAGGGAGGCAGCTTCAAGCAGTGGCTACTTGCAAGGGCTTCAGAAAGAGACTGGAGAAATTCCCTGCCTCCCCTCCTCCCTTCCCCTCCCCTCCCCCCACACCCAGCTGCACGCCCTTTGTACGACTTAGGGCAAGCCATTACTCCTCACCCAGCCTCAGTATTCTCCTCTGTAAGGCAGGTAATGATACCTACCTCACCAGTTATAGTAAGGATTAACAGAGAAAACACAGGAACGAAAGTACTGGGCATATAAGAGATGCTCAACTAATGTTCATTTCCTTTCCTGCCACCCCTTGGTTAAACTCCCTTCATGATCTTCTGCTACATGACATCCCCATGATCTAAAGCAGTGGTTCTCAACTTTGGCTGCACATTAGAATCACCTGGGAATCTTTTAAAAATCCTGATTTCTGGGCCTCATCCTCCGGAAATTCTGTTTCTTTTTTACTAATGTTGTGGCCCCACCCCATAACAAAGAAACAGAATTTCCAGAGGATGAGGCCCAGAAATCAGGATTTTTAAAAGATTCCCAGGTGATTCTAATGTGCAGCCAAGGTTGAGAACCACTGATCTAAAGTGTTTAAGGAAATGAGGGAGAAAATGTGACAATGCTAATTCCATATACCTGTACATGTGAAGCAAGATTGGGATATATATTTTTTAAATTCTATTGTGTGGTCAGGAGGCTAGCCATTTGTCATCTGTTGATTACAGAGGCGACACAGAAATTATAACCTTGAGGTGCTAGAATACCCCCTTCAACATCTATCTGAGGCTACCAGAAAGGCAGGGATGGGGTAGGGATAGGTAGGAGGTTTCCTGCACTCTGTCAAATCTCTTTTTAAAATATTTATAACTGAACACTGACCAGTGACAAAGCCTCTGAGACTCACTAAAATGTCAAGTCTTTGGATACCATTTATCAATTGTGTGTCCTCACTGCAGACATCAAATGCTGGGCATAGCTGTGATTGGCAGGCGGTTTCAGTCCTTCAACAAATATCTATTGACCACCTATTCTGTGGTTGGTGCTGTGATTGGCTCTGGGCATCCACTGGTGAGGCCAGCATGCCCTGCCTTTGTGAGCATACAATGCAGCAGACATGTCTGATGAATGTGTAATAGGAAAGTGAGTCCCATAACTCCTTGAGAAAGACCATATGTTTGGTGGACAAAATCACTTAAAATATGAAGTTCATGGAAGGGGAGATAATAACGGGATCCTTGAGAGGGAAAATTCTGGAATGCACTGCTCATTCTTTGCACCTCATTTGACCCACGAGGACACGGAGGCCTAAACGCTAAACGTAGTAGGTGAAAGTAAATGGGAAATAAGATATAAAGTATCTTTGGAATTCCATGGGGAAAATGGTAACTTTACTATTAAAAAACCTGGCCAACTCTACCTTCATGAAGTAATTAAAAGTCAGCATCCCTGGGGATATGACAAATAGACATCATGTGCCTTCTGATATGAAACACTGAGAAGGACATAACACTACTTCTGTGGTATTCCTGCCAAAAATAAATAGCTCGAATCTAATGTCTGGGATATGTGTTTGTCTGATGAAGAAACACCAGACAAACACATAATGAGAACCATTCGATGAAGTGACTGTCAAGGATTCATCAAAAATCCCAAAGTCATGAAAAAAGAAGACTCCGGAACAATTCCAGATTAAAGGAATGCCTTATTTGTCAAGGCAATAAATGCAACATGTGGTCCTGGACTGGCTCATTAATGGTATTGTTGGTAAAATAAGTCTATAGGTTAGATAACAGTATGTATCAATGTTAATTTCCTGATCCTGATAGTTATTGCAGTTATATAGGGGACTATTCTTGTTTTTAGGAAATATACAACGGAAGTGTTTGGAGGTTAAAAAAGATGAACCAAGTCCAATGCCCACTTTTAAGGAGAGGCACAGTGTGGTGGATTTCTACCTAAGGAATTGGCAGTGTGAACTCAGAAGGCTGCCCAGTCAAATCCTTGAGGGGAAGACTTCCTTTAGGAGGTGGAATTCAAGCTGCGTTTTGAAGGCAAGGAAGTTAGCTGGACCGTGAAGGGAGGGGGAGTTGCTTTTTAAGCAGATGTAATAGTATAAGGACATGGACAAAGCATGAGGCACTCATTATGGCATGTGAAAGAAGTGCCTGGGTGACGCCTAGAGCAGTAGGTAGAATTAGATCTCGAAGGAGCCTAAAGGAAGCTAAAGATCTCAAATATTCTGAAAGCTCAAGTACTGGGTGTGGGTGGGGAGCAGAGATATGAAAGGCTTTTAAGTAAAGGAGGCATGTGATCTTAAGTGTATTTGAGAAGAACAATCTGGCAACAGTGTGGAGGGATGGATTAAAGACCATGGCTTTGGAAGAACAGGGATGATCAGTTAGGTCACTAGAGTAAACTCAGGCAATTGCAATGAGGATGGAGAGGGGAGGAAAGACTTAAAAGAGATCCAGGATATAAAATGAACAGATTTTGGTGATTGGTTGGATGCGGGTAGGCAAGGGAAGTTTAACGCAACTCCTAGTTCTTAAGCTTGGATATTTAGGTGGAGGGCGGCACTATTTGCTTCAATGTCAAGAGAATTCAGGAGGAAGTGGAGGGGTTAGACCAGTGGTTCTCAACCTTGGCTGCACATTAGAATCACCTGGGACTCTTTTTAAAATCCTGATTTCTGGGCCTCATCCTCCGGAAATTCTGTTTCTTTGTTACTAATGTTGTGGCCCCACCCCATAACAAAGAAACAGAATTTCCAGAGGATGAAGCCCAGAAATCAGGATTTTAAGCAGAGTCCCAGGTGATTCTAATGTGCAGCCAAGATTGAGAACCACTGGGTTAGAGGGAAAAGTAAGATCAGGTGTTATTTTATTGTAACCTAACTCTATAGCTAGCTTGAGAATGTCCTGTATGGCTGCTCTGTGCCATAGGAAACACTACTGTAAAATTCAGCCTAAGACCCTCCAACCAGCCAGCCCCACATATTAATTACCCAGAAAAATACACAGTAGATTGGGTATGGCAGCAGCACATTATTTGTAATAATGGGAAAAAATTGAAACAGCCTAAAGCAGTGGTTCTCAACCTTGGCTGCACATTAGAATCACCTGGGACTCTTTTTAAAATCCTGATTTCTGGGCCTCATCCTCCGGAAATTCTGTTTCTTTGTTACTAATGTTGTGGCCCCACCCCATAACAAAGAAACAGAATTTCCGGAGGATGAGGCCCAGAAATCAGGATTTTAAAAAGAGTCCCAGGTGATTCTAATGTGCAGCCAAGGTTGAGAACCACTGATCTAAAGGGTCAAGTAGGGTAAGTAAATTAGCGCAGGCTTGCTGGAACATTATGCAGCCATTCTAAAGTTTTTCTTTATTATTATTTTCCTTTTGCAGTGTTTTTCAGTCCATGGAAAAACATCTGTGTTATCACATAAAATTTTAGAAAGCAAACTTCAAATTTGTTAACTAAATTAAAATCCGTATGGAGAAAACTCTGAAAAAAAATGCCAAATATCAACAATTATCATCCTCTGGATGATAGAACTATGAGGACTACATATATTCTTCATGTTTTCTTCAGACTCTTTTCCACAATGAACATTCATTACGTTCATAATAAAAATAAAAAGCTGTCATTAAAAAAATATCTGTGATACCCCCTCTTCCACTTTATCCCTTTTCAATCCACTCTTCCTACCCACCTCCCATCCCTTGAAAACTAACCACCTTGTAAGCTTTATCTTTGAGAGTGGAATAAGAAGGCATTTAAAAAGTCAGGGAATTGTCAGCTGGGCTGAGGAGGGGGAGAAGGTGTTCTTACACAGGCAGACATTGAGCTGTTGAAACTGTATATATTAAAGATGTTTGCATTGCCCTTATTGATTCTGTGATATGTTACAGGAAAAAGAAAACCTATAGTGGGGCTAAGAAAATGTGAGTCTTTAAAGGGCAAATTTTAATTAGGAAATGTATTTATTTGCAAAAAGCACTTGAGTCCAACAGTTACTATAAAATTGTTTCAGAAAGCTGGTATTTCAGGCAAGGACATATGTTGGGACAAGGGAAAATGCATTGTGCCTGTTGTTTGATATGACACCAAATACACAAGCTGGTTCCATAGGATTTGGATGCCCACTGAGAAGTGCTATCAAAAAAGTTCACAACTGTGGCCTAGCTGGTTTGGCTCAGTGGATAGAGCGTTAGCCTGCGGACTGAAGGGTCCCAGATTCGATTCCCATCAAGGGCACATACCTAGGTTGCAGGCTTGATCCCCAGTAGGGGGCATGCAGGAGGCAGCCTATCAGTAACTCTCTCTCCTCATTGATATTTCTCTCTCTCTCCCTCTCCCTTCCTCTCTGAAATCAATAAAAATATAAAAAAATAAAAGAAGTCACCTAACTTTAAAAAAAAAAAAAAAGGTTCACAATTGTGTGTATGTGCAGGAGGGGGGGATTTCCCAGCCAGGGGATGTTCTCATTTCTTGGAAAGGTTGCTGTAAGTGTTATCTGGTAAGGTTCCCTCAGCATCTGTGAGTTTTCATCTCACAGAGATGTTTCATATGTGGGTAGGTTCCCAACCTAATAATAATAACACCTTACACAAGCATGGCACTTTCATCTTGTCACCTTTTCAAAGCCCCCCTCCCCCAACACGCGGGCACACACACACACACCTGCTGATTCATCCAAGACTTTTACCCTCCTTGGCTAGGATCCTGTTATTTCCAGTTTGCGTGGGAGGAACAGGCACCCAGAGGGGCTAGAACTAAAGAAAAAACAGAAGACATACTTGTAAACACTTTGTGTGGCTCTGCAGCTTTCATGACATGTCATCTCATCAAATCCTCAGGATAACTTGGGACAGGGGTGAGTAAACTGAGGCTTGTGTAGTTCTGGCTCAAAAGAATCAGAATTGAGAGGATCCAAGATGGAGGTGGATTAAATGGAAGCTACACTCACCTTCTCATAGGACCAAACTGGAATTACAACTAAATTATACAACATTCATCCTGAATAACCAACTGAAGACTAGCTGAAGAGAAGTCTTATAACCAAGGATTAACAAAGAAGCCACACTGAGATTGGTAGGAAGGGTGGAGATGTGAAAAGAGCTGGCCCTGCTCCTATGGGTGGGTGAGGAGAGTCTGGAGAGATATCTCAGCTGCAGAGATACAAGCCAGGCTCCCCAGCCCAGAGTACCAGAGCCAGAAACAGGTGCCTACATAACACCTGGCTGTGAAAATCAGCAGGGATTCTCTCCATCAGAGAGAGACAAGAGTCTGTTAGAGGAGCAATTTTCAACCATTGTGCTGAGGCAGCCACACTGGTGTGCCCTAAGAATTTTTGAAGCATGCAATATCTGACTATTTAGTTGGGCACCGACCTATTTTTCCTTAGATTATCAAATAAAAAGTTGACAACAGTTGGCCTTGGCAGGGTAGCTCAGTTGGTTAGAGTGTTGTCCTGATACCCCAAGGTTGCAGGTTCAATCCTCTGGCAGGGCACAGACAAGATTCAACCAATTATTGTGTAAATAAGCGGAATAGCAAATAAATGTGTTTTTTCTCTCTCTCTCCCTCCTCCTCCGTCACTGAAATCAATCAGTTAAAAAAAAAAAATTTAAATGACAACAGCCAACACAATAGCCATCTGGTATGAATGAAATAAAAGTGTACCTATATTTTTTTTTTTGTCAGAGTGGCAAAGATATATTTTTTTGGTGTGTTCCAGAATTTTAGTAATTACTTTATGTGTCATGAGATGAAAAAGATGACCTCTTAAAGGGCCAACACACAAAAATCTCCTTTGCAGTAACTCACCTTGAGCTCCAGCAAAGAGAGCATGAAGCAGACAGTCACCTGAGGAGAGTCTGGGGTTAGATCTCAGCAGGCACCAGATCCTGCTGAGCAAATTTCACTCTGTGTGGTCAGCATGTGCAAAGCAGTTCATACACTGTAGTTGGGGTTGATTCTCACAGTCAGTGAGCCTGAGGTTCTACCCCATACACAAAGGGGCTGATAGGAACGAAGACTCAATTACAGGAGACGTGCCACCATAACCCACACAAGGGAATTCCTGGAACACCCAGCTCAGGTGATCAAGGAGACTGCACCACGGGGCCCACAGGATACCTACTAGTAAGGCCACCGTACCAAGACTGTAATTCATAGAAGATCTACCTAATACATAGAAACAAACACAAAGAGGCAGCCAAAATGAGGAGACAAAGAAACACACCTTAAATGAAAGAACAGGAGAAATCTCCTTAAAACAGCTAAGTGAAGTGGAATCAAGCAATTTAGCAGAGATGGAGTTCAAATGAATGGCTATAAGGATGCTCAATATTAAGTGTTGAGAACTACAACATAATAAAGAATAGAGAAACCATAAAAATAGAACCAGTTAGAAGTGAAGAATATAATATCTGAAATGAAAAATACACTTGAAGAAATAAACAGTAGGTTGGATGAAGCTGAGAATCAAATCAGCAATTTGGAAGACAAAGTAGCAGAACACACCCAATCAGATCAGCAAAAAGAAAAAAAAAATAATTTTAAAATATGAGGACAGTTTCAAGGATCCTTTGGGACAACATGGAGTGAACCAACATCTGCATCATATTCAAATATTTAATCCCTATAACAGCCCTATAAAATAAGTTATTTTATTATTCCCAAATCAGAGTGTAATACAATATTTATAAGTCTTATCTGTCTGTGGGACAACATGAGTAAGATTAATATTCACTCCCAAGTAAGCACATACTGTTCTGTTCTGCATACTACTTTTTTCACTTAACAATATACTTTGTAAATAGTATCTCCTTATTGTTTTTTATGGTTGCAAACTATTTTATTATATGGAAGCACTATCTAAATTTAGCCACAGGAATCACAGTGATTATACTATATCATTTAAATAAATCTCAAGCAACTAATGTAAGATCAGGCACATAGTAGCTGCTCAGAAATGTTAAATACATAAGTTAAATTATATTATCACTATCAAGTCCATTGACTCTTAAAAAGAAGGCACCCAGCCCTAGCTGGTATGGCTCAGTTGGTTTAACATCGTCCTGTGCACCAAAAGGTTGCTGGTTCAAATTCCAGTCAGGGCACATGCCCAGGTTGTGGTTCAGTGCCAGGTCAGGGTGCGTATGGGAGGTAATCGATCACATTGATGTTTCTCCCTCTCCCTTTCTCTCTCTCTAAAAAAATCAATTATATATATATATATTAAAGCCACCCATTGAAGGTTGAAGTTTCATATTGGTTGGGAAAGGACGAACATTTTAACAGTGCTATGGTAAGTGGAAATAATTGTTTTGGCAGGGGGAGTTAGAACCTTGTCACTTATAGAATTCCTTTAAACTTTTCACACTGAACATAAAAATATGAAAATTCCAGAAGAAAAAAAAGGTGACATTTATATGGTTTTGCAGGAAAGAAAGAAGACTGTTTTAAGTGTAACATGAAAAAAAAAAAATCATGAAGGAAAATTTCAAAAATTTGAATGTATAAAAATTTCAAAATTTTTGTGTATTTATGAAATCAAAAGAATAGAATGTTGGGGAAATATTTAAAACATACAGGAAAAGTACTATTATCCTATATAATAAAAGGCTAAAATGCTAATCAACTGAACAGCGGAACGACTGGTTGCTATGACACACACTGACCACCAGGGGGCAGACGCTCAATGCAGGAGCTGCCCCCTGGTGGGCAGGACCCTCTCCTGTCTCCGTGGCAGTGCTAAGGACATCCCCCGAGGGGTCCTGGACTGCAAGAGGGCACAGGACGGGCTGAGGTCCCCCCCACACCCCAGTGCACAAATGTCATGCACTGGGCCTATAGTCCTTAATATAGAATGAAGTTTTTTAAATGCATAAGTAAAAGGCACCTCAATAAAGTAAGCTAATTTACTAAAAAGTACACAGCTAAACATATGATATATATGTAACTCACTTGTAACTCCAAGAAATGCAACATCATAATAATACTGAGTTTTTTCATTTTGCTTATCAAATGGAAAAAGTATCAGAAAAAGGACATCCCTAGGAAATAGTTATTCTCTCTATACTCTCAATTTAGCCATATTTACCGATAGCTTTCCACTGTGTGGAGCTTTCAAACCAGGAATCTATGTCGACACTTAATGGAGTTGATTAAAATAAAATAATCATGGATAGACGCAAAGAATTATGTAAAGAAATCTTAGTGCTCATAATAGTGGCAAATTGGAAACAATCTAATTGTCAACCTGTTAGTAAATGATCAAACATAATATGGTACATCACAGTATGACGAACTACTATTATAATTGAGCATGTTATAGAAGATTATTTAAGGAACTTGGAAAGGATTCATGATAAATATTTTTGTGACAATTCTTTAAATTATTATAAAATTTGGTGAATAGACTATACCCATCACCTCATTTGAATGATTATTAATCATGGCTAATCTTGTTTTATCTATATGCCTCCCCATGTACTCCCTTCCTCATTATTATGAAGGAAATTCCAGGTATTATTTTATTGTGTCCATAAATATTTCAGTAGAAATCTCTGAAATGTATAAAACAATAATCTATTAATGCCATCAACTGTCCAGTTATTATTAAAGTGCCCTAATTGTTTCAGAAATCCTTTTTTTTCTTGAAGCTTGTTTACATCAGGAGCCAAATAAACTCCATGCATTTCAATTGTTTGATAAATCTCTTGAGTCTCTTTTCACCTACAGGTTTTTCTTCATTTATTTCCCCCAACTTTTACATTACTTGTTAAAGAGGCTGGGCTGTGTGTTCTGTAGAGTTTCCCATAATCTGAGTTTATGGATTGCCCTCTTCTGGTTTAACATGCTCTTCTACATCTTATGTTTCCTGTAAACTAGTCTTTCTAGAAGCTTGACTCAATTCAGAGTTAATGCTTTTGGTCAAGACTGCATTCTAGATGGTGTTTGTACTACTACCTGTCTGTGTGATGTTAGCAGTCTTGACACTCTTTGACTAGATCTATCATTTCACTAGAGGTTGTAACCTGGTCATATTCTACCTCTATCATTTCTTCTCTTTTAATTGGAATTATCCTACAAAGAGAAACTTCTTCTCATAAACTATGTGCTTAATGGAAATGCAGGATAAAAGTTTGTTTGCTTTTCCTTTTATTTATCAGGTTTCCAAAGAACAAGTTGGTTCCCTAGCATCCTTTAGAGGTAAGCAATATTTTTTTTTTTTTTTTTGTCATTTGGAGCTCAAGTACTTAACTATATTTGATATATTTTCACTCATTTCAGTTAGTATTCACATTGATATTCAAATTGACCAATCATTGGCCAGCGGGGATATGTTCATATTGCCACCAAGTCTTTGATAGCCTTTTTTTTTTTTTTTGGAATAATAATATGCTTCAGGCTCATCTTGTACCTATCCTAAGCCAGATCTGAAATCATCCAGGTTTCAGAGACTCCTGGTTCTTTTTAGTGGGAAATGGTATTTAGAAACCACAATCTTGCTACTAGAAGTGGCTCAATTGCTACTGGGTTAGTATTATTTGAAGCCTTTTTTAATGGGCAGGTTTAGGAGATAAGTATTAAAAAAAAATTCACTATGAGTTTCTACCAATACTTATAATTTAGTTTTTACCTAACTTCTTCAGTCTTCTTTTTCTCCCTCTTCCACACAAATAATAAATAATGCTATAGAAAAATATTCAATATATTCAATAACTTAGGAAAATAGCCATACTATATTTTTATTGGAAAAATCATATGTAGATATAAATCATACATATGTAGCTAGGTATATAGATATGTAAGTTAGCAGTGATTATTTATTTTTTAAAGAATTTTCTTTTTTTAAAATCCTCACCCAAGGATATATTTATTGATTTTAGAGAGAGGAAGGGAGAGAAAAACATTGATGTGAAAAGAAAACATTGATTGGTTGCCTCTCATATGTGCCCCAACCAGGGACTGAACCTGCAACCTAGGTACGTGCCCTGACTTGGAGGCAAACCCATACCTGTTCAGTGAACTGAACAACCAACTCTCACCAACTGAGCCACACCGGCCAGGGCAGCAGTGATTATTTCTCGACGATGAAATTAATGATAATTTTTATTTTCCTCTTTTTGCTTTTTAGTGTTTACAAATTTCCATAATAAGCCCATTTTATTTTTTCTATAAGAAAACCTTCGCAAAAAAAGTAAAAATAAACCAGATGGCATAAATTATAATATAGTAAACTGTCTGCCAATCTTATACGTGTGTAGAATAATGATATTGTCTTTCATCTGTGGAGTGCTTTACAATTTACAAAGCATTTTACATGTATTATCTCCATGACTGTCACAGCAGCACTATGTAGTAGTAGACAGGATAACAGTATTGTCTCATAGGATAAGAAAAGTGAGGGTTAAAAGGGATCCCGTATGGTGGAATCAAGGCTAGAACTCAGGGCTCCTGTCTTTGGTCTGTGTTCTCTCTCTGCATAACATCTGTCTCCAGAGGATTGTTACTATAATATCATTTTTTTCTTTTTTTAAAAAAATGAATTTACTGGGTGACATTGATTAATAAAGTTATATAGGTTTCAGGTGTTCAATTCTATAATACATCATCTGTATATTGTATTATGTGTTCACCACCCCAAGTTCTGTATCCTCTGCCTCACCTCCTCTCACCCAGCTTTCCCTCTGGCAATCACCATACTGTTGCCTGTGCCTATGAGTTGTTGCAGCTAGATGTAGGAGATATTGGAAGGATGTCTCAAAGGTTCAGGTACATCTTGGGGCCAAGGAAAAGCACTGAAATAAGTCTGGGAGGTCTGAGGTTGGAGACCCACCTCTGTCCCTACTTAGCTGTGTGACCTTGTGCTTTTCAGTTACCCTCTCTGGCTGTGGCCAAAATATAAAATAAGGGAGAGCAGAGGATCCAGATGACCTTTAAGCTGTACCTTTCAGTTCTGTTTCACCTTCTGTTATCTACTTAGACCACTTAGTGGTCTTAGGTAAGTTTATATGAAATTATTTCTATTTCCCAACCGTGTATCCTACCAATTAGACATCAGAGGAGTGCTCAGTAGAGAGAGCTCAAAATGTAAAATCAAATGACTTGGGTTTTGACCTTTACTAGCTCTGTGATCTTAGCCAATTCACTCTTCCCTTTTAATTCTGAGTTTTCTCACTGTAATGTGAAGGGGTGGGACCAAATGAACTCATAATAACCTGCAGAGGTTTCAAACTTGAGGCGCTTGGGCTGCGTTCAGCCCACAGGCATGTTTTGCTTGATCTCTCACAGCCTTTAAAAAACTTTGAATCCATTGCCAGCCTCTAAAATTTAGGAGATTTTACATAAGAACATGGTTTCCTGGCTTTTCTTGAAAGACTGGAAAATTGAAACAGGGCTCATGTGTTCTCAGAGAGCTATGACTGGCCTGCACTACACCGTGGCTGTCCTTTTAAAGGGGCATGTGCCTGCTGCCTTGTCACAGCCCCCACCAGCCCGTGTTACCCATCTATATTATGTGCCTGAGTCCTTGAAGTAGTTAAGTTCGTGTTCCTGGGATTTAGTTACACCGACTAGCTGGACAAAATCAAGTTAGTAATTATACTTTCTAAGACCCAGTGTCCCAATTATAGACTGGGGGCAGTAAATGCTCATGTTACGGGATTCACTGTGTTAATGAGACACAGCAGGGATCAGCAGACCAGAGAGTAATCATTTACGTTTTTTAGGCTGCATAAATCTCTGTTGCATTTTCTTCTTGTACTCATTTTGTTGACCCCCCTCCCCTTTTTATTTTACCATCTTTTAAAAATGTGAACATTCTTAGCTCTCACGCTGTACAAAATCAGGCCCTGTGTGGAAAGGTCCTGTTTACCAATCCCTGAAATAGAGCGTGACAGGCCCTTACAATAATGCCTGCCAGACAGTGAGTATCAATAAGTGTACTTATCAATATCCAAGTTCCAAGCCTCTCAGTCTCTCATGCTGAGACATGGGTAGACTCCACAGAGATCCCTGCGGCTGCTTTGATTCTCTTCTGACAACCCAGAGGGGGGACAGCATGCTTCTGTTGAGACTCATCTTTCTCATAGAAAGCCCTGCATGGTGTATAAAGAGCTCCAAAGCCGCACAACAAATACAGTACAACTGTGTCATCACCGTGAAATCAGAGCCATTGTTTAAGCCATTTGTTCAACCGCATCCCATCCCAGTTATTCTGTCTGAAACGATGCTGAGCGATCGCAGCTGGATGGTGAGCAGGAGGTCCTTTAAATCTTATTATAGGTTCACTGTGCTCATAGCCTTCTTCCTGTGTTTTGGGTGCTTTAACTCCCCCCCCCAACACCTTGTGCTGTATTATTTATTACTAATGGCCTGGTGCACGAAATTCGTGCACATTAAAAGGGAATTAATTAGAGGAAATATTTTAATATTGCTATTTGCCATTTCTCTATAATAGAAATGTCAGAGATGAAAGAAAATTAGTAAAATGAATATGAAAACCTCTCTCCTGTCAGAGTCTGGGGCATGCTACGGGACACAGAGTCAAGTCCCCGCCCACCCACATGTGCATCGAAATCGCACTTGAGACCCAGACCCGGCTGGCCCCACTCCCATTGAGTGAGACCCAGACCCAGCCGATCCCATCCCCGTCAAGTCCTGCCAGGCAGGGGGCACAGTCTCAGGTCCCCCATCAAGCCTCACCTGGTAGGGGGTGCAGCCTGAGGTCCCCTGCCCTAACCAGGCACCACACAGCCTCAGGTCCCTCCTGATTGGTTGTTATGGCATCACAGCAAGCCTCATGGCCCCAGGGCTGGCGGTGCAGCTAAGCCTCATGGCCCCGGGGCCGGTGGCACTGCTCTGGCCCCCAGGCTGTCAGGCTTCGCTCCACTGCTTGGAGCTTACGTATGCAAATTAACCGCCATCTTTGTTAGGTTAATTTGCATACTCTCCTGATTGGCTGGTTCGCATAGCGAAGGTACAGTCAATTTACATGTTTGTCTATTATTAGGTAAGATAACTGGAATGTCGGGGATGCAGCTTGTGATGAAAGGCATTCGACAAAATAAAATTGCATTTTGTTGCATGACTCTCATGCATGTGGCTTGGCATAATTAAAAGAGAAACATGATATTGTCTCCTCCTTCAAAGACTGTGATGGCTAAATTTAAGGAATATCAGTTTTTGTCTCTGGTGTTCAAGGCACCCATGGAATGCATGCATTTAAATAAAAGAACTGAGGAGTCCATCATGGAATTGACCTAAAGATGCACTTAGTTTCTTTCCTTTACTGGTTCTTCACCAAGAAATGGAACAAAATCATATAGGGGGTGGGGAATAAGCCGAGTTCCCAGAATGACTTTGGCATCAGTTTTCTTGATCTGGGACCTGTGCATCACGTTTCTGAGGACTTGCCACTCTCCCGTTCCTTTAGCAAACATTGCTTATGTCCATGCTGGGTGCTAAGTCTAGAAGTAGAGGGATGAGTAAGGCAAGGGCTCTGAAGTCTAGGAATTTATGATCTAGTGAGGAAGATAGATACGCTGAATATACAGCCCCAATATAAAGTATTAATTAGTGTTATTATAGCAAGAGCCAACAGCTAAGAACTTACTACATGCCAGACATTGTTTTCAGCTTATTGTATATGTTACATTTATTCAATCCTCTCAGTGATCCAGGGTTATATGCCATTATAAGTGTCCATTTCACAGAAAGAGAAACTGAGGCCTGGGGCTACATAATTCTTAATTATTTAAGGCTGCATAGCTAGTAAGTGGTCGACAGTCCTGCCAGATTCAAACCCAAAGGGCCTGACTTCAGGGCCAGAGCTCTTGAAAGACACTAAAAAACATGTTAATAAAAGGCCTTGGACCATGTTCTGAAAACACCACAGAGAAGCCCTGATCTGCTCTTAGGGTCAGGAACCCCATAAGATACTATTACTTTTGAGAGATTTCCTTTATAGGGAAGGTAGGCAGAGAATATCTGTAAAGAGACACAAAAAGAGAATATTCAGACCTGACTGTTATATCCGAACATATTTTTTTTTTAAGAATACAGCATTACCAGTAGTTGCTTATTTAATAGTAGTCTTGACTGCAATTCTAAAGATTCCAGGAGGGCAGTTACCTGTCTCATTGACTATACTTTGCGACAAATGAACAAATAGTCAAAGTTGAACAGTGGGACAAGGGTTAAGCTAATACTATATTCACTATGGACAAGGATTAATGCTCAGGTGTATTTTATACCTGCACTAGAGGCCCAATGCATGAAATTCATGCATGGGAGGGGTCCCTCAGCCTGGTCTGCACTCTCTCCAATCTGGGACATCCCTCTTGCAATCTGGGACCGCTGGCTCCTAACTGCTCACCTGCCTGATCGCCTCTAACCCCTCTGCCTGCCTGCCTGACTGCCTGATTGCCCCTAACCCCTCTGCCTGACTGCCTGATCACCCCTAACCCCTCTGCCTGCCTGTCTGACCACCCCAACCCCTCTGCCTGTCTGCCTGATTGCCCCTAACCCCTCTGCCTGAATGCCTGATCACCCCTAACCCCTCTGCCTGCCTGTCTGATCACCCCTAACCCCTCTGCCTGTCTGCCTGATCGCCCCTAACCCTTCTGCCTGCCTGCTGGCCATATTGCCACTAACTTGCCCCCCTGCCAGCCTGATAGCCCCTACCTTGGCCCCTGCCAGCCTGATTGCCCCTACCTTGCCCCCCTACTGGCCTGGTTGCCCCTAACTGCCTCTGCCTTGGCCCCCAGCCTAAGCTGCAGTCTGGTCTTCCTCTGCTGGAGGCGACCTGGCTGATCAGGGGAAGGTGCCGCCACCATCAAACTGCTGCTGCTGCCACTGGCAGCCACCATGGCTTCCTGAGCCTCGGGCCTTGCAGCCCTGTGCAGCTGCCTGAGTTTCGGGCCAGCCCTCATAGCAGCAGCCACCATCCGCAGCTTGTCTGAGCCTCAGGCTGCTGCTGTGGCTTTGTCTGGAAGGACGTTCGGATGGTCGTCTGGAAGACATCCGCCCTAATTAGCATATTACCATTTTATTAGTAAGAATTAGTATTTAAAAATTCTCATTTCACACTGCTTTTTGAAAAGACATGCCCATGGTATTCTGAAAAGACTTTATAAAGATCGTACTGTCAAAACTCCCACCACTCTATGTATTAGTAACATTCTGTACATATAATCTGGAGCAGTTATTGTGTGTGCAGAGTTATAAACATAACGCTGGCCTTCATCCATGACGGCCATTAATTAGATAACATGAAATAACATAGCACATTTGAAGTGCAAACTCATGTGCGACAAGAAATGGCTTTCTTTTTCTCTCTAGTAGAAGAGAACCATGCCGAGGGCCAGTGTAGAACACCCCAAACAGCCAGGCTTTCTTACGGAAGCTGGCGGGACAGTCCAAAGAAAAGATATGTTTTGACTTTGGCAGTCAGATCAGTAAAGATGTCTTAGGCTGGGGGTGGGGAAGTGGGAAAAGACGGGACCCATTTGCCAAGGACTTTAGGATCGGTCTCTAGGGAGTTTGGTGATTTCGACGATTTCCTTTTAAGATATATTTTCAAATATCAAATTGAGAACAGCATCTGTCTGGCAGGTTGCTCTTATAGAAGTTGGAAGCATAGGGGCAAGGCATGGGGTTGGGTGAGTTGAAAGGAAAATCTTTTCATCAATTCTATTTTTCTAACATCTGTATGGATCTGTGATTTTTTCCTGGTACTATGTTACCACCAATACACATTTTTGATTAGTAAATTATTGTAGAAGAATGATCCGGATAGTTAAGTCAGGGTTGTTGCACTTTCTCCTAAAATAATTTCCTAAGATTGGTTCACTGACAGCTTTTTATCTACAACCATTCATAAAAATGCATTTAAAAAATACACAATTTTATTGATTTCAGAGAGTAAGGGAGAGGGAGAGAGAAAGAGAAACATCAATGATGAGAGAGAATCATTGATGGGCTGCCTCCTGCATGATTGGGGATTGAGTCTACAACCCTGGCATGGGACCTGATTGGGAATCAAATCATGACCTCTTGGTTCATAGGTCAGTGCTCAACCACTGAGCCACTGATGCGGAGCAAAAATGCATTATTTTATCATTTCTGTGAGTGTAGTGTGGAAATCCAACAGCACTGTTCACTTCTGCCTCCAGTGGGCACTCCCCTCATAGGTAAAGGCAGTTTCTAGTGCCCATTCTGCAAGTGGGCTTTCTCTCCGGGATAACAGTGGTCTTCAGGTTGTGAAACACGTCCAAGTAGGATGCAAAGAGGAGAGCTTTGAGCTAGCCTGACCTGAGTTCCACATCTGGTTCTACTACCGAGTAGCTGTGTGTCTCTGTGCAAATGATGAGGCTGGTGTGGAACAGTGCCTCCCTCTCTGATTACATTCCCAAATCTGAGGGCAGAACAGAAATGGCAGAAATAGCTACGTGTTCCTTCAGAGGGAAAACAGAACAAGTCGTGACTTGCCTGATCCTGGAATTTGAAAGAGATTTTTGGCTGGAAACAGCATATTACCTGGCCCTGCCCTAAGCCCCGAAACAATATGAAACATGAGAATCATTCCTTTTTTTTTTAACTGTACAAATATTTATTGTGTGTTTACAATGTCCCAGCCACTGTGCATGGAGAGCAAATGCAGACATGGAACTGCAGCCAAGAGCCAGGAAATCTGAGTTTAACGCAAAGGGGTGGGGGAAAGTCGGGAGTTACACTCACACAGTTTCACTTCACAGCCAGTGCTCCTTGCTCTGAACCTGTGGCCTCCGCAGTTTTGTACCAACAATAGCAACACATGTGTCTCTTTAATGCTGGGCAGTGGACAAAGCCCTTTTGCTTACTTACTTTCATTTGCTGTACAACGATTTGGGATACAAGTATTTGGGGTCATTATTATTATCTGCCTATTTCACTGATGAAATGGACCCAGAGAGGTATAGCGGCCCATCTGAGATCACCCAGCTGATTAGTGGCAGAGCCTAGACTAGTGGCTCCCAAGACTTCTGATGCTAAGTTCTGTCTGCCATATGTCTACTCCCAGTTTAAATATGTCTCAATTCAGAATTCTTGAGCCATCATTTCGCCATTTTACATTATTTCCATAACCCATGTAAATTATAATTAAATTCCTGCTAATTGGCCATGTTGTGGCAAAGCCTTAGCAATCAGTGAGCTGAGGTCTGTGGGCTTGACGCCGAGGTCTGCTGTTTCTCAAGCTACATGGACCACAGCAACCTGTTTCCTCGGGTATGCAGGCTGCCGTCGCCACTGCATTTTTTTCTTATTCCCCCATCAGCAGAAATAGCGAAACCAGCTTCCAGCATGTGGAAGCATTTGTACACGGCTGGATTTTCCGATGAGGGTTCAGAGGGATGGTGGAAGCGTGATTTGCAACTACGTGTCAGAAGAAATACTGGCTTTTGAGTGAGGCTGATTGGACCACGTTCCACGTGGCAAAAGCTGTCTCCAGAAAAGAAATGTTCCCTCCACTTTCCCCCCACTTCACCATTTGTGAAAATAAGCGCATGCTGAATCTGCTTAACATTTGTGAGGATTCAAAACCCAGAAATGCCAGGTTGGTTTGTTTTTCCTTATACAAACGCTGATGCTCTCTGGCGGGCTTAGGTTCTTTCTCCTGATGCTCCTGAGCAGGGCACAAATAGAGCCCAGGGCTTTCTTCAAGTCTAGCCGCTCCATTAAAAAAACAAAAAAACCCCAACATATATATATATATGTTTGTGTGTGTGTGTGTGTGAGTGTGTGTGTGTGTGTGTGTGTGTTTACTGATTTCAGAGAGGAAGGGAGAGGGAGAGAGGTAGATAAAAAACATCAATGATGAGAGAGAATCATAGATTGGCTATCTCCTGCCTGCCCCCTACTGGGCACTGAGCCCACAACCTGGACATGTGCCTTGACCAGGAATCAAACTGTCTCCTCCTGATTCATAGGTCTACACTCAGACACTGAGCCACACCAACTGGCCATTTGTGACCAGTTAAAAAAAATGAATTAAGTTAATAAGTGTGTTAAGTACTGTCTGGATAAATGGCACCTTTAGATGCAGAATGCCCAACATGATAATTTTATGAGTAACCTATGCATAATGCATTATTCTATTTTCAGACTAACAAAGGGCTTTTAAAGCTGCAAAGGGCACAATATGCTATTTTCCCTGTTTTACAGAGCACACATTTCTAAGAAATACCCATTTTTTTTCTCTCTCAAACAATGTTTTTCCCTTTGTTTGGATTGAGAATTTTTGTGACCCTGGCCTAACGCCTCAGGTGAAGATCTCTCAACTGCACAGGGCCTCCTTTACCTAATTTGCTATCTTGAAACAAAGAAACCAGAGGTGTTCGTCCACACACCTTGGAAGGACTGGGGGTTATTCTTAAACAGAGGGTTTTGCCTCTATTTCCCCTGCTCTGTCATTTTAACAGTGCCTTCAAAGTAACTACTTTTTTTTGCTCTCCTCCTGGTTTTCCAGGAGTCCCACAGGCATTCCCTCACTGTTCCTCAGAGCACCCCCAGGATGTGTGCCACCCCCGATTGTTAGCCTCGATTACACGTGAGAAAGCTGAGGACTGAAAAGAGGAGTAACTCTTCTAAGGTTACATATAGGGACAGTGATTTGGAGTCAGTTTTGTCTGACTCTGCAGCAGACTCCTCAGCCCCACACTGGAGGAGTGTGTGTTGGCGGGACCCAGGGCGCTCTTCCCAGGGTGTGAGGAAGGAGCGTTGACCAGAAGTCAAGGACAGAGAGTTCTGCCCTGTATTGGTGGAGGGGGCCTGAGGAGGTCAGAGATACCCTGGGAACCCCAGCACTCGAAACTTCTAGAACAAGGGGGCTGACCCGGGTGCCTTCCATAAGGTTTCCCTCTTCCTCCCCTCCAGGCCCTGTGCTTTTGAGGCTCTACAAAAGACCTTTCATGTTGATTTTAAAATTTTATTTACTGCTTGTCGAGTATGTCATATAAATCAAATCCATAAATACTTAAAGATTATCACTATTTCTTAAAGCACTCAGAAGGAGGTGGGGGATTAAATTTTTACTTAATCTGACAGGGCCATTGAAAATTCTCATTTATCTCTTATTCCCCAATGTGACTTAACCCTTTAATGGCCAGCTGATGGACCTGGCAAGATTGTCCTCCTTCCCTGCAGCACCCCCACATTCCCCTTTTCTGCCCAGTGCCTAGTAACTACTCAATAAAGAGCTACAGTTTTACTTTGCTATTATTATATTCCTATTTAATTCCTAATACATAAAGCTACAAGGTGTGGACAAAAAGAGGTCACATGCTAACCTGACTAACTCAGGGAAGGCCTGCATGGTGGCCTTGCAAACTCGGAGACCTAAAGTAACCACAAAGGATGGTCTGAAATGAAAACCGTAAAAAGCAGTTTATGGTGGGTAGTCATGTCCTAGGCCAGGATTTTTTCTGACAATGATCAATCCATACCTGAACCTATTGTCTTTTTGCATCTATGATAACATATCGTTGGAATGTCAAAATAATTTTCTTTTTTTTCTGAACCCCTCAACACACAGGCACCACTCTGCGGAGACCACAAGTGCCCTCATTGCTATTGAGCTGAGACTGTTACCTATCCTGCACCCACATAAAATAATATGTGTCTATAATTTTACTTTTTATCCAATCCCAGAGGTTTTCCCACTTTGCTTTCTCCCACTTCCCTAATCTATCACCAATGGAGTTCATGTAACCTGCTTACATCTCCTCTATAGATTGTAATGTATAAAACAAGGTAAAAAACCACCATTACCTGGAGCACTATCTCAATACGTTGAGATTCTGCTTCCCAGCAATTGTCGACAGTTTGGCTCAAATAAACTCACAAAATCTTTTTACAGGTTTGAATGTTTGTTTGTTTGTTTACATTAACAAAGGTAAACATTAATGTAAAGAAGTATTAGTAATTAATGCCTCCCATAATAAAGTACCTCTTTATGGTAATATGGTACATTGAATCAGTATTACAATGTGTGCAAACTCTACTCAAATAATGATTAACGCAGATCAATTAAAAATAGCACCCCCCCCCCAAAAAAAAAGGCCCACCTCCTAGGAACATCTGAAGAGTTTCTAATGTGAAGGGCACTTAACACTATGTATAGGCATGCCTGATTTGCCAGTTCTGATTTCCTGTAATTTTACTTTTTTCATAAAGACACATCTTTAAATAATACAATGGGATGTGATTCTACCTTTACACCTTTGTTAGGTTTTCCTTATATATGGGAGCGGGTAAAAGTAGGGTAACGATAATAATAAATAATATAATAATTAATAAAAAATAACAATACAAGAATAAACTGTTCCATGGACTCACAACTGTAAATCTACTTTTGCCCTGCCCCGTGTAAGTTCACCAATGTGAAGCAAACAAAGCCTTTCTTCTGATTTCGGCGTGGCGAAATTAGGTCCCTGTAGATTGGTGGAACATGAGATACCCACTGGGCAGACTGGCACACACAGTCCTCTGCATTATATGGTGGGCCCCAAAACACATACGGCAAATAGAGTCATTTCCAATGCGACCATGGGACCAGCATCCACCCTGCATAAACCACTGGACTCTTCACAGTGATCACGCAAGCTGACTCTTATTCCCATTTTATAGGCAGGGAAACCAAGGCTCAAAGCCACACTGCGAGGAGCTGGCAGAGCAGAGTCAGACTGGTCCCTGGTCCCTGGCGCTCCAAAGCCCATGTCCTTCCCACCACCATGGAGCTGCGCTCAGAGGCCCTGCTTTCTTCCCGGAGGCAGAATTCACAGGGCCCAGAGCTCCAAGGTAAAACCGTTGCTTCAAAATGACAGGAGAAAATTGAGTTGGTCAGATGTGACCCAGAGCAAAGATCTAATTCAGAATCATTTAGTTTCATATCTGCCACCTGAGACCACAGCCCTGTTCCTCCCGCGGCCCAGGCGGGACGGGAGAGCGTGCACTTCCCACTCGCACAGACATACTCTCCGAGACCGCCCTTTCAGGACAGCATTTAGGTCCTGCCGCCCAAGGCCTTCCCAGTTGCTAATATTGAAAATCACACTTGGGCCTTAGCTGGTTGGCTCAGTGGCTACAGCATGAGCGTGAGGACTGAAGGGTCCTGGATTTGAATCTGGTCAAGGGCACATGCCCAGGTTGTGGACTCATTCCCCAGTAGGGGTCGTGCAGGAGGCAGCCGATCAATGATTCTCTCTCATCATTAATATTTCTATCTCCCTCTCCCTTCCTCCCTGAAATCAATAAAAATATGTTTAAAATATAATAAAAATATCACACTTGGCTCGTGATATTAGAAACACCTTGCTTACTTACTCAAAATTCCCGTTCCCAAATTTTTCGCAGATCTCTGCTTGCTATTCTGCCCTGTGCCTGCACCTCTGGAACAGCTGGGCTCGTCTCAAAAGCAAACGCTCAATCATTCTGATGATGCAAGAGGCGGAAAGAGCCTCTGGAAGCCCCAGCTACCTGCTACAATTCACGGGACTCATCCTTTGCCACAGCTCGCACTCTATTTTTACATTCAACACAAACTGGAAAATGCTGAAAGTGAGTCTCTGATCTCTGAATGAGATAGTATTTCTAAGGACAATAAGGGAAGAAATCATAATGAAAGATATCAGCAGAATGACTACTTAAGACTTAAATTTCTGCCCATTAAAAAACTCATTAAAAAATAAAAGGCAAATAACATTGAGGAAATATTTTTAATAGAAGTGACAAAAGCCTAATATCTTTGGTAGATATGGATCATTTGTGAAGATGGGAAAACATCAATAGAAAAATGGACAATGGGCAGGAGTGGGTAATTCATAGCAGAGTACAGACACATGGCTAATAAACATGAATAAGTTTCATCTCACTAATAATCAAAGAAATGCAAATAAAGCCTGTAAAACAAAGGACTGGTGTTTATATATCAATACGTCAAAGGTGAAAAAAAAAAATTCCCGGTTTTGTAAGCATAAGGGAAATGTTCTTACTTTTTCCATTTGATGCAATGCATACTTGCATTTCATTATTGTTCCACTTTGCATTTCTTTTGACTATGAAAAGTTTCTCAAATATCAATATTCTTTGACTAATTAATATAAATTCTAGCAAACTAGAGTAAGGAAATAATCAAAGATTGGAGTATGTTAGTTTATCACAGCATTATCTACATTAATAAAAATTGGGGGGGAGAGAGACCTAAATGCCCAGGAAAGAATACTGGTTAAACAAATTATGGTACATATATTACTATGCAGGCACAAAAATTGTTATAAATAAATAATGTAAAGATATTAGAAAATGCTCATTTACATATATATATGTACACACACATAGCTATGCACATATTTGCACATATATATACTATAGCTCAACTACTTAAAATGTATCCTATACATATGCGCATACAAAGATGAAGGGAATTCACAAGTGTGCAAGAGTGATTATTTCTGGGTGGAGGACATAAGGTATTGTGATTGTTTTATTTTTTCTTTATATATAACTGTAAGATTTCTACAAAGAACATGTATTGCTTTTATAATAAAAAAAGAACAACAACAGCCCTAGCCGGTTTCTCTCAGTGGATAGAGTACTGGCCTGCAGACTGAAGGTTTGATTCTGGTCAAGGGCACATGCCCAGGTTGTGGGCTCGATTCCCAGTGTGGGGTGTGCAGGAGGCAGTCGGTCAGTTATTCTCTCTCATCACTGATGTTTCTATCTCTCCCTTCCTCTCTGAAATAAATCAAAATATGTTTTTTAAAAAACATAAAACAACAACCTCCAAAAAGTGTTATTAACACATCAGACAAGAAAACCTGTAGACCGCCAGTGTTGGAGGCCCCATCAAGAAAGTCTAAACAGAGACCCCAGCCCTCAGGAGCTCCACAGGAGCCCATCACGCAGAGTAGCTGCTGAGCCAGACTCGGGATAGTAGGGGCAGGGGTAGGAAACTCCTCCAGCTAAGTCTTAACCCAGAGCTGAAGTCAAGACAAGCCAGTCAGAGCATGCCTGCTATTGCCATCACACCATGGGAGTAGCAATGTGCAAAATGCATTTTTGTGTTTGTTGTTTTTTTTTTTTTTTTTTTAACTTGCTTACAAGTAGGGTACAGCATCTGTGAGACATTTGCTGCCACGAAGGTGAAATGTTGTTAGTTACTCTTTGAACTTGAAGAGCAGAAACCTGATGCACTGCAAAAGCTCCATTACTTAATATAAAGTTCTCTTAAAACTTTTTACTTACAAGTAATAAACGTGCATCATGGGAAATTTAAAAAACAGAAAAGTAGTGAGAAGAAAGAAAATTATAGTCCTACCTGGGAAGAGGACCACAATTCAAACTTCGTTTTATTTCTGCCCTTAAGAATAGGATTTTTTATTTTTATGAATGTTTTTTACTCTTCTTTTTTGCCTCACAACTTTTTTGTTTCCTAAAATCATGACTTTTAAATGAACTGGCTGCCCCTTTCTCTTTTGCATTGGATGAGAGATAACCATCTTGGAAGGGTATTGTAATTCACTGAACATGTGCTTAAGAGAGAGAGAGAGGAAGGGATACTGTAGCCATGCCCGGGATGGAAGCCGATGGCCCGCCTAGAGATTCACAGACAAACCCACAGGACAAAACTGACAGGCAAACACGATTGCAGGCACATTTAAAAATACCTGATAGTAGTATTTTCATTCCCTCACTTTGATTTGCATATTTTATTAAATATAGTTATTTTTATTAAAGTATAGTTAACATGCAATATGACATTAGTTTCAAGTATACAGCATAGTGATTCCACACTTATGTGCCTAACAAAGTAACCACCATAAATCTAGACACCATCTGTGACCATACGAAGTTATTGCAATATCATTGATTATAATTCCTGTGCTGTACATTACATCTCCATGACTTAATTATCTTATACATGGAAATTTGTACCTCTTATTCTCCTTTGTCTTTTTCACCCTTCCACCCATGCCTTTTCCCCACTGGCAACCATCAGCTTGTTCTCAGTAACTATGGTCTGTAGAAAACTGGACAGCTACATGCAAAAAACTGAAACTGGACCATTTTATTATACTATATACAGAAATAAAGTCAAATGGATAAAGACTTAAATGGAAGGCCAGGAACCACTTAAACTTCTAGAAGAAAACATAGGCAATAAATTCACATCGGTCCTAGAAATATATTTTTGGATATGTCTCCCCAGACAAGGGCAAGAAAGCAAAAATAAACCTATGGGATTACATCAAACTAAAAAGCTTTCCCACAGCAAAGTAAAACATCAACAAAATTAAAAGGCAGCTCACTGAATTGGAGAAGACAGTTTCAAATGATAAAGCTGATAAGGGATTAATATTCAAAATACTATGTAAAGAACGCATACAATTCAACATTAAAACACACACACACATTATACAATCTGATTAAAAAAATGGGCAGAGGAACTGAATAGACATATTTTCCCAAAAAAGACATACAGATGGCCAACAGACACATGAAAAGATGCTCCACATCACTACTCAGCTGAGAAATGCAAATTAAAACCACAAAGAGATATCACCTCACACCTGTCAGAATGGTTATCATCAATATATCAACAAGCAACAGTGCTGGCAAGATTGTGGAGAAAAGGAACCCTTGTACACTGCTGGTGGGATTGCAAATTGGTGTAGCCACTACAGGAAATAGTATGGATATTCCTCAAAAATTAAAAATAGAACTACCATATAACCCAGCAATTCCACTTCTGGGTATCTATGCAAAGAAAAGGAAAACATTAATTTGGAAAGATGCACGCACCCCTATGTTCATTGCAGCATTATTTACAATAGACACAATATGACAACAACCTAAGAGTCCATTCATAGATGAATGGATAAAGAAGAAGTGGTAGATATAGACAATGGAATATTACTCAGCCATAAAGAGGAATAAAATCTTGCCATTTGTGACAACATGGATGAGGGTATTATGCTAAGTAAAATCAGTCAGAGAAAGGACAAATAACATATGATTTCACTTATACATGGAATCTAAAAAAAAATAAAACAAAGAAACAACAACAAAACCAGAAAGAGACTCATAGTTATTAGTGAGCATATGTTGAAAGGCCTTGGAACTTTTTTGACTCTCCCTTTGCAAACCGAGGCTTCAGTCCCAGTCTGATCATGAAATCAGATTCGGGCCTGAAATGAGACAGGGAATCTTACTAGTAGCTTGAGGTTCTGAAGGCTATTCGTATCCATTTCTACATCAATAAAAATAAGAAATAGGCCAATTATGTTTAAGGGATGTATGGTTCTTAGTCACATACCAGCAAACACTTAGTAAGACGTCCTTGGGTCTATAGCTGCCATGTGTCATAATCACAGCCAGCCCAGTCATGTCCACTAAAGAGGATTCACCAAATTTCACTGCTGCCTGGCAAGGAGATTCTGTTACTGAAATAAGCAATGGAGGATGGTGTTTGCAACACAGTTAAAGCCTTGAGAAACTTTTAATACTTGACATTTCACTTGAGTAAAATCCAGATATTGTATTCAGTTACAGTATTTCCATCCATCACTTTGGAAAACAATGATTGAATGAGTAAATGACAGGAGACGAGCCCTGAGAAGATTTCTTGTAGAGAAAAAACAGGGTCCAAGTATCCCAAGGACCAGAGAAGTTACATTAAAAACAGATTTAGGTTTTGACCTTTGTGATCTGGTCCCATTTATCAGGTTCCCCCAAGCCCTGTGCAAAAGACATCACAGCAATTAATTCTTCAACAGTCCTTGGTTATTACGCCCCCTATCCCATTTCACAGATGGTGAAACTGATGCATAGTGGAAAAGATGAAATTCGAAAGTAATGTGTTTTTTGGTTTGTTTTTGGGAGTGGATATCTTGTTTTTTTTTTAATCCTCACCTGAGGACATGCTTAGAGAGAGGGAGGGAGGGAGGGAGGGAGGGAGGGAGAGAGAGAGAGAGAGAGAGAGAGAGAGAGAGAGAGAGAGAGACCATCAATGTGAGAGAGAAACATCAACATCAATGGGTTGCCTCCTTCCATACGTGTGTCCTTACCAGTAATCAAACCATCAGCCTTTCAGTGCACAGGACAATGCTCAACCAACTGAGCCACTCTGGCTGGGCTGGCAGTGGATATCTTAATGCAGTCCTTCTATCACATCTATCATGAGGTTGCAAGGGGGTCATTTTGGTCTTTGATAATCATCAGGTGAGATTTATAATTTATTTTTACAACTATTTCCATAAGTGTTTTGAGCAGTCAGATACTTTGTTAAAATGTGTTGTTCTCCTTATCCACTTTGTAATGACAACAGTTAACATGTATCCCCTGTGGCAGGCACTGTGTTCAATGTTTGGCACAAATCACTGCATTGAATCCTCACCATAAGTCCACTGAGAGGGAAAACAAAAACCAAAACCAAACTAACAAAGCCGTTTTTAAAGGAGGAAACTGAAGCACAGGGAGGTTAAGTGACCTGCGGAAGACACACAGCTAATAAGTGACAAAACCAAAATGTGCACCCCCATCAGTGCAGGCCTCAACCTCATTCGCTGACCCATCATCTGTACAAATCATTAAGACCTTCTTGTCATAGAGTCACAGGCTTTAGAGCAGGAAGGCCACTTAAGGAGCTCCTTACAATAGACACACAGACTAAGGAACAGGAAGCCCAGAGAGGTCAGTGACTGGCCCTGGGCCACACAGCAGAGGCGTGGCAGAGCCAAGGAGACAAGGTGGAGATCTCATTCTCTATCACATTTTGGGTGACTCTTATTTCCTCCCCCTGCAACACGCTTTTATGACCTCACTCCCTCAGGGGCCACCCCATCTGTGACCTGGACTTGGTGCTCAGTATCCCTAGGTGGGAGCACACGAAAAGGGAAAATAGGTCTAGACTTCAGTACTTGCCTGGTGCAGTCCTGGGCTGTGCATAACTGAAGTCTCACACAACATATGGGACTCCGCATTGCCTGCGTCACTTCATGCCCATGGGGCATTTCTCTGAGTGAAAAAGAAGTGCAGCAATCAAGGCAGCCTGACCTTTCCACAGAGCCCCCTGGGCTGTGCTGGGGGACATCCCTGTCTCCCTTAGCCCTTTGCTAGAACCGGCTGGAGAACTGTCCTTGACTCAAAGAACTGAAAAATATACTTAACAGGGCATTGATTTTCCATATAATTTTATAAGCACAAACATTCCCTTTCATTTCCTGACAAACAACTGTATTCCCTAAAGTGTCCAATAAAAATCAGTAATTTGCACATCACTATCGTTGTCAGTGCCTATTGTTTTAAGTTAGTCACCAAGGCCAAGGTCTTTCACCTGCTGCCTCCACCCTCTGGCACCCCCTCCCCAAACAAGCCACAGCCTTAAGTTAGGAGTGAGAGTAGGGAATAGCTGCCTAGACCTCCCTGGCTCCGTTCAAAGACCTTGATGGAAAAATACATAATTTTCAAGCGATCTTTCACGGAAAAAGGAAATCAGAGACAGAGATGAAAGATATCCCACTGCACACTCCAGTGCTGCCTCCTGTACTCTCAAGACTGTGTAGATGGCACAGGTCCCCTCCGCAGCCTCTGCACCCAGGCTGACAGCGAGGCCTTTACCCCTTGCCTATGCCAGTGCCGAAAGGACTAACACATGATGTCTGGGGCCAGACAGGCACCCTGACCTCCAGTGGCAGGTATTACTGTAAGGTTGCATCATAAGACAAGCAATGACAAGAGTGAAAATCGAAAGTGGGAAGGAATCTGCATGTTTCATCTTCTCCCTGCAGCTCCGGAACACCTGGGGGTTGGTTCCTCTTCACATGCCATTCCTAACTTCCAGGACAGACTTTCCTCCCAACCAACTCCCTGTTCAAAGACCTGAAAACCATGCCCCAGCCTGAATGTGGCAGCAAAGAACAAAGAGGAAGGTGTGGATTCTCACCCCAAGTCCTGTCTCCTCTTGGTTCTTCAGAAGCTTGATTCTCCAGAGGCAGGGCACAGGGTTGCCAAGGAGACCTGAAATACCGGTTTGTCACAATCCTGAACAAATCAGCTCCCAGGGCCCAGAGGGGAGAAGGTGTCAGTCACTCAAAACCCTCTGTGGCTCAGATTCTGAAGTGGGGAAACAAACAAAAAAAAAGGAGCAAAGAAAAGTATGGCTCAGAGATGTGCAGGCAGGGGAGTTAAGACATGCAGGCTCTTCTGCAAGAAATGCTACCAGTGCTTCTTGCAGCCTGCACATAGCCAGGACCTCTGGGCTGCTTGTGTCCAGAAGAGTGTATTCTTGCTCAGTGTTTAGATTGTGTTGTGGTTTTTTTTTTCCTCCCTTTCCCTGAGCCCTGGCACTGGGGAGTGTGGAGTGGCTCAACCTGTTGTAATCAAACCTGTGAGTTGCTACTTGTTGCAAAGATATTGCAGCAGCCTCTTCATTAAAGGAGGCTGTTTCTGGATGCTAAGAATTAATTTCCTTATCTTTGGTTGCCTGCCTGTGCTCTGGGCTGGGCGTGGAGTGGGCGCTGGGTGGGAGTATGGGGCATAGGGTAAAGGGATACTGGGCAGACGGGGACTGGCCCACTGTTCTCACTTGCTCATGACCACCTTGGTGTCCAATGCTTTCTTAGGAGGTATGGCGCTGCTGGAGAGGACTCTCAGCAAAGGTATTTTCTATGCACAGTTGGGCCCTAGCCCTTAATCCCATCCTCAGACCTTTAGCCTCAACTTAAATGCTCCTCCTTGAATGTCAACTGGCCCTCTGAATCTTAGGCTTTCTGATCAGGGGCACACTCAAGGGGTGCGATGGACGTGTGGGAAATAGGGAAGGCATTGATTCGCCCATTTGTTGGCTCCTTCACTTATTCATTCATTCTTTCATACATGCATTCATTCATTTGTTCATTCATTTCCCCTTGCATTAATTCATGTATGCATTAATTTATCTAGTCTCATATGTTCACTTGTATATTTCATAGTATAAATTTACTGACTCAATTCATATATTCAGTGACATATTCATTTATTCACTTATTCACCTATTTGTTATTGGTGGGGAATGGTCCTTGTACCCACCCAATGGGCTTCTTGTGATATCCTGAGAAAAGGAATTTTCTGAGCATACTCAAGGGGGGGTGAGGCATTGTAGAAAGTGTTATTTCTGTGGAATTAAACACCTTACTTGCCAAGGTCCCATTTCCCTTCACCCCCTGCCCCAAGGAAGAGGTGTAACTTTAGCAGAGTTAGAATCAGATCCAGTGTCCAGAGTTTTTGTTCCATGATGGATCATTGTCTAGTCCAGCATCAGGGTAGCATAATTTGTGTACCCAGTTGCAGTCCATCAGCCCATTGCATGTGGAGTCTGTATGGCCACATGGCTATAGAGCAGTGGTCGGCAATCTCATTAGTCAACAGAGCCAAATATCAATAGTACAACGATTGAAATTTCTTTTGAGAGCCAAATTTTTTAAACTTAAACTATATAGGTAGGTACATTGTTATTAACTTAATTAGGGTACTCCTAAGGCTTAAGAAGAGCCACACTCAAGGGGCCAAATAGCCGCATGTGGCTCGCTCGCGAGCCGCAGTTTGCCAAACATGGCTATAGAGGGAACACTGGTAAATGCAAAGAAGCAGGGACAAGAGAGCTCCAAAAGGAGAGAGAGAGAGAGAGAGAGAGAGAGAGAGAGAGAGAGAGAGAGAGACTCTGAGACTGGAGGGTCTTTGGTCCCATGGGGAGGATTATATATCCCCACACTTTTGTGGGCTTGCAATGGCCCTGTCCATCCTGGTCAATGATCTCTGTCCCCAGGTTTGACTGACTGGCACCTTCCCCAGTCACCCCAATTTTACTGTGCATGCATTTCTCTCCCCTTTGTTGGACCCTTTCCCCTAGTCATCTTCAAGGAATGGGCTGATGATTCCCTGGGAAGTGAAATTGCTGCTTCCTGGTGAAGCTGCCCAAATGACAGGCCTATAATGTCTGGCCTCCCTTTTGCTCATTTTCTATTATTAATAACTAGCTAGTTACAATGGTCTCATATTCATGCAATCCATATACCTGATAAATGTGCATACATTCATTTTTGCATATGTGCAGCATTCACTTTTTCTTACAATTACTTGTTCCTACATTCACCATCCATTCATTCATTTGATCTTTTCTAAACTCATTCATTCATTCATTCATTTAATCTCTCTCATATTCACTTATTTGTAGATATGTCACCCATTAATTTATATATTTATTTCTTTATACACATATTTATTTAACTCTGTATCCACTGAACACACACTTAAGTGTCTATTACATGCTTGGAATTGAGGGGGCTGTGAGAGTAAAAAAGAACCAGGCAGAGAGTTGAGAAGAGAAGATATGGCTGCAAGAAACCACAACACAAAGAAGTAAGTGATGGATGTCAACAGAGAGGGGCTGAAGAATGTCAAGAATAGCTATCCTAGGGACATCTGAGGGGCCTGGGATTGGCGGCAGCTGGAAACATTGGAAAGAGCACATGATTTGGATTCAGACTTGGCCTTGAATCTTGTTCTGCCACTTAGTGTAGCTTTGCCCTAGTTAATTAATCTCTCTGAATCTCAGTTTCTTACCTGTAAAATGCTAAATGAGGTAATTGATGTCAAGTGCCTTAAAGGTTTTTTAAAAATGTGCTCAGTAAATATTCATTTTCTTCCTCCTTTACCTCTTCATTTCTTTTCCAGACTTTTCTCAGCAAGTGTATTTTGACCTTCTCTGGGGGGCGGGGGTGGGGGTGGGGGGGAGTAGAGGGGAGAGTGCAGTAGCTGAAGAGCTGGTCTGAGCAGCAGAAAGAGCCAGAAGTTAATTCTGAGAGGTTTTCTAGACCTTCCCTAGGGCCCCAGAGAAAGGCTGAGTGAAACTGTCAAATACTCTTTCATATGTAAAACCTGCCTAGTGAATTGGCCAAAGGGATCTATTAAGGTAGGATTTGCACAACCCTTTTCATTGGGTGAAAGGGGATGGAGGGTTTTATTAAGAAGGGAGGTGGGGAGGCATGATTCCTGGGGCTGTGTAGTCTGGGAGGGTCTTTGGTCCCAGGGGGAGGGAGGGAGTCTCCATTTCTCCAGCAACCCATTCCCCTGTCCAGACCTAGTAGACACTGCTGCGTGTACCTCACCTCCCGTTTTTCTTACAGTGGCCTCATGAGCAAAGTATTATTACCAATGAGGAAACCAAGAGGCTCAGCAGTTTGCTCAAGGTCACACAATTAAGTGGTAGAAGCAGAAAGAATTTAAATGCAGGTTTATTTGAAACCTCTTTTATCCACTTTCCTCTCCCATGAAGATTTTTTATTTTTATTATTTTTATTTAAAAAATATATTATTGATTTCAGAGAGGAAGAGAAAGGGAGACAGAGATAGAAACATTAATGATGAGAGAGAATCATTGATCCACTGCCTCCTGCACGCTGCACATCTGGGATCGAGCCCGCAACCCGGGCATGTGCCCAGACCAGGAATTGAACCATGACCTCCTGGTTCATAGGTCGGGATCAACCACTGAGACATTTTTAAAGTCCCATCAAAATGGGGTATGGATGGCCATTGTCCAAATATTTCTTACTATCTTTCTTCACTGGAACTTGAAATGTGAGCAAAGGTAGGCAAAACATTAGAAGGAATAGGTAAGAATTTATTTTAGAGTCAAGGATAATACATGTATACGGTATATATCATTTTCATTTTTATGTTAAAATATTTTTAGAGGGGGCATAAAAATATGACACTGAACATAAAGGGCTTCATGGTATCCCATTACGCTCCAAGGTAGGGGGCCGGGTCTGCGGCTATCTTGGCAGGACTGGTTTCATAGCCCAGGCATGCTGGGAGAAATGAAAAATGTGGCTGGTTCGGAGCTGCTATTTCAGTTATGTGACCACAGGTGTGGAAGGGAAGCAGAGCAGTCAGAATCCTGGGCCAGAATCAGGGGAGGGCCATAGAGGTCTGACTGTGTTGATCCCTCCACCTTCACCATTGGTATGTTGCAGTCTTAGATCCAATGCTTCAGAATGGGACTGTGTTTGGAGGTAGGCCTTTTCAAGATGTGATTTAGCTAAAACGTGACCTGATTCCATTTGACTGGTGTCCTTATAAGAAGAGGTTATTAGGAGAGAAGACCTGTGAAGAGGAAGCAAGAGGGTGGTCACCTGCAAACCAAGGAGGGAGACCTCAGAAGATCCAGCACTGCTGATTCCTAAGGCACTGAGCCTCTAGAACTGTGAGAGAACAGTATTCTGTCCTCTAATTTGTTACAGCAGCCAACTAGCACAGCCATGGAGCATCTGTGGGGGCCAGGGTGGATCAGGGGAGCAACTGTAGAGCTGCAGGAATTAGGAACAGTGGCTCTTCCCAGTGAGTAGGAAAGTGCATCAGTATTTTCACAACTACAGCAACCTTCCTGGGTACACCCCTGAACCCATATGGAGACAGTGTGACATGAACCAGGAGGAAGACCTAAACAGGGTGCTCTGATTATTGGTCAGAAGAGGCATGTCAGTGTCACCCTGTGAGCTGTGAGCATCAGCTCCCCCAGAGGGCTCCCCAGGGCTCTGATTTCACATATGAAGGAAGGAGTTGTTGGCAAAGGTGCTGGATTTAGCACAAGTGTCTGGTTTTATTCCCTTGGAAGTACACTAAAGCTATGGGAGTTTTGATTTTGTTTGTTGCTAAGGCATGATCTGATGAAGACAGGGAGAATGGGAGAGAAGATAACAATAGCATTTGAGCTGCTGGAAAGCAGGTGACAGTAGTCAGGAGAAAGCCGGACTCTGAGCCAGTGGTGTGGATGCTGCCAGTCAGAGGATTCCCACTGCAGAACCTGCAAGTGGCTCAGGGATTGGCAGCTCTGCATACTTCTGGACCTGGGGGGAGGGGAGATCCCTGGAAGAGTGCTTAGATCCTCAGAGCACCACCCCCCTTGCCCTTGCTCCACATGTCTGGGAGATTGGCCCTTTCCCACATGGTAGAAACGGCACCTTTATTTTCTAGAGCAGATGAGTGTTCACTGTAGTTTTGGACTAAAAAAAACACCAGGTATGGTTGAATCAGGGCACCACTCTGAGTACTAAGATGCCAAGTGCATATCTACACACTGAGAACACAGGCCACCCCACTGTTAGTAAACGCCAGGCTGTGGTAAGTGTCTCTTGCTGCTATAATTGCCAAACAACACAGGAGTGTTATCTTACAGTTCTGGAGGTCAGACGTTTGAAATCAGTTTCAGACTAAACTTAAATCAAGGCTTAGGTAGGGCTGGGCTAAAATTGAAGTGTTGGTAGAGCTGTGTTCCTTCTGGAGGGCTGGGGCAGATTCTGTTTTACTGCCGTGTTTAGCTTCTAGAGGCTGCCCGTATTCCTTGGCTTGTGAACTCTTATCACTGATCTCTATTCCAGGTCATAGTTCGTTTTGAGACTCCTCCTTAAAAAAAAAAATGTGTGTGTGTGTGTTTGTGTGTGTGTGTGTGTTTTAATTATTGGTTTTTAGAGAGAGAGGAGGGGAGAGGGAGAGAGAGAGAAATATCCATCAGTTGCTTCCTATATATACCCTGACCAGGGATCAAACCTGAAACCTGGATTTGTGGTCCTGACTGGACTGGAAATCAAATCTGCAACCTTCCAGGGAGGGAACAATGCTCCAACTAACTGAGCCACCCTGCCCAGGGACTATTGTCTCCTTCTTATAAGGACCATTCTGATTACAGTGGACCCATTGGATAATCTAGGTTTATCTCTTCATGTCAAGATCCTTAACTTGATATCTGCAAAGTCCCTTTGACGTGTAATGTAACATATTCATGGGTTCTAAAGATTGGTACGTGGACACCTCTGGGGGACCAGTGATGCCTACCACACAAAGCACCAGAGAGATCTTCTCTGGAAATCCTGATTCATTCCAAGAAGAAGGAACTAAAGAAACTGACAGTAGGGGTTTTCAACACATGGCTCAGCCAACTTTCCCCACAGTGACACACACATTCATAAGCCCTATTTGCACACCCAACCAGCTTTTTATCTTTGGCTCCTAAATACTGGCAAACACCTGAGCAGAACCTCTAAAGATGGAGACCAAAACAGAGGAGAAACTTGGGGGAGATGGGGTGGACACAGAGAGTAGACAACATGGAAATAAAAACTTTCAGAGAAATTATACTCAAAAGAGTTGGAAGATAAGTCGAGGAGATCTCCTGGGAAATAAAGCAAAAACAAAGCAAACAAAACAGAAACAAAAAAACCTCAAGGAAATGGAAAGTATGAAAGAAAAAGATAAGTAAATTGGAAGACCCATGTATATGATTCCATAAATAATAGAATTTCCAGAAAGAGAAAACACAGAAAATGAGTAAGGAAGTCATCAATCAAATCATTCAAGAGCATTTCCCAGAATTAAAGGACGTGACCTTTTAGATTTATAGGCTCACCCACGGAGTGCCTAGAACAATGGTTGGAAATCCACTCACCCTAGGCAGGCTCATCACTGTGATATTGCACAACACTGGGACAGAGATCTTACAAGTTTCTAGAGGGGGGAAAGACCCAGACAAGAGATGAGGAATGTCAAAGTCTTTGGATTGCTCAATGGCAACACTGGAAATTGTAGCAATGCTTTCCACATTCTGAAGGAATCATTTCCAACCAGGACTTTGATGTGGGAGGGTGGGATAAAGGCATTTTTTGGCATTCAAGGCTTCAAAACATTTTCCCTTCTATATACTTTTTTTCTCAGGAAGCTACTAGAAAAATATATGAACCTAGAGTTTCACTACAGATTTATGAGTATAAGTCATGGACAATCACGGGTTTATTGGAAGAAGGTCAAACACCCTTCCTTCTCTATTCTTCTATTCCGTTGTGTTCCCAGAAAGACACCCATCACTTGGAGAGAGAGTGGGGGCTGCAGAGTGGTATTCAAAACTACGAGCAGAAATCAATTTCAAGGAATGCTCTTTGCACACCTGCCAAGCACCAGACTTTGAGCTGCATGCTGCTTGATTAAATCAGGGAGAGGGTAACAACCAGAATTCTCATTAGGAATTATAGCCACCCATATACTGTGCATCATGGGCAAGTCCCTCGGTCAACCCCTCCTTCTTTTGCACCTATAAAATGAGGAGGACATTTTCCAGCCCAGCCTACTCTGCGAGGTGAAGGAGTGTGTAACCCTGCATGAACTCTAAAGTGCCTCACAAGTATTGCTGCTGAAATTTTTCTTCCTCAGCACTTTACAGGTTTTAAAGCATTTCATATCCATTATGTGTTTAACTTCCCCGCATCTCAAGGAGGCAGTCAGGGATTAGAACTTCTCTGGCATTTTTCACAACGCCATTGGAAAGCAGAAAGTAGGGTGTTGACTGAATGTCAATGGCATTTTGGATCTACCAGGCATGACTCAAAGTTTCTCCAGAGTACATTTTCTAATTTAAAAAGTGTTCTAGCCCTGGTCAGGTAGCTCAGTTGGTTGGAGCGTCATCCCGATACACCAAGGTCGGGACACATACAAGAAACGATGAATGAATGCATTAATAAGTGGAACAACAAATTGATGTTTCTCTCCCAATCAATCAACATATTTTTAAAATGGTGTTATATGTACCGATACTGAAACATGGGCAGGGTTGGTCCGTTCTCTTTGGCAGACCACGGGCTTCCTACCAAGGACTGCACCTTACTCAGCTCAGTGTCCCCAGAGATTAACCTAGCATGTGGAAAAGCAGGGCTCCCAAATGAATTAAGGAATGAATGGGTTCCCATTCATTCCCATACAGGAGATTACCCTGGTGGTCAGGAAATTTCTAATCACAAAGATATGGGACTGGGCTCCCTCCCAAAGTCATGAATATAAGATAAAAAGTTCCCCAAATAAATACTGGAATTATAAAATTGGAAGGGAATAGATGAACATATATATGTAATTTTAAAATATGAAAATACATTGTACTTAAGATCATCAATTAGCAAGTGAAAAGCTGTGCCTATGTTGACATTTCAGTTCTTGCCGTAATTTTTGATTAGCTTGTATTTCATTGTGACCCGTGACATATTCAAGGGGCTTTTGAAAAGGAAGGAAATCCTGAGCATCAGCCTTACAAGCAAAACAAGAAACACAAATACAATTCTCTAAGTTTAAATAATATGATTTTTACTCTAAAGAGAAATAATTTCCCATTAAATAAGTGCTCCAATGTGGAATGATAACAGCAGGACCAGTACAGACCCATCCCCTTATAGGCCTTTTCGTCTGATTGACATCAGTGACTTTATAGCAAACAATCACACTATTTCACTAAGACCTGGAGGCTAAGAGTAATTGTGCCTGGACTATTGCTTAGAGATCTACATAAAGAATCTTATTTTCCCCATGACATAAAGCCCTTTCTGTATGTATATATATATTTAATTATATATATAATTAAATAACAACTACTATAATGAATATGATTCAACATTTTGGGCAATGAGGAGTTGCTCATTTAACCAAAATCATTATGGAATCTGCTTGATATCGGGGACATAGTGAAAATAGATCTGGAAATCGAAGTAAAACAACTTAGTTTGATATTTCAAAAAGGGAAGAAGGGAAGAACAAAATGCTGGAAAGCTTGGAGGAGAAAGAAAGCAACTGACTTTCTTAGATACATGGTGTTGTTGTAACCCCTTTGTTCCCAGTGTTTAATAGGAGTCATAGCTAATTCTCATTGCAGCCAGAGAGATATTTCCTAAATGAAAATTGGGTATCATGTTGCTCTTCCTCTTAAAACGCTTCAATGTTTAATGTTCATATTCCTGACAAGACTCTCAGTCCAAGAGGGCAGAGACTGGTTTTGCTTGGCTCACCTTATGCTAATCACTGTTCCAAGCAAAGTAAGTACCAATTTTATTTGTTGAATAAATGAATGCAGCAGACAACTTAGAGACACCAAAACATGACCATAAAGTTTAAGATGTTCTCTTCCTTCTCTTTGTAAATCATTGTGTTCTGCTGGTTGGGGTTTCTAGAAATTTTACCGCCTGGGGTTAAGAGCAGCATGGGGTTTAAGAGCATGAACTTTATTTGTATCCCAGGAGATCCAAGTTCAAGTCCTATCCTCTCCTAGCTATCTGACCTTCAACACACTATTTAAACTCTCAACTTCAGTTTCCTCATCTGTAAAATGATGGTGAGAATAATGATGATGACAACTTCTTAAAAGGGTAGCTATCAGGATTATATGTTTATGGAAAATGATCAGCAGACTGCCATCATGTGTTAAGTGTTCAGCAAATGCAGATATTATTTTTGTAATTCTCCTCTAAATTAAAGACAAATTTCAAAGGTTTTACCATTGCTCAAATCTCTTGGGTGTGTCGGTGGGTTCAAAATGAGCCACACCAAGATGTGCCTCTGTGGTATACAGATTGTTTTCAGCTAAAGGCAATTTTAGCTTTAGGCTTAAGAGGAACCTGTGTCCCTCCCTTTAACTACCCAGAGGAGATGAACAATGATAAACTTTTAACCTACCTATGTGGCAGGGCAAACTTTATTTACTAACCTCTGCTCTTCTCATCCACTCAAAGGGCATTACCTCACCCCTCGCTCAGGATGTCTTATATACCCATATTCCCTTTCTGTCTCTGAACCTGTCCTGCATGTGGGGTCTCTGACTCTTTCATGTACCTGGGGTTCCCATACATATGTATGTATTAAGTTTGGTTGTTTGCTCTTGCTGAGCTGTGTCTTTTTAAAAATATATATTTTTATTGATTTTTTTCTTTACAGAGAGGAAGGTAGAGGGATAGAGAGTTAGAAACATCAATGAGAGAGAAACATCGATCAGCTGCTTCCTGCACACCCCCTACTGGAGATGTGCCCGCAACCAAGGTACATGCCCTTGACTGGAATCAAACCTGGGACCCTTCAGTCTGCAGGCTGATGCTCTATCCACTGAGCCAAACCAGTTAGGGCTGATCTGTATCCTTGAATATTAGACTAGCTAGAAGAACCTTGAGGATAAAGGACAGTTTGTTCCTCCCCCAGAGGGGTTTCTTCTTTGGGAAAAGCTTTCAGGGGGCTCATTTCTAAGCCCAGCACAGGAACCTTCAGGTCCGCCCCTTTTCTTCCATCACAACCTCAAGGGAATTCACTGTCCCTAACTTGATCATTCAGCGTGTTCACTGGATTTGGGCCCCAATGACTCAGGATTATTTCCAAATTTTAAAAGACCAGGCCAAAGACTTGTCTGCCCTCACTGAGAGGCCTAGAACCAATGTTGTTTCATCGACAACTTGGGGAGGAAGGATGGGAGAGGGTGCTTTGTGAAAATAGATCTGGGACTGAGCTCTCCTTATCACTTGTGGAAAGGGGGATGCCCTTAAATTTAACCTTTTACCTCCTGTAGACAAGCTAATTATTTTTGTGTGTGTTCATTTTATTCTGTCTGTTTGATCTTATAATAAATTTCTGCAGTGAAAACAAAGTAATGGTACTAAAGGACATTGGAAGGGTGGACACATGGAAAACATGATCTTTTGGATATTTGCATTTCAGGAATCAGATTTGGGAGAGTGGAGATATACAAATCACTAGGGCAACATGAGTAAGAAAATCTCATGTTTCCCCTCGTTTGAGATGGGTCAGCAGTGATCTTCATAGCCTGATGGTGTAGTTTTGAAGCAGCCTTGTAACTATACTTGGTTTGTGTGTGTGTGTCGTACTGGAAAGGAGAAGTTCTAGCCCTGTATCTGCCCTCTTTTGGTGTTGTACCTGAGCATGCATTCCCATTTGTGTATGCCAGATGAGTTATTTTTAAAATGATGAGATCCTTCAGACCCATTCCTTTTACTACCAAGGATTCTCTTTTCATATTTTCCCTACAGAATCGTGTGTGTGTGTGTGTGTGTGTGTGTGTGTGTGTGTGTGTGTGTGTGTTTTGTTGTTGTTGTTTTTTGTGAGACTTTGCCTATTAAACAAACAAGATCGGGAAGCTTTTTAATAATGAGTTGTGCAAGGGATACTAGAGTGAGTCCGGCACATGGAGGGCAATTCTGTCCCAACAGCAGAGATGATCCCGGTAATAATTCCAATTGTACTCACTGCAGTCATTTACTAGGAGCTTACTATGTGCCAGGCACTATCTGACTTAACCCTTACCACGAAGTAGGAGGAAGGTGCCCTTATTTCCTCATTTTACAGGTGATGAGGCTGAGGCTGCTGGGGAGCTTCAGTAGCTTGTCTGAGGTTACATAGCTAGTAAGGGTCAGAGGAGGGGCTCAACTCAGGTCTAACTCCACAGGCCAAGACCTTAACTACTATACTCAACTGCTTCTCAGTTCCAATGGAATGATGTTGCTTACACTGAGCTTACATTCCAAAACCTAAAATGTGGAAACCTGCATAGTTAGCATTTTCCCTGAAAGTCCCCTAAAGCCTTAAGTGTGGCAAAAAGCTCATACTACAGCTGAAACCAAATATAGAAGAAGCATCATGTACCCACCTCACAACAGCTCTGGGCACATCTTATTTTCAAAAGGGTAGGCAGAATTGCTACCCTATTTATAATCTTTATATTATAATATTTTAATCTCTTTAATACCCCTCCTTTTCTTTACTGAATAATTTAGTTGAAATTGCTTATATTAGTTTCCTGCTGCTGCTGTAACAAAGTACCATGAACTTAACAGCTTACAACACAAATTTATCTTCCATTTTTGGGGATCAGAAATCCAGAATGTGTCCCACTGTGTTAACATCAAGAGGTCGGCAGGGCTGTGATACATCTGAAAGCTATAGGGGAGAATCCATTCCCTTTTCAGCTTCTATAGCCACATTTCTTGGCTCCTGACCCCCTCCATCTCTGAGGCCAGGGGATCACATCACTCAGACCTGGCTCCCACCTCCCAGCTCCTTCCCTCAGTCTCCTGCCTCCTTCCTTAACCTGTGCTTACATCAAGCCCATCTGGACCATCAGGATAATGTTCCCATCT
Organism: Myotis daubentonii; assembly: GCF_963259705.1. Lineage (NCBI taxonomy): Eukaryota > Metazoa > Chordata > Mammalia > Chiroptera > Vespertilionidae > Myotis > Myotis daubentonii. The sequence continues at coordinate 37,282,511 of NC_081848.1, read as the reverse complement.
CAGGGTTCTTACCTTCATCACATCTGCAATCTCTCTTTTGCTATGTAAAGTAACATACTCACGTGAACATCTTTGAGGACCCTTTTTTGCCTACCCCACTGCTTATGTCACACGCATGCACCCTGGGATGCCATGGTATTAAAAGTATGGGCTGTGCCAAGGCTCCCAAGAACCCACATCCTCTTGGGGGAAGGGTCTGAGCACTCCACACGGTACTTATAGTAGGTGCCCAATAAATCCAGCCTGGCCCTTCGGTCTGTGCCCTGCTGCCCAAGGACCAGACTATATCCATTCGGGAAGCAGACATCTTGCTGCTCACTTATCAATCAGCCTTAACTGTGTGCATAGCCACACTTTCAGGCCACTTTGTGAAACTCCACTTCTAGAAGTTTCCTGAATCAACAAGAAACATCTCTCCTGAGAAGTGGCAATAAGATCCTGGCTTCCAGTTCTGACTCCATCCCTCTGGGACATTTGGCAATTATTTGACTTCTCTGAGTCCAAGTTTATCATTTGTGCAGCAGAGACAATAATAATAATAATGTCTATTTCATAAGTGTGATGTGAGATTTTAATGAAATGAGATATAAAAAATGCAGGCTCTGCTACTGAAAACCCTGGTCTTCATGGTGATAAGGAACATGGTCCACCTGTCTCTCCACCCAATGTAGAGGTCCCCACGCTAGTCTTCCTGCCAAGTGTGGGTTGAGTCTGTGCCTTTGCACTTGGACAGATTGGGGCACCATGCCTGGTATACAGGCTGATTGTGGGCAGCCACTGGTCCAGATGTGCTCAATCCTTTTCAATGACATGCATGTAAAATCTCCAGTGAAGGCAGGAGTTTTGACAGTGGTGACAGTGGCTATAATAACAATGCTGGTTGTTAATGTTTATTGTGTGACCACTAGGTTCTATGCACATACTATATGCACTGTCTCAATTCTGTGACAACCCATAGGGTAGGAAATAATTTATGTCTACTTTTAAGATGAGGATAGTTTAGCTCAGAGAGGTTAAGAAATTTGGTCAGTGGGCCTCTTCCAGGGAAAGACTGGAAAAAAAATAAAAGAAATATGCTCAAAGCTTCAAGGTCAACAAAATTAAAATCCAGATCGATTGATTTTAGAGCTTATAACCTCTGGATTTTGAACTACGTGCACACAGAGGCCTGGCAGGCCATTTAAGTGATGTTCAGTCAGGCAGGTATGACAATAGTGAATTGTATAGGGTGGACAAAAGTAGGTTTAGGATTGTTTGTATGAAAAACAATACAATAATCTCTCTCTCTATATAAAAGCCTAGGCAACCGGGTGACCGACAGACCGTTCTACTGTCCAACTGGTAACTATGACACACACTGACCACCAGGGGGCAGACGCTCAACTCAGGCATGGAAACACGGAACAGACTGATGAATCTCAGAGGGAAGGGGGAGGGGGGAGGTCGGGAAGAGATTAACCAAAGATCTTATATGAATACTAGAGGCCCGGTGCACGGATTTGTGGACTGGTGGGGTCCCTCAGCCTGGCCTGTGTTCTCTCGCAATCCAGGACCCATCGGGATGTCAGAGAGCCGGTTTGGCCTGATCCCCAGGACAGGCTGAGGGACCCAATGGTGCACGAATCCATGCACCAGGCCTCTAGTTAATAAATAAAAATACAAGACTAAACTCTGTGTTTTGCATACTCACAACCAAAACTTACTTTGGCCCTGTCCTATAGACCTCTTACCCCACTTAAATGGGGTGGCTGTTTGTCAGCTTCAGCTTGCCCCAATGGGGTGGGTGGTTGGAGGAATAAAGAATTGTCAAATCTTCTCATTTTTGCAACAAACCCCAAGAATTTGGCTATTTTAATGAGATATAGCATAATTTTAAGATGTTACCACAAACTTTTGAAGTCCTTTGTGACCTCCCTAACTTCCATGTGTACCTGGATGCCATTTCCTAAGGGCTATTCTTCTGTTCCTTTCTCTCCCCCTCAAGTTCTTATATAGCAGTGCAAGTGAGAGAGAGGGGTTGATTGCCCAGCAAGCTGTAAATTCACACTCATTGTCTGTTATGTGGACACTTATCCTGCACATTGAAATTTTAAACATTCCTTGTGATTGGTTGAGAGCCTTAGTGCTGGGGTTGAGGATGGGGTGTGGTGTGTGGTGTGCAGGGTGGGTGGGGGCATATAGGAGGAGTGGGGGGCCAGAGGGTGGTGGCCAGTGTAAGGAAGCAGCTTTTCAATTTCATACAAAGGAGGGAGGGCAGGAAGGAAAGCCTAGTGGTTGATATGAACCCAGCAGATCCCAGGGACCCTGTCCCCTCCCTGCTTTAGCCCCCACCGAGCCAGGAGAGCAGTAACTCTTTCTCCAAAATCTCTAGGCAAAATTGATAGATTTCACAACCTCCTGGAGAACACCATCTCTTGGCCCATGCCCAGCTTCTAGGCACTTTCCCAATTCTGCTTGCTGAGCAGTTTAACCTCCTGCCCCTTCTGGACTAATTAAAATGATTGTAAATGTGTTATTTATAGATTGACCTAAATCATTCCTTACTCTGCAAAAAGAATCGGAGTGGTCTAAATTTGCACAGTAGGACCATATACTATAGAGCTTTGGCATGATTACATCATTTAGCGCTCCCACCCTCCCCACAACATCTTTATTTTACGTCAGCCAAGACTGAGGGGCAGAGAGGTTTTGTGACTTGCCCAGGTCACTTAGTAAGGAAATGCCAGAGCTGGAAATTCTAACCTGGCCTCCTGACTGTGATATAAATGCACTGTTTCTTGGGGTCCTCCTCTCTTATGGAATAAGGAACCTTCATTCTGAAAAATGAGCATGGTAATACAATGGCCATCCCCCTCCCTCCGCTCTGCCCCCAGCACAGTCAACAGCATCAGGAGCATCCATACCAGGAACAGAACAACAGCAACCCCTCAGCCCAACTCTCACAGCTTTAAGAACTTCCTATACAGTCTCTGACGTCTATCAACAGAATGCCAGAGAGGATCTATTCATACCCGACACAAACTTTTAATCCCTGTCCCAAGTCCCATAAATGTTATTAGGGCCTCAGCATTCTTAATTTATGTTTTATATAATTTCTTCCCCAAATTATTCAAAGATAAGATGGATTTTTGATATGCTTTTAATGTAGAGGTTTTCTTTCTCTTTCTTTCCTTTTTGCTACTTATGTTTTATTTGGTCTCAACTTTCTTGGCTATTTACTCCTTTTGTCTTTTCAAATTAAAAAAAAATGTATGTAAATCTCTCTGATATTTACATTTTCATGATCATTTCAAAATCCCTTGGGATTCTTATAAACTCATATATATATATATATAGTAGAACTATAATTTTTTTTTAAATTGATTTTTGGAGAGGACAGGAATGGAGAGGGGGAGAGAGAGAGAAACATCAATGTGAGAATGATACATCGATTGGCTGCCTCTTGCATGCCCCTGCCGTGGATCGAGCCCACAACCCAGGCATGTATCCTGACTGGGAATCAAACTGGCAACCTTTCAGTGTACAGGACAATGCTGAATCAACTGAGCAACACTGGCCAGGGCTACAGCAGAATTCTTAAGAAAAGGAGGCTAAAGCCAGATGTTGGCACATGGTTGCTTATGTACTGGTTTTTAACAAGGTTTTCAAAAGTCTGCCTACATCACATATGGTGCCTTTGATTGTTCTCAAGTAATGCCTGGCTGGTAAAAGGCTGGGATCCTAGAGGTGTCACAAAACTTTAATATCTGTTCCTATTTTACAGCTGTGCAAACTGAAGTCTCTTAAAATTAAATGTCTTGTTTCAGGTTACATAGCAAGCTGTCTTGGCAAAAACTGGCTAGAACTGCCAAGTTGGCCTGATGAGATTTGAGGGTCACTGCCTGGGATGGAGATGTGTAAATATTCTCTTAGAGCACTGATTGCTCTCCCAACATGAGTTATGTGTTTCTGGCAATGCCCGTTCTTGAAGAGTAAGGGGCCTACATTACATAATCTTACTTTATGGCATAAGAATAAGGTGCGGTCTAAATCTCAGCATTTTTGGAACTTGATTAGAGGTTACAGGTCTCCTTCAACATTTTCCACAGGGAGGCATGGTCCTTCATTCCAAGAAGACGCTTTGTCTCCTCTGGGTTCCCTGGTAAAAATATCTCATGAGGCAATTAGTCATTCCCACACTAGTATGTTTTAATCCTCTGTAAAGAGATAGTTTTGAGACTAAGACTCTGCAAAGTGATAGAGATGGGAGGCGGGGAAAAGTAATGCTCTGCCCTCTCATTTCTGTGCTATAAAATCCTGTTTACCTTCAAGAGCCCAATCTCATTTATTCCAGAAAGCCTTCCTGTCTTGTTAGATGAGAGATTGCCCCCTTTTCATTGCTTCAATAAACAATACTTTCCCCCACGTTCTAGCCCAGTTCTTCCTATAATCTCTTCCATACAGCTAGTTATTTTGTGTTCATTTTATATTCTTTATATTATTTTCTGGACTGGGAGCCCCTCGAGGGTGGAAGATCCTTTGGCTTCTTTAGCCCCATGGACTGGCTGGCTCAGAAAAGGTGAGGTTACCTTCTGGTATCCTAAAGCCCTGAAATTACTTAAAAGTCAGATGCAAGGTGGCTATGTCCAGTTTTTCACGGACATCTTTAGCTTCTTGGCCATCTTCCTACAGCAAGGTTTGCACCACTTAGAACAGAACTTTGGCCTCTCTAGTTGCATAGTCTGGGGCAGTGGGCACTGGCTGCCAACCTCTCTGGTTTCAGGTGCTGCAGGGTAGATCCCAGCTATGGCATGTCCTAGCTTTGGTACCCTGAGCTTGTTAGATCATCTCTCTCCTCAGTTTCCTGTTTTATTAAGTAGGCATATTGCTTGCCTCTCACGGTCATTGTTCTGAGACTGGAAATGCTACATCTGTAACGCTTAACACAATGCTTTGCACATAACAATCTCAATAAATAGTAGTGATTCTTTTTTTTCCAATGAGGCAAAGAGCAAAAAATGCTTAAGACAGTGTCTGGCATGTAGTAAGGGCTGTCATTTTTACTCTTGTTTTAGGAAAGCAGTGTAATGTAATTATAAAGAGCAAGAGCTTTGGAATCTGCTTTGGGTCAAATCCCTGCTCTGCTAATTGCTAGGAGGGTATCTAGGGAAAATTGCTTAATATTTCTAAGATCAGATTTCTCATTCCTGTAATGGGGGATTGTCTGCCTTACAGAATTATTGTAGTGATTCAAGGGGGGAAACAAGTCTTTCAAAAATCGTGGCAGGTTGTATTCACTCAAGATGGCCACAAGGTCCCTGGCTCAGGGGTGAGTGTGGACCTTTGCACCAGGGAACTGCCAGTTTGATTCCCAGTCAGGGCACATGCCTGGGTTGGGGATTGGATTCCTGATGGAGGGCATGCAGAAGGCAGCCTATTGATGTTTCTCTCTTATTTATTTTCTATCTCTCTCTCCCTCTTCCTCTCTCTCTCAAATAAATAAAAACATTAAATAAAGATGAGCACAATATCTCTTGACATACTCTTCTAAAATTCTACCACAGCAAGCACCGCTGCCTCACCCTACCCCCCATCAAGGGCCAGAGTCTAATTTCCTTCTCCTTGAATATGGGTCATCACCTATGAGGTCCACCATGGGGTGAGGAAGTAGAGGCCACATGAAGGGGTCCCCTGTAAGTGTCCTGCCAATGGCCCAGCTGAAAGCCAGCATCGACTGCATGGATGTGGAGTGAAGGTGTTTTCAGATGATTCCAGCCTTGAACCTTCCTGGCTGAGGCCCTGGACATCGTGATGGTGGAGTAGAAACAAGCTGCTCATGTTTAACCTACAGAAACGGAGTTGTTATAAGCTGTGAATTTTGGGGCAATTCGTGACAAGGCGATAGTTGCTGGAACAGGATTCTAATAATGTGTTAGCCCAGAGTAAAGACTGGATAAGAGGGAGTAACAGTACTTGTTATTGGAGCAAGTATTAGAATTATGACTATCCTGTGGGGTATGTTCACCCAAGTGGCCATAGAGTCTCTACCAGTTGCCAGAACTCCTCCCCTTGGGCTTCTGCTCCGCTCACCAACCTCTCAGCCAATGAGGATCCAGCCTGTAAGCCTCGCCACGCCCCCTCCGTGGTGGCTGGAGCAGTGACAGAGCAGCACTGGATGTGGTTTGGTTGGCCTCCTGAGTTGCAAGCTGGGGGGATGTTGTGGGTCCTTCTCCCAGGTTTGGGCACAGCTGTCTGCCCTGCTCGGGGAGCAAGTGCTCGGGCTGTTTGTGCTGCACTGGTCGCCATGCCTGAGTGAGGGTGGCCTCGCTAATCTCCTGTCCTTGGCTGCTCTTACTCAGCAGCCCAACAGAGGTCAGCTTCACTGGACACATTCTTTGTTGTAGTTAAGCCAAGCCCGTCAGCTCTTAGAATTGGTTTAAGCTTGATTAACTCCTGAGGAAAAGAAAAATTTACATTTTGGGGACTGGAGAAGATATTTAAGCCTCTCCTTTAAAAATAAATGCTTTCCATCTTGCTACTTTCAAAGTCTCCCCCCCCCCATCTTCCCTCCATTCTATTCCTCACCCTCTCTATTTCTATTCTTTTGCTCTTGAACTGCTTTCTCTTCTCCTCTCCTCCTCTTAGCTCCTCCTCTATGGTGTTCACTCCCTTTCTTTCCTGTTCTCTTCCAAATCCCACCCTTTGTTCTCTCCCATCCCTTCTCTTTCCCTCCCTGCATGGCTTCTCCCAACTTTGATAGCTGTCACTTTCAGCACCTTTGTTCCTGAATGGTAAACTGTGGTGCTATCCTCACAGTTGACATCAGTGTGGTCCCCGATAGTTACAGAGGGAGGCTGGAATTCTGGAACTTCCGCACTAGCTGTGCTCATATCCTGAGCATCTTGGTGGAGGATGTATCCAGCAATGTGTTTCACATCTAATGGGTCAAATCTTCCCTTGTCAGCAGAGTGGAAGCTGCACTGTGGGGTTGCTGGCCCACCCTCCGGGGCTCACCAGGATCTCTCCCAGGCTGTCCTTTGGTGGACAATTGCAGGGCATGAACAAGGATGAGATCTGACCTCCCTCTGAAGGCTGCCCTGGACTTGAGGAAAAGACCTCGGCCCCCATCAGTGATGTGATCTCGGGCTTGTCACTTCCTCTCAGAGGAGGCTCCTCACCCACAAAATGGGGTAATGACGGGCATCTGGCCTTCCTCAGGGAGGGATTATGAGGCTCACATGAGCTAATGAATGAGAAAGCATTTTGTAAAGTATAAAGTGCCGTACAAATTTAAGTGCTTTTTATTATTGTTGTTATCATGATCATAATTTTTATGTCCCTCTAATGCTCATCTTGCAACTCATCAGCATTAAGAATAGGCTCTAAGTGGAATGGAGTCTCGTTTCTCCCTCGTGCATTAATTGGAGGTGCACTTGTGTAATAAATATTACTCTTTCAAGAGGCCTTTATCAAGCCCCTGGCTTCTGCCCTGCCCGCCCTGCTCCTTAAAGCCTGGCTGACCCTCCCCTACAAATGAGACTGGAAAAGACAGAGTTGGCCCTACAGGAGACTTGCTGCCTTTGTCCCACTCTTGCTCCCTGCATGCTGCCGTATTCCTGCATTTGTTCATTGTTATGCATCCTAGCATCCGCTTTGTTCTGAAAGAGCGCAGCTCCCCTAAGGGTAACCTGGTGTCACCCAGGATGCAGCAACTTCCTTCTCAGATGTTCATTTCCCCTCCGTGTCCCTCAATCTGGCTTCCATGCAACTCTCAGCCTCAGTCTCTTGGGCTCCTCCTTGTGGCAGGGCCTGGATGACCCCGTCTCACTGACCCTCCAGGAGGTCCTATAACCCAGGAAGCAACACATTGCCTATTTGGGGAACTGTGGTTCCTCTAACCTGCAGATTTCTCCATCCTGGCAGGCCACTGAGACCACTGACCCCAGGTGCCTCTGGGAGAACAAAGAGAAACTCCAAGGACTGGCAGTCATCTCACCACCTGTGCTTGGCATGACAGCTTTTTTGTTATTAAAACCAGTTGTGAGAACCTTGTTTCTACCTAAATCAGCATTCTAATTGATCCTCCAACCTGAATCAGACCCATAACTCTGAATATTGAGGAGAGGTTTACAAAGAGGCACAGGAAGAAGGTGGGAGGTCCATTTAGCTAAGAGCTTTACTCATCTTTCTCCTTGGGCCTCAGGCTGGATCGGACCCTATTTTCTGTTCCCATGGTCCATTCTTGCTCCCTTCTAAGCCTCCCCTCTCTGAATCCTGGGGTAGCCTTCCACTTGGTCTCTCAATCCTAACCCCATTTTGGCTTCCGCACTTTACAGATGAAGGAACTGAGGTCCAGGGAGTGAATGGTTTGTCTTAGGTCTGAGGCTCCTTGGGGTGGTGCAGCCAGAAAGGGAAGCAAAGCAGATGTTCGTTCTATCACAATATCTTGCCTTTGCTTTGGTTTTACAAAAACGGTGAAGGCTTGCCCTCTGCCCTCAAGGAATTAGAGCTTGATGGAGCAGACAGGCATGTACAGAAATACCTACCTCAAACCCCTTCTTGTCATGAAACACTGTCAGTGTTTTTCTGAGGTCAGAAACTCCAGAGAGCAAATACAAAGTGCGTCCCACCTTGCCTACAGCCCTGCTCATGGCAGGCATTGCTAATCAATCTTCCCCGTGACTCTGGATATGGCTTCAGAATCTTTGGCAACAAAGTATCCAAGCAACTATACCTAATTAGTTGAGGCAAGAGGGCATATTTGGCTATTCCTGGGTCTTAGACAAAAACTTTTTCTTTTTTTTTTTTTTTTTTTAAGAAGAGGAAACAGGCTCAGAGAAGGGAATGATTTCTGTATATCATTATGGCACAAGAGCACCTGAAATTCCAATAGGATCTGCATCTTTGAGTTGTTTTCTTCTGTGTTGAAATCAAGGAACCAACATTTATTGACTTCATGCTCTGCAGCAATCCTGTGACATGAACAGGGACCATTACTGGTGCTGCCTCTCATTCTCACAGCCACCTGTGAGGCAGTCATGACTATTGCCATTTTGCAGAAGACAAAACTGAGGCGCAGCAAGGCAAATAACTTGCTCGAGATCACATAGCCAGAAGGTAGTGGAACTGATACCTGCATTCAGGTCCCTCTCACCACAAAGCTGAATTACTTTTCATCTAAATTTACTACAAAATGTGTGTAACATTTTAAAAAGGTTCACTATGAATACCATGCACACCCTTGTCCCTATTCCCTAAGTAGGACATGAAACAAAGCCTGTTTTATTTTTGCAGAATGCTACACTGCCCCTTCGTAACACATATATATAAAAAAAAGATTTAATAAATTAATTGAGCAATGTTGAACATTTCTCAATGAAGCCTGCTTCTGCTGGAGTTTTGAAATAAATTTTCTTTATAAACTGAAGTTATGTCTTTGGATGGTTCAGAGATTGCAGTGAGGGAAGGCTGCCATTCATGGACCTGCTCGTCCGAGGAGTAATTTAATGCCACAGACATAGATCTCTGCTTCTCTCTTTACCTTTAATCAATTTTAACAAGCCAGATGGTCATTGCAAATGGGCCCTCTAGCATCTCCCTTTTCTGCCTCTGCTGCTCTCGGGGATTTATTTAAATTTGGTTCCTGGCAACAATCTCATGCTTTCCCATTCTCTGCCAGTCTCTGCCACCATTTGGGTCGTTTTACAATATTCATAACTACATTTTCTTTAGCTCCCCAATTGGAACGAACCTTTCCTGCTGCACTCTGCAATCTCCCTCAGCACACGGTAACCCTAGTAAAGCATACATCTGCATTGCATTAGTTATTTATGTATGTAATTTCCCCATTAGACCCGGCCTTGCTCATCTATAATCTATGTAACAGTAATTATCATAACTGCTCATGCTTTACGGTTTCCAAGTACTTTTCTTAGTCAGAATATTATTTAATGCCTACAATTTCTCTGAGGTGTTTTTTATTGTATCTAATTTTACAGATACAGCCATCGAGCCACAGAGAGGTGGTGCAACTTGCCCAGTCACACAGCTAGCTAGTCACAATTTTTATAAAAAATTCAGTATTCCTGCCCCATAACTAAAATATAGAGTATTCTATATGTAACTTTAAAAAAAACCTGAGATTGGTTATAGTTTTATTAAAACTCCCACCCATCAGTTCCTTTAGTCTGTAAATATTTATTGAGCACTTATTATGTGCCAGGCATTTTGCTGGGTTTTGAAGAAACAGCAGTAACTAAGACAAAGAAGGTCCTTTTCTCAGGGGACTTAGAGTGAAGTAGGGAGATAGTAAACAAGTAATCAAATAAATAAACAAAATATGTTAGGCTGAATAACATCCTTCCTTAATATGTCCACATCCTAATCCATAAAACCTGTGAAGGTTAATTTATGTGACAAAAGGGATTTTGCAGATGTGATGCAGTTAAGAATTTTGAGATGGGGTGTTTATCTGGTGTACCTGGGTGGGCCCAATGTCATAATAAGAGTCCTTAGAAAGTGGAGGCTGTAGGATAACAATCAGAGAAGACAATGTGATGATGGACACAGAGGCTGGACTGATGTAACTGAAGATGGGAAGAGGCCAGGGGCCAAGGAATGAGGGCAGTTTCTAGAAGCTGGAGAAGTCAAGGATAGAATTTTCTCTCAGAGCCTCAAGGAGGGACGTAGTCCTGCTGAGCCATCTTAGACTTCTGACTTCCAGAACTATAAGAGAATAACTCTATATTGCTTTAAGCCACAAAAATTGTGGTAACATTATGTAGCAATAGGAAACTAATACACAAGGTAATTACAGATTATGATCAAAGCTATGAATAAAAGAATCATTTTGATGAGATCACAACCAGGGAAGGACTCTCTGAGGAGAGGATGAGTGAACCAGCCCAAGGAAGAGCATTCCAAGCAGAAGGAACAGCAGGAGCAAAGGCCCAGAGGAGGCAATGTGATGAGGAACAAAGACAGGCCAGTGTAGGTAGACTTTAGTGAAATGAGATTGGAGACTTAGGCTAGAGTCAAATCATACTAAGCCCTTTAGATGATGGTAAAGGGTTTGGATTTTTGACTAAGAGAAATGGGAAGCTCTCTAAGGATTGTAAAGAGGGGAGAGATAAGTTCTTATTGTATTGCCAAAAGTTCCCTGGAGGATGAAGACCCTTTCTTGGGACATGGGGAAAAGTTATATCCAGTCAAGACAAACCCACCCTCTCAATTAGCCCTCCTGTGCTCTTCCAGGTTCTTAGAACATGCGCAGTTTTCAATAGGAAGCATAGGCTTTTCTTTTTGCTCATGTGGCACTCCAGTTCATTAGAGGGCAGGTACCCCTGATGAAAACCGTGGGCAGTGGGCATCACTGTAACCTGGTGTGATTTACTACAGTGAGGGTGGACATGCTATGTGGAGGGGAACTTGGTATTACTGAGCTTATAAATGCTCTTGCCAAGAGGTGGAACTTATCATTGGAGGTACTGTATACATATTTTGATTATGTTTTTGCTTTTGTCTTTAGTCTGGAAGCTCCATGAAGTCAGGTACTACCTGTGCTTTTATCCCTGTCTTTTCAACACTTGCATATAGTAGGTGTCCAGTAGGCACTTGTTGAAAGCATGGATGATTGGAGGGAAGGGTTGCCAATTATTTAGCTCACTGTTGTTGGAAACAGAAACATGGAGAGGACTAATAAGCAGTAAAATACAAACATTAAAACAACCTACAGTCTGTTCTGCTAAAATCTTGTTTAGGAAATAGGAATTTGTTCTAACGCAATTTATTATAGGGAATGATGTGAGCATAATGGACCTTTTCCCCAAGAAAAGCAGTATGTGAATGCCAAAATCCTCTTTGAATGGAGCCACATGAGAATACACAGGAGGAAGTAAAACTGTCATTATTCACAGATGACATGATATTGTACATAGAAAACCCTAAATACTACACCAAAAAACTACTAGATCTAATAAATGAATTTGGCAAAGTAGCAGGTTACAAAATTAATATTCAGAAATAGATGGATTTTCATACCTCAATAATGAACTATCAGAAAGAGAAATTAAGAAAACAATGCCATTTACTATTGCAGTAACAACAACAAAAGTACTAGGAATAAATTTAACCAAAGAGGTAAAAGACCTGTACTTGGAAAATTATAAGATACTGAAGAAATTGAGGAAGATACTAATAAGTGGAAACACATATTGTATTCATGGATAGGAAAAACAAACATCATCAAAATGTCCATACTACCCAAAGCAATCTATAGATTTAACACAATTCCTATTAAAATGCCAATGGCATATCTCACAGATATAGAACAAGTATTCAAAAAATGTATATGGAACTACAAAAGGCCCTGAATAGCCTCAGCAACCTTGAAAAATAAAAACCAAGTTGGAAGAATCACACTACCTGATATAAAACTATACTACAAGGCCATGGTACTCAAAAGAGCAGGGTATTGGCATAAAACAGACATATAGATCAATGGAACCGAATAGAGAGTACAGAAATAAACACATGTCTTTATGGTCAATTAATAATTTGGCAAAGAAGGCAAGAACATACAATGGAGTAAAGACAGTCTCTTCAATAAATGGTGCTGGGAAAATTGGACAGATATATGCAAGAAAATAAAACTAGACCACAACTTACACAAGCATAAATAAAAATGGATTAAAGACTTATGTGAAAGTTGCAAAACCATAAAAATCCTAGAAAAAAACATAGAGTAAAATCTCAGACATTTCTCATAGCAGTATATCTCCTTGGGCAAGGGAAACAAAAGAAAAAAATAAATGAATGGTACTGCAAAAATGAAAAAAAAATACACAAAATTTACCCCTTCCTACACATATCCAACACCCACCAGTTATCTTAGTTCACTGCCTGAGGTATGAGCCACACCCATCCGCATCTGGGTTCCAACTCTGTCCAGTTCCAGAGTCTCTCCCTTCAGAGTGACTCATGGTTCTGATGCCCACTTCCACAAGCAAACTGCAGGTCTTTTTCAAGGTAAACTGCCATATTTCCTGTAGTATTTATGCATTTAATCATTTAATATATTGAAAACTGTGATACAGTTTTATTAGGTTCCCATTAAAAAAAACCCACCTGTGTCATTGGTGAAGTGTTTGAATGTTGTGTCCTTCACTCCATTCCCCCCATAAGCACTGTTTTTAGTGCAAGATTTTGCATGGCACAGTGATTTTTTGAACACATATGTGGCGTTAAAGCAGAACTGACTCTACTTCCTTCCGTCTGCAACACCAGGCAAACAAGGAGACACACACAGTGATTAACAAGATATTGAAATCAAACCACTGGATACGAAGAATGATTCTTGATGTTCTTCTGAGTTACAGGTCAATATTTTTTATTATTTATTTATCGACTTTTACCCATCCTTCTAGTCATTTATTTATTCTATATTTAAGTGCCTATTATGTGTCAGGTCCTTACATAGATCCTGAAGCTACAGCAGAGAACAAAATTAGAATCTTAGGAAGTCATATGTGTGGGAGAAAATAATATATAAACAGAAAATAATGAGAGTTGCAATGTACTGAATGTTTATTACCCCCCCCCCAGCCCAATTCATATGTTGAAATCCTAACTTCCAATGTGTTAGTATTGGAGATAGGATTTATGGGAGGTGATTAGGTCATAGGCTGGAGCATCAGGAATAGACTTAGTGCTTTTATATAGGGGACCCCAGAGAGCACCCTTCTTCCTTCTACCATGTGAAGACACTTCAGAAGATGGGCAACTATGAGCCAGGAAGTAGTTTCTCATCAGAAACTAAATCTGTCAGCATCTTGATCTTGGACTTCCCAGCCTCCAGAACTCTGGAGAATAAATTCTGTTGTTCATAAGCCACCCATGCTGTGGTACTTTGTTAAAGCAATTTAAACTAAGGCAATAGCTAATCTTTATTGTAAGCTCACTGCATTCCAGGCACTATGACCAGCACTTTAAAGATATCATTGTATTCAATCCTTTCAATACCTGGTGGTTATTGGTATTACCAATAAGTGGGGTGGGCATTATTCTTCTTCCCATGTTCCTGACGAGGAAACTGAGGCACCACTTAGTTACAGTCAGTATTTGAGAGCCAGTGTGCTTGAATGATGGGTGATATTTTTGACAGCTGGCTTCCACCTCTGCTTGACTTTCTGGGTGAGGAACACACTGCCTCTCAAAGCAGCCCACTCCATCTGTGGCAGTGTATCAAAGGGGTGCAGTGGGGTGAAAATATATTTTAACAGTGGGCACTAGATTCAATTGTAGGGGGAGAATTGAATTTTCTTAAGAAATACATTGGGAGGCCACTTCCTTTGAGGGTGCAGAGGAAGACGAGGAACCGTCTGAAAGAACATCAAGTTATACTGTCTTGCATAAGATTTTATTGGGAAATTGCTGGTTAGGGCAGAGGGAGGAGGACAGAGAAGAGAGAAAATGGTCTGTGCAACCTGGCAGAGTACCAGTGACCATGGGGAGCAATGGCCAGGGTGGAGATGCTGTGAGTGGGTGGCTACAGGCTTTCAAAGGCTAGGGCGGCAAGTATTCCCCTTTACATCATTTTCTCTGCTGTGATCTAAACCCTTTCCATCTCCCAGACCTCCATAACTCTGTGGCATACCTTGGGGAAGATCAGAGCTGAGGGGTTGTGCCCTAGATTGGGCTGACATGGAGCATGCCTGGGTAGAAAAGGCCCCCAGCACATCCCCACTGAGTGATGCTCAGTAACCCCCAGCTTTCTTTGCTCAGCCAAGGGAAGTGAGTGCCATTGCTGGGAATGGAGGAAATATATCTGACTGTGCAGTGAAGAGCCCAGGTCCAGGGAATTTGCCGATGTCCAGGTGGGGGAGGGCTCAGCTGTAGATTAGGGGCATATGGGCCCATTTTTATGTCATTTTCATGGGAATAGGGAATCTCAGACAGCTTCTGGGTTATAGTTGTTAGGAGCAAGGGCTTTCAGTAGGGAAACCCAAGTTTTAATCCCAGTTTGGCCATTTAATGGGTGACTTTGAACAGTTTACTTAACCTGCCTGCACCTCAGCTTTCTTCCCCGACAACTTGAAGATGGCATTCCTAGCCTGTGGGGTTATTTTGAGGACTGAACACATATAAAATATTTAGCACAATGCCTGGCATAACAATTTTTTAAAAACTTTTATTTTTTAATATATTTTTTTTATTGTGGATAGTATTATAAATTCTCCCCTCCCCCCTGCTCCCCCAACAGTCACTTGACCAATGGTTGTTGTTATAACTAACTCCAGGGGAAGAGTGTAATCAGCATCAGCTTTCTGTTTGGTGGGATCAGGGTTCAAGACCCACTGCCATCACTAACTAGCTCTGTGTACCTGGGCATGTGACTGAACTTCTCTGGCTCTCAGTAAGATGGGGAAATCAGACCTAGCTAGCAGGGCTGTGGGATAAAATGAAAGAACAGAATCTGCTTTACACTCCGCTGGGCATGTCCAGATGACAAACCATCAGGGCCAAGGCACATCCATATGGTGCTTTTTGTAATTAGGCTTTAAAGAAAGGTGCCCCTTGCTTTGGGCAATGCAGCTCATTAGAGTTTCAGCCCCACTCACCACCCTGGCCTGCGGGCCTTCTTGCACAACTGGCACGTCTGTAGGATGCAGCCTGCCAGCGATGGGCGGCTGTTATGATTGTGCTAATTCTTCTGCCTCTGACTTGCCCCCTTTGTTCTGGCTCAAGACTGTTCCATGTTTGGAAGAAAGCACCTAGGCCTCTTCTTATTTATTTCTCCTGAGCCCAGCTGTCCTCCTTCTTTTGACCTCCCCAATGTTTTTCAAAAATTCAATTTTCCCTCTACAATTAAATCTACTACCTACTGTTAAAATATGGTTTTCACCCCACTTCACTCCTTTGATATACTGCCACAGATGGAGCAGGCTGATTTGAGGGGTAGTGTGCTCCTCACCACTGAAGGGAAACGAGCAGCGAAGTGGTTTCTCCACCCCACTCCCCCACTTCCCAGCCTCCTTCCCTAGAACCCCTGCCCCAGGATCCTGGCCACCCTTGCCTGTGCAGCTGCTTTGGAGACCACTTAGCTGGGAGGATGGATCAATGACCTCCCTCCAGGGTCACATGCCCATCCTGGGTTCTGGAACCTTCTCTAGTGCTTTAATTGCCAACAGCAGTCAGGGAAGTCAATGACCACAGCCCACAAAGGGGGAGAGTCCTCAGTGGGGAGCTGGGCTGGCTGAGGAGCCATTGAAGGCTATTTTTAGTGCCTGGCCACAGAGGTACCAGGAGAAAATGCCAAGTGGGAAGGCAGCCTGCCTGCAACTTTCAACCCCAGCCCTTTGTGGTTCCTCTACCTTCACGGTGAGGGATCTGATCCAGGAATGCTAATGGGGACAGCCATCTCTCTGCTGGAAGCCAGAGTGAGCAGGGCGGGACAGCAGTCACTGGTGCTGGGTGGGGTATTTAAGCTGGGTGTTTAACTTTCTGGCAATACTTAGAACCAGGGGACTCAGCTCTCATGTACTGTCCTTTTTGTAGGCAAGGAAATGGATTCAGATATATGAAATGAATTCTTTATAGCCATTCTATAGTAAGGTCTCACTGTGGCGGCCTTTGTCGGTGCTCCCTCAGAGCATTTAGTCAGCAGAGTGGTGAGGGGTATGGTCAGAATCCTGGATTTGCCCCCAGCCTCTCAATGGTAGGCAGATACCATATCTGACTCTCCATCAACCTGGCTAACACTGTTCACCCTGCCCTGGTGATTCCCTGAGACCCTGCCCCACCCAACTTGTGGGTCTACCAAAATATTTTTCAGTTGCTTTTCTAATATAATCATCCTGATTTGATTCATGCTGTGGAGGTTCCTAAGATCTCTCAAAGGTTCACAAATCCCCCAAAAGAAGCATCTGGCCTCAGCATGCCCCATACATCTTACTAAGTGGCCCTAGGCCTGGGGATAGTGACAGAAGGCCTTGATTTTCCGTTTGGCCTCTCCCAGGCACTTCCAAACCTAGCACAAGTAGCAACCATCTGCAGATTTCTTTGTAGCTCATACCAGGTGGACCAGGTGGCCCCAGGTAGGAAGATGATCTTGTCCTGTACCTCCTGGGAGGACCCAGAGCCAGTGCACCAGGTGACCAGCCTCAGACAATGCAGGAGCACCACCCAACCACCTCTACCAGAAACACACTCAAGGGGTGAACTCATTGTGCACCTGAGCCTGAGTCCTGCTTTAGCCCCTGCACAGCAGATCCTCTGCTCAGTCACAGACAGTCCTCAAAGTCCATCAACCTTGGGGTAAATCCCTCCCATTGATGTCTAAATGGCAATCAAAGCTTAACTACAACAAGATGGTGCACACAGCTTGCACTGGGGTTGCATCTGGAGTGCTCAGATTGGGTGACTGGGGAGGTTAAATCACTGGGCCCTAGAGGACAGTAACTATATAAGGCCACTCTATTAAGACCAGGAGACATAGCAGCTCCACCTAATACATAGAAACAAACAGGGAGACTGCCAACATGAGGAGACAAAGTAACACATCCCAAATGAAAGAACATAACAAAACTCCAGAAAAAGAATTAAGCAAAATGGAGACAAGCAATCTACTAGATGCAGAGTTCAAAATTCTGGTTATAAGGATACTCAAAAATCTCAGTGAGAACTCAATAAAGAGATAGGAAACATAAAAATGGAGATAGAAAACAAAAAAGAACCAGTCATAAGTGAATAATACATTAACTGAAATGAAGAATACATTAATGGGAATCAACAGTAGAGTAGGTGAAGCAGAGGATCAAACCAGCAATTTGGAAGCAGATAAGAAAGCAGACAAGACCCAATCAGAACAAGGAAAAAAAAAAGAATCCCTTAAAATGAGGACAGTGTAAGGAGCCTCTGGAACAACTTCAAGTGTACTAACACTCACATCATGGGAATGCCAGAGAGAGAAGAGAGAGAGCAAGGGATTGAGAACCTATTTGAGGAAATAATTATGGAAAATTTTCCTAAAAAGGTGATGGAAATAGACATATAAACCCAGGAAGCACAGTGGGTCCTAAATAAGATGAACCCAAAGAGGACCACACCAAGTTACATCATAATTAAAATGCCAAAAGTTAAAGACAAAAATAGAATCTTAAAAGCAGCAAGAGAAAAATAGTTAGTTACCTATAAGGGAACTCCTATTAAGACTACCAGCTGATTGCTCAACAAAAATTTTTCAGCCCAGAAATATTAAAAGTTATAAAAAATATGGACCTACAACCAAGATTACTCTACACAGCAAAGCTTTCATTTAGAACTGAAGAATAGATAAATTGTTTCCCAGACAAGAAAAAAGCTAAAGGAGTTCAACACTATCAAACCAGAATTATAAGAATTATTAAAGGGTCTCCTTTAAGAAAAAAAAAAGAGATAATATGAATAATAAAATGACAATAAATACATATCTATGAAAAGAATAAAATATGGAGTCAAAACTAGATAAAGGCTAATTTTAATAGAAACTGCATCATCATATGATAGATAGTAACCAAATCCACCATTTCTGAACTTTTGATTATATCCCCTTATTAACTGTAACAGTGATGCTATGGCTTGGGCACAATAGTCTCAATTTTATGGTTGAGGAAACTGTGCCTCAGAGATGCTAATCCACTTGCCCAAGAGCACAGAGTAGTGAGAGGAGGACCCAGATTTATTTCAGAATTTGTAAAAGCCTGTGGTAATTTCTCAGCATCAAGGCTGGGCCACCTTGGCCTGGGAGAGGCCAAGGCTGAGACCAATGCTAAGCTTACAGATAGGGACAAAGCAAGAGCCAAAGGCAATGCAAAACCAAATGATAATTCCCAGCCCTTACAATTGCTGCTAGCCAGAAACAAGCTGTACCTAAAACATGGAAATGAAATGAAAGAGTGAAATGAACCATGGACCATTCCTAGAGAACCAGAGCTGTGGACCAAGCCTTTGGGCCAGCTCAAGATGAGGCATGACGTGGAGAATCTACTGACCAGTCCTGGCTGTGGCCACATGTGGACAGACAGAGACATTCCCAGCCCCCTGCCAGGGCATCTATGGGTAGCAAAAGGCAAGGGAGTCAGTCTTATCCCATGGGATATTAATTATATTAAATATTAATGAACCTACAAGGCAAGAGAAAATAATATAAAAGGAAAAAGTATAGAAAATCATTTTATATATATTAAAATAAATAAAAGGCCTAAACAAAACTATCTATATTAATATTTCCACACTAGTGATAAGACAGATGGATTGGAATTAGATATGAAAAAATTTAATATTCTACAAAGGAAACTCTAGGGAGAACCAGGGAGTTATGAAGCTTATATCTCATTAAGGGTGAACCCTTCTATTCTTTCCTCCCCTGCCTTTCTCCTTACTAAGTGTCCACCAGAGCTAGCAATTCCCCACTCCTTTTGTGTACTGGAGACAGGCTGTGGCACCAAATGTCCTCCAGTTAGTCAATGCAAGGCTAGTCTTAGCTCTGCCAAACAACCAATGGGATTGCTGTCCATTCTTGGGTGGATTTTTTAATGGTCTCTTCAGCTTCTGTGAAGTATAAGCAGAATGGTAACTGCATTTCTTGGACACCTAGGACAGGGGAAGGTGGTTTTCCCTTTACTTGGCCTATAAGAGAAGCAAAGATTCCTGAATTTCAGAGGTAGCAGGCACATGGGGAAGCCTGTGGGTTTTGAGGTAGACCTGAAATCTCAAGACAGAAACACATTGGCTGTAAAATGTTCATCATAATGTGGAGGTTGTGTTGCTGTCTATATAGTGTCTATCATGGAATCTGGAACATTCATGGAAGGAAGATTTATTCCAGGTGAGATAACATTGGTGTGTTTTGAACTAGAGCAAATGCTTGTTGAATGCATGAGACAGTGTATGTGAAGTCTTAGCTGAGGGAATTATTATTGGGGAGTTTTTTGGGTTAAATTATGTTCCCCTTAATAACTGTTGGAGTCCTAATTATTAGTACCCCAAAATGTGACCTTATTAAGAGATAGGGTCTTTATAGAAGTTATCAAGTTAAAATGAGGTCATTAGGGGTTGGGGGGGACTTTGATCCAAAAAGACCGGAGTCCTTATAAAAAGGGGGAATTGGACATAGAGACACATGCAGGGAGAAGGCCATAATAAAGGCAGAGATCAGGGTGATGTATCTACAAGCCAAGGAAGGCCAATGATCACCAGCAAACCACCAGAAGTTAGGGGAGAGGCATGGAAAGATTCTCCCTCACAGCCCTCAGAAGGAGCCAGCTCTGCAGACACCTTGATTTTGGACTTCTAGCCTCCAGAACACTGAGACAATAGATTTCTGTTGTTTAAGCCACCCAGACTGTGGCATTTTGTTAGGGTAGCCCTAGGAAACAAATACAGAAAGCATTATACAGTGAACTCTATACTATGTAAATCCCTGGATCTGGCCTGGCATAGAGCAAAAGCTTAATAAATGCTTCTAAAATGAACCTGTGTGATCACAAAGGAAATACCTCACATCGCATCTGACATGTAGTAGTTGTTCATTAATACTCATTACATGAACACATGGATAAGGTGATTCATAAAGCATGTATACCAGAGCTTGGCATGAGGGCAGATGTTCAGTGAGTATTTGCTAGTTGGATGGTCATTGGAGCTAACATTTACATATCATTTTCTAGGATCCTGACAGAGCTCTAAGTGACTGACATCTGTATAATCCTCATTTAGTCCTCACCACAACCTTATTACTTACTGCTTTTTAAAGATCAGAAAACTGATCAGCAGTGAGGTTAAATATCTTTCCTGAATTCACCCAGCTAATGAGCAGTAGACTTCATTTTTTTTTTTTTTGTCTAGAACCAGGGTCTCTGCTCTTAACCACTATCTGAAAGAATGTATGTGAAGAGACTGACGCATAATAGGTGCTCCATTTCAAATAGTAAGTGGATGTGAGTACCAAGAAGTGCAGGGTCCCACCCCTGATGGACTTCCAGTGGAGATGTGGCCCTGCATTTCTTCCTTGGCAGACCTTTGGGATTTCCTCACACTCTTCAAGGTCAGTATGGCAGCTGCCTGGGCCCAGCCAGCATTAGTGGGGCCCTTCTTATGTCAGTCACTGTCCCCTCCCACTCCCAGTACTTTTGCTGGAGTTGGAGAAGCCAACCTGATGCTAAAGAGGGGAGTAGGGCAGAGAAGGTGTCAATGCCTCGCTCCATCAGAAGGATGGCAGCCCAGTGCCACCTCCTCTCCATAAGTCATTCAGCACGGCCGTGCTGGTTGTTCACAGGTTCCCCAGAGGCTACTGGCTGGGCCACCTCCCAGCACTGGCAGTGATTTACCATGTCACAGGCCAGAGTCCTGTACCCTGACCCCTGCTCTTGGCCATAGGTTTAATTACTTAAACAGATTTTCTGTTTTATGATCACATCCTCAGACCAGGCAAAAGAAAGCCTTAGGAGAAAAAAAAATGTTGGAAAGGTGAAATTGAAATATGCAAAGACAAAGTACAGGAAACGATAAAAATCCTGAGTCTGAGTATGGTGTTCAAGGCCCTTCCGAATTTGTCCTATTTTACCAGTTCCCTCTTTGTTGCTACCTTCTCCTTCCTTGGCAAATAACACATTTCTGCCTCGCTGTAGAACAAAGTAATTCTTCATCATCCTTGTTTATACTGTGAATTCTCTCTCTCTCTCTCTCTCTCTCTCTCTCTCTCTCTCTCTCTCTTTCTTTCTCTCCCTCTACCTCTATCTCTATCTCTTTCTCTCTGTCTTTCTCTCTCTCGGTCTTGCTATGCACCTGGTACTGTGGTAGGGCTGGGGATGCATTAGTGAACAAAACACATACAAATCCCTGTCCTCATGGAGCTTTAATTCCATGGCAGTAGACTTCCTTACCTCATCACTTGAAGTAGCTAAAATGCTACTTCCTCTGTCTTCTCTGATTTCCCAGATGAAATTATTTGCTCATAAGACACTTTGTACTTGTCTTTACTTACTGCCCTTGAACTTGCTGCTCTCTCTCTAAACTCCTTGAGTGGAGTTTTGTTCCTATCTTAACATTTGGCACATAGGATGTGCTTATAATAAGGGATGGCAACTCTGCTTCTCCTTTCTGGCGAAGAGAATGTCCTTGTGTGTTCTCTCTACTCTGACATCTCCTGGTTAGTTTTGCCATTTATTCATTCATTCACTTCATTCATTCATTCATTCATTCAACATATGGTTATTGAGCATCACTATGTATGAGGCCCTCTTCTAGGGGCTAGGGATATGCTGATAATGATAGAAAAGGTCTCTGTCCTCAGTGTGCTCACATTCTGGTTATGGAGACAGGTAGTAGACTGCTGTTCTATAGTTCTTTGGATGTCTGCTTCTCAGATGGCTGTGGGTGGCCATCAGCCCTCAGGGCCAAGGCAGACCCAGGCTGGGTGTGCGGTGATCTGCCCTAAATCTCAGGGCAAGAGGTGTCTGTGTTTCCCTGCCTGGCTGAGAGGACATGGCTGGAGAAAATGAATCTCACCAATCTCCCTCTCCTAAGCTTGCCACCTCCATATAAACCAGGGACACCAAAGTCTAAGGCTATTAAAATAATAATGCAAATAATCCATATTTTTCATCTTAAAAGCAGTTCTGGAACATCCAATTAATCTTTCTAGTCCAGTTGCGTGTAGGTAAGTACAAGATTTTGCTTATAGAAGAAGAAACTGGAACACAAGGTGATTAAGCTATTGGCCTGAGGCTATAGAAAAAGCAAGGCTTAGAGCAGGGGTTCAATTCATCAGTCTTTAGTAATTCTGAACAATCACAGACTCAGAGGCCCAGTTCCCTTGGGCAGCTGCTGGGGAGTGAAGCCAATTTGCCGTGGCGGGCAGTGCAGGCCGGCAGTGAAGACTCAGAGCTCTGCAGGGGCATAAACCTGGGTTTGGCTCCTGGCCCCAGCACTTACAGTCCAGTGACCTTTGACAAGTGGTTCAAGCGCTATGCCCTCTAGTTTTCTCATCTATAAAATGGAGATAATAGCTTTGTTGCAGGATCAGGAGGATGAAAATCAATGAGATTGTTTGTAGAGCTTAGCACAGTACAGGACACCTTTACTTAAAGGTATATTGAAACAGAAGCATTTGAAATGGGCAACGTGTTGAGAGTTGCTAATCATCATATCATCATTGTCATCCAACCTCTTTGGGGCACTTGGTATATTCCAGACATAAGGGTTTCTTAGCATAATTTCATTAAATGCTTGGTGGTTTTTTTTATTACTATCAAGTGGCCACCACACCTAGATCATGTCATTTGTCTGATCTCATTCTCCATGAACAAGTGCCAAGCCCCCATGCTGCATGCCTTGAGGGTACAGAGTCTCCTTGAATGTGGGTTCTGCCCCTTCCCTTTGCAATCAGAGTCACAAATTCCCTGAGTCCACGCCCTTAACTTCACCAGGTGCTGGTTGTTGAAAAGCCTTCATGTCATCCACAGGGAGAGCTGCAATTAGTCTTGCTATAAATAGCTGACATTCTAGATGTGCCAGGCCCATAAAATGCATTCTTTTGTTTAACCCTCACAGCAATCCTACACAGCAGGAACAACTTCCACTCCACTTCTGTAGATGTGGAAACTGAGGTGCAGAGAGAGAAGTCATTTTTTGCAAGGTCCCATAGCCAAGTCCCAGTTGGCCAATCCTGTGTTTGGTGTGGCTGAGAGGAGATTTGTGTCTGAAGAGAGAGTAGAGAGAAATAAACTAAAGCCACATTCATAATCCATTTCCTAGAAACTTTCTGTGTGGTCTTCGGGTTATTACCAAATTATCTGTGTAATTTCAGTAGATCATCAAGTATTACAGGATCTCTGTTATTGGTCCAGACCATGTTAGGCATTGTGAATGTTATAGAGTAGTAGAGCCTTCTTCTTCTTCTTCTTCTTCTTCTTCTTCTTCTTCTTCTTCTTCTTCTTCTTCTTCTTCTTCTTCTTCTTCTTCTTCTTCTTCTTCTTCTTCTTCTTGGCATAGATTTATTGAGACAGAGCTTGAAATTGGAAATGGTGCTTGGAGCGGCTAATAATCATTGTCATCATCATTGCCATCCAACATCTTTGGGGCACTTGCTAGATTCCAGACATAAAGATGCTGGATACAGACATCCCATTGGATCCTCACAAAATATCTATGAAATACATATTATTTTCCCCATTTAGAGAGAAGAAAACAGAGCATGCTACAATGCTCGTGGGGATTAAGTAAGTTGCCTAAGATCACATAGCCAGCAACTAAGGAACCTGGGTTTAACTCATGCGAGGTTGTATGCAGAGGAGGGATAGCCGCCACTCGGTGAGGTCCTATTAGAGAAGTCCTGTCTTATTTCCTCCCTCAGTGCTTGAGTCAGCTTTCTCCTCTGGCCAGAACGAGAATTAATAGCTCTGAAGTTGGAAAAGTCACTTCTTGGTTTACTGGCTTTTACAGGGCTGTCTTGGGAGGACACTTAACCTCTGTCTGCACCTCCATTTCCTCATCGTTAACATGTGCCTACCTCCTGGGGGTGTGTCTGTATTATTAATGACGGTGAAGTGATCTGAGCACACTGCACTGAGATTCGTGACAAATATAAAGTACAATTAATCTTGAGAACCATTCGACAGGGCCACATGGAGCTGAAGGACATGGGGACCCTCATTGTACAGAGCCTTGACATAAATGCTTTACACCACTGTCACATCTGATCCTCACAAAAACCTGCTCGGCAGGCTGTGTGGGAGATGGAGAAAGGCTATCAGAGCCACAGAGCCCACAGCACTGTGGGAGGGAAAGAGAGAGTTGGGGTCGAGGAGGAATGTGAGGCACAGAACTGCTAGCTCACAGCTGTACCAATCCTAGCTTTCCTTGCAGTTGGTATGTCCATGTGTCTCAATTCCCAGTGGAAGGATGGGATGTGTGTCACTTCAGGCTTGGCTGCTAGACATCTCCCACCTGTGCTCTTGCTCTCTGACTGCTAGAAGACTTAAAGGAAGGTAGTGTTACAAGATGGAAGGGGTCTGGGTTCCGTAAAGACTGCTGAGCTCATTCCCTTGCCAACTCAAAATAACCTGTGAAGTGGGAAGTAATCATTATTTTACCATGTCAAGTCTTGAGATTTGAGGGTTTACCTAGCATTATTTGCCTGATAAATAATAAAATAATGTAACTTTTATAGTGTTTATAATTTTCCAATCACTTTCAGGTATATTATAATCGGAGGATCCTTGGGAGGGCTTTGTGATTTCAGTATCACAATTAGTTGTATGCTTTTGGAGAAAATTATTTGTCTTCAATGTAGGGAGCGGCTATAGCAGTGATGGCGAACCTATGACACGCGTGTCAGAGGTGACATGCGAACTCATTTTTTTGGTTGATTTTTCTTTGTTAAATGGCATTTAAATATATAAAATAAATATCAAAAATATAAGTCTTTTTTTACTATGGTTGCAAATATCAAAAAATTTCTATATGTGACACGGCACCAGAGTTAAGTTAGGGTTTTTCAAAATGCTGACACGCCGAGCTCAAAAGGTTCGCCATCATGGGGCTATAGGGTCAAGCCTTGTATTGACCTGTGGCAGGGCCACAAACAAGTCCCAGCTTGGAGGGCAGAGCCCTCTTAGCATAATTAAGCTTAATCTTATAGCCCTCCCTAGTTCCTTCCTAGGTAGCTAATGGGCTATGGGAGGTGCAGCAAGTGCTGCCAAAATAAGGCGAAACTCACAAGAACATTGTAAACATGTTAACCACTACCCATTTTTTTTTATCTGACTATAAAATAAAGCTTTGGCTTGCAGGCTGGGTCTTTCTGTGTCCTCATCCAGGCATTGGAGATCCATCAAGCCCTAGCTGTATTTTCTTGTCTGTCTTTAATCCTTCACCACCCTCCTCAGGTTCACCCTTGGCCATGCTGGCATGGCACACTTCAACCCTATGGACATCTCATGGATTGAACATAATTTCCTTGGATACACTGGCTGCTATGTGGCCCTGTGATCAGGACTGCATGACCTGCTGTTTGGGCACCAATTTCACTACTGGTGCCATCTTGCTTCCCAAGTGATTCACTTTCTGCAAACCTCAGTTTTCCCATCTGTAGAATGGGATAGAAAATGGACCAACTTGAATGGGTTGTGGTGAAGATTCTATCTGCTCACACCCAACCCTGCTCCAGAGATATTTTCTAAAGCCAGAGTCTCACAGTGTGGGGCATGGAAGGAGGCTCAGAGAAGACCACTTCCACCTTCCATTCAGTGCTTCTGAAACTGCTAGGGATTGTCAGTGATATGCCAGGAGGTGAACAAAGCCCAGAACAAATTTTGATGTGGTATATGAATAATTAACCTCATAAGATGTTACCTTCCCATGTTACCCAATCTCGAGTTAACCCCCGCCCCCCCCACCAACCACCCCAGGAAAACCTAAAACTAGACATTTTTATATGTGCTAGAGAAAGGTCCACTTGACATCTGGCTATGATGAAAGTGCTACCAGATGCACTCCCTTGTCCTGCCAGCCTGGCACCCAAACTGCCTCCCCCCACCCCGCCCCCAGGTTGCTCTGCAGGACTAAGGCTTTGGCTTTTACCACACTTCCTCAGAACAGCCTGTGCAGTATCTTTTCACACTTGCACATCACTCCCTAATTTGGAGGAAGTTAAGAAGTAACCACATCAGGAATTTCTCTCTAATTTTCATCTGGGAAGAGTGTCCTACCCCAAAGACTGGTCTGTTGCTTTCCTGCTGTGTTAAGGAGCCCTATGCAAACGACCTGGTGACTCCATTTGCCCTGGCAGCCAGGAAGCCCAGGTGCCAGGTTTCGCACTCATCTATTTCTCTTATTTCTTTACATTGGTTTCTCTATCTTCCCCGGTCCCTTTCTTATTTTTCACAAGTTTATTATGACCGTCTGTTTTTGGTAACTTTCCTCAAATCCTTTCGAGAGTGAGGCAGCATCTAAATCAACTCAAGAAATTATATAATGCCCACGGGGTCAGCCTTGTTAAAGTGATAAGTGGGCCAGAATTTTTTTTTTTTGTGCCACTCCCTCTCCCTTCCTCCACCCTTGTCTCTCTAGTCTTTGCACAGACTTCATTCCTCACCCAAATGCCCCTCTGTAACCCTCTGACTTTCTGTCCTGCATCCTCAACCTTTAACAGGGGTGGGGAATGTCAGCGAAATCATTTGGTCTGGCCCTGCCAAGGCATTGGGGGAGAGTTAATTAAATGTTTGACCAAAGATAGCAGGCTGATCTTTAAGTTGATACTTTTGTATGGCCCATGAATAATGTTACAAATATCCAAATGGCCCTTGGCAGCAAAAAGGTTCCCCACCCCTGATTTATTACCTTGATCAACAATCCTGGCAAAGCCACAAAGGGAAGGGAACTAGTGGCTTCCATCAAGCAAAAGGACATGCAAAGCTCCATTCTAATGTTGACTTCTGGATACACTGGAGGTGGTGTGGAGCGGTAGGGAGCTCCAAATGGGAGCTCCCCACGACGGGCTCTGTGGGGAAGAGGGTCTCTGGCAGAGAGGAGAACAAAGGAGGCTGACTATGGAGAGAGATGGGTTAATGCAGGAAGGAGGGAGGTCAGATGTGTTGGCAGTGCTGAGGCTGGCTGAGGAGCTGGCGTTACTATTTTTAAGCGGGCTGAGAAAAATAGGCCTCTTCTTTCCTGGGTGTTGGATTTTTAAAAAATTGTAATATTGGGAAACTTGTGCTTTAAACAAGGCCATGGAAACGGAGCCCAGGGAATTAAGCCTCCACCATCAAACATTAAAAATCACTTTGGACTTAAAAAAAATCCATTTGCTGGCTTTAAATGCTTTTAATATATATGTTTAAAAGCTCTCACCCTCTCTTGCTTTTATGTTTTGGGACGTCATAACTACCTCCCAACTGTAACATTGAAAGAGAGAGAGAGAGAGAGAGAGAGAGAGAGAGAGAGAGAGAGAGAGAGAGAGGCTCATGAGTCATTTCAGCCAGGTTCACTGTCAGGTCATCTCTCCCTCAGTGGATAGAGACCAAGGGCAGACAATTAGGGATCTAGCATAATTGCTACAGGGGCAATCCTACCAAGTTTGGTTGGTCCCATTCATTTGCAGGGAAACGATTCTTGCCTGTTTAGGTTCAGGAGACAATGAAACGGGCTCCAGATTCCCCTGCATGCAGTACATGAGGACTGACACCCTATCATGTGCGGGGTTGGGAGGTGTGGGGGGGGGTGGGGCGTTCAGCATCATACTTTTAGCTCAACCTCATAAGTTTAGAGGGGAAAACCTCGAGTCTAGAGATATGATGTGACTACCCTAAGGTCATAGGTCCTGTAAGAGACACAGCTCACACCAGAATTCAGGCCTTTACATTCCTTGGTTGCAGAAAGCCTGGAGAGTTTGAGCCTAGGAGGATGCCCATGAGAAATAACATTTATTGAGCATTTACTATGTGTCAGGCCCTACCTTAGGTGTTTTTCTGCTACTCCCATGACTACTCCCAGGGTCAGCTGTTGCTTGTTAAACACCTGCTGCTTGCTAGGTACTATGCTTAGTGCTCACATACATTTTGTCTAACCCTTGTGTGACTCAGGAAGCAGGTATTATCCCCAGTTTTTGCAGATGACTAATCAGCCTAGAATAGCTAACTCACCCAGGGTCACATAGCTAGGAAAGGTGGGAACTGGGATGTGAATGAACCTAGGGCTGTTGACTCCAAACCCATGTTCTTTCCTGAATCTCTATCCTTTCCCCCCAGTAAACAGTTCTCCTTCAACTAGTCCACGCTTTGCAGAGTCTCACGGTGGGTGTTTGTGATGCAGGGTGTGGGTAAAACATGTTTCTCTCTGAGCTGTTTCTCTTCCTCCCCTCTACACTGTGCTTCCTGCTCTTCTGACTAAGATGCACAAATGCTGTGGAAGTGTGAGTGCAGAATGGGAAGGGTGTACCGGTAAATGTCAGTTCAATTTCTGCTGCGATTCTACAGGCCATGAGATCAGACAGGTTCGCTGGCTTCTTCGTGCCTCACATTCTTCACCTTTGAAAGTGAAAATGATGATGTCTATGCTTGCAGGTCAGAATTTGTCTGACTCATAGGTGCTCAGGAAGTGGAATTTCTAAGATACCACGTCCCCCTGGCCATTTCTGGAAAACCTTGCCTTTAAACAGACCACGGTGAACTCTAAGTCCCCCAGAGGTACCAAGAAACCTGAGCTCCTATCCCTTCCCCTCCTGGGGGCCACTATGGGCCTAGATGTTCTTGGAGGGAAGGGCTAAGTGAGCATCTATGTGGGGCCATTCAGGGTCATGAATTATTGCCAAAGGTGGAAACCGTTGAGTTCATCAGACTCATCACCTGGCACATGATTCCCACCCTCACTGCAGGGTGATGGTAAAGATTCTTACTAGTTCTGTATGTACGATGGAGGAGAAGAAAAATATCCCTAAACCATGACTTGGGAGGGGGTGGAGTTTCCAGAGGGGGATGCCATCAGCTTCCTTCAGATGCTGTGGTTGGCTATAGAAGCTTTTCTGGGTGTGTGTATGTATGTGTGTGTGTGCGTGTGCACTTGATCTTGGTTAGAGTTATTCCATTTATGCAAAAGTTCTCTAGGTCCCACCTCAGGAAGCTAGAGGCTTGGTCTGGTGTAACCTGACCCATTGGTGATGCACACAGGTGTGGTTGCTCTAGTCACCAAGAGGAGCATTAAGGTCTAGGGCAGTGATTCTAGAGCCTGGTGTCATCAGAACCTGGGGGCTTATACAAACACCTGCAGAGCTCAAGACCTTACCTCTAGAGGGCTTGAAAAGAGGTCCTGGGTGGGAGCCAGATATCTATTTGTATTTTAAAAGGCTTTCCACATACTCCTGCTAGGGATCGAGGTTAGAAACTATTGGGAAGATGGTCGGGTCATGACATAGGAACTCTCCCTCTGTGTGAGCTCCCTCAGATAAGAACTAACCAGAGGCCAGCAGCTCTGTGTACATCTCATTGCTTGTCAGAGTCCCTCTCTGTGGCAGGAGTCTCCATCTCCCCCGCAGGGAAGGAAACAGGCTGAGGGGAAGCTGCACAGCAAGGCAGGGCCTCGCCCTGGACCATTGCATTTTCCCATCACTGACTCATCGCGGACCCGTGGAGAACCAGGGTTGGACACACCCTCTGGGCAACAATGGTCATTTACTTCCACAAGTAAATTACAATTGGTACATTTCCATCTGCAGCAATAAAGAATAATTTCTCTTCCTTGTGCACAAGAGCTCCAATTATGATTTAACTCAATTCCGATTAACTATGCTTTGATGGCATTTCCATTACATAAAAAATAAATGTATTAGCCAAGCATAATGTGTTTTGACTATAGTTCTGGTGCTAATAAGGAGGCTGTTTGGTGGCTATGATCCCACATTTCATCCACAGTCGTAAAGAACGAGAGAAAAAGAAGGACGAGGCAAATAACACGGAGAAACCCCACATGTGATCTGGGGGTGGAATGGGGCTTCCAGCGTATGCTTGGTATTCACAGGTCTCACAGCTGCTGCTCTGGATGCTGTTGGATGTGAGTGTGGGCAGGTACCAATAGTTCTTCCGATTCTTGGGGTGGTTTCCTGGGCAGGGCTGGTGTGGGCTGGTGAAGATGGAGCTGACTACATACCCTGCATATGGAAGTAGGTAGGCCTGTACCCACCACATGAGTGACAACAATGTCCCTACCATCTCTGGAGCTCTGTCATCATCTGAATAACCTGCAGCCTATACCTTAGCTCCTGGCCCCCGCTCACCTGGTCTCCAGCTGGACATGCTCTTGAGACATCTAATGGTCCTCCCACCAGTCCTGACACATCTGCATAGTTACTGACACCCTCCCAGAGTCACACAGCACCCAGTCATCCTTCCATCCCTGAAGAAGGGGCCTGACCTGGGCGAGCCCCAGTCCTGATGCTTGATTTACAGCATTATTCTTTCAACAACTCCTGGAGATAGGTTTCCATCCTGTTTCCATGTCAAGCGAAGCTTCCAACTCTGCTGGTATGGCTCTTGGCCCACCTCATCACTGGGGAGAGGAGGCCACTAAACAAGTATGGGCTTCTCACTAGTCACCCCATATAAGGAGAGAAGCAGAGAAAGGCTGTGGGCAAACCAGCCAGAGAAAAGCCTCAGGTCCCCTATTCACTATCACCAAGATCTGAGGATGAAGTCAACACTGGCAGTCTGCCCCAGCTCACTGTTTCTCTAGGATATTATGTTCATTCCGTGAAACAGGTTAGGAAGTGCTGCCTGCAACCACCAAAAAGTGCCTAGAAGTGCAACCACAGCTATCCATGCAGGTCTGAAAAAGGAGGACCAGATTTCAAATATAATGGAAACAGAGTGGAGAAGAATTTGACTACATTGCATTGAGTTACAAAGAAATAGAAAGTATAGTCAGAACTTCCCATTTTACACATGAGAAAGATGAGAAGAAACCATGAAGCAACTACGAACACATATTATAGTTCCCACCCAATTCTGGAAGGAAAGAAGGAAGGAAAGGAAAGAAGGAAAGAAGGGAAGAAAGAAGGAAGGAAGGAAAGAAGGAAGGAAGGAAAGAAGGAAGGAAGGAAGGAAGGAAGGACGGAAGGAAGGAAGGAAGGAAGACAAACATATAAAAGAAAGGCTATTGCTTACACAAAACAAATGAAAAACCCACTTTGAAAGAAAACATACCCCCCAAAAGAAAGAAAAATCCCAATGTGTATTTTGCACTACAGAGGAACTTAAGAATGTGAATCCAGTGGAACAAGAGCTCAACAAGAAGAGAATAGATAACAGTGCAACACAATGAGATTAAAAGAGAGTTCATGATATTAAGAAAATTGAGAACTCAAACTATAATATTATAGAAGCCATAAATTATAAATGAAAACACTTAACCAAAGAGTTGAAAGTTGTTATTTCTGACATAGAGGAGGGGTTTGCTGTGATAATGGTGAGAGCTGAGGAAAAAGAGATTGAGGCACTTAGAAAGCAGGTAGTGCATTTGAAGAACAAGTATGATTTAAAAATAAGGATAATTGGCATCTCTACTGAAGAGAACCAAACACATGGAATAGAACATACAACTCATTCTGCTATTTAAGGATTAAAAAGGTATACCATAGTCCAGAAAAAACTGAATCAGAATAATAAACAAGAGAGACTATCTTGTTACTATCAAACTTGAACCATGAAGAAATTATTCTTCTGGCATCTAAACGGAGAGAAACAAGTCACCTTCAAGGAGGGAAATCGAGCTGACCCCCAAGTTCTCCAAGAGGTTGTTCAATGCCAGAAGGTAAGAGAGCACTGTCTGAGAAGATCGGAGAAAGTGACAAAGGAACTAAACGTAGTCGTGCCTGTCCAAACTACTGTGAGTCATAGAGGCAAAAGGAAGACATTCAAAAATATGGAGCAGGGACTCAACATCCATGAGCCCTACCAGAGAGATGATTCAGTTGAAATCCAGCCATTGAAAGCATGAATGAAGACAATATAGCAAGAAGGTGGGTGTCACACTCAACAGCAAGATACAGTAAAGCAATGTCTGCAAGATTCAAGGGGCAGAGTGTGACCCATGATGGTTATATTCAGCCAAATTATCCGTTACACATACATGCAACAAAGAAAGACTTTTAGGAGCTAAGAGATTATAAATGTGAGCCTCCTGTTTAAAAAAATAAAAAGCTGGTTGGTAATAGTCAGCCACCATAAGATGAACGAACACACAGAACTCTAGAACAGTGGTTCTCAACCTTGGCTGCACATTAGGGAATCTTTTTAAAATCCTGATTTCTGGGCCTCATCCTCCGGATTTTAAAAAGATTCCCAGGTGATTCTAATGTGCAGCCAAGGTTGAGAACAACTGGTCTAGAATGAAGATGCTTTGGTGAAAGGACTATAGGTGAGCTTAACTCAATTCAAATATAGCAAAAACAAAAGCCAAAGACTAAACATTTATAGGAATTAAAGTTACATAACATACTATAAATAGTCAAACTAAAATTACTAATACACCCCAAAACTGGGAAATAAGACAGGGAAGGAGGGGGTTTATAAAAGTCCAAATTTTCGCATCTTTCATAGCAAAAGTTGGTCAATACTCTATAAAATTAATGATGGTTTAAAAAACATAATGATTCAAACTGCTTAAAATTTTTTCAGAATATTTTATCTTAAGGGAAACCTCTTATTTTATTTATATGTTTGTTATGGGTTGAATTGTGCCCCACTAAATAGATACAGTGGCATTGTAACCCCTTGTTGTTACAAGCCTTGAGTGGGCTCCAACTCCTGGTGACTCTATGAATGAGTGATATCCACAGTGTCCTGTCCTCGACAGCCCTGCTCAACTCCTGTAGACCCAGCCAATGGCGTCTTTTATGGAGTCAGTCTACCTCATAATTGGTCTTCCTCTCTTCCTGCTGCCTAGAAACTCATAATGTGACCCTATTTGAGATAGGATCTTTACAGAGGTAATCAAGTTAAAGTAAGGTCATTAGGGTGGTCTCTAATACAAGATGATTGATGTCCTTATAAAAAAGGGAAAATGTAATATTGTAATAACTATATATGATACCAATTGGGTACTGGACACATCAGGGGGAACCCTTTGTAAAGTAGATGACTGTTTAACCATTATGTTTTATACTTGAAAGTAATACAAAATAATATTGAATGTAAACTATAATTGAAACAAAATTAAGAAGATGACTTGACTTTGGGTGGTTTATTGCACACAATGCAATTAACAGATCATGTATCATAAAAATGTACACTTGAAAACTATATGATCCTATGAACCAATGTGACCTCAATACATTTAATTTAAAAGAAAGGGGAGAAATTTGGACACAAGGACATGCACACATCTGAGGCTGCCTGAAGCTGGTAGAGAGGCCTGGCATTTTCAGAGGGAGCCTGGTTGTGTCAACACTGTGCTTTTGAACTGTTAACCTCTGGAAAGGTGGGACAGTAAATTCCTGTGTACCACCTACTTTCTGGTAGTTTGTTACAGCAGCCCTAGGACACTAATACAATATTTTTTAAAAATATATTTTATTGATTAATTTACAGAGAGGAAGGGAGAGGGATAGAGAGTTAGAAACATCGATGAGAGAGAAACAGATCAGCTGCCTCCTGCACACCTCCCACTGGGAATGTGCCCACAACCAAGGTACATGCCATCGACTGGAATCGAACCCAGGACCTCTCAGTCCGCAGGCTGACGCTCTATCCACTGAGCCAAACCGGTCAGGGCACTAATACAATATTTTTGAAATTATTATCTTATAAATGAACTTTCTTGTGGTAAAGAAATATTAATAATCCCCCAGATTTACTTAAATTACTGTTTTTTTTTTTTGCTATAAATTAAGTAAAGCAAATAGAATGGTTTGTTTTCCTGATAATAGCATCATATGAGATTATTTTATGAAATTATTTTTGTCTGTCCAAACACTTACCACTCAACCTCACCTACCCATCTTGTGTATACAGGTTTGGAAATGTACCTGGAATGTGGTCTCCTTATTTTAATGCCACTTATTACTAGATACTAAGATTTTGGTTGATGGTTTCCTTTTCTTTCTTTTTTTGTACTTGTTATTGTTTGAAATGGTTTTCAATGAACATAAACACTTCATTTAAAAATCCTGCTATTGAAATGAAAAATTCTTGTTCAGTCCATGTCTACATATCTCATTTTATAAAAGCTATGGCATCCTAGACAGAGTTTGAATGTTTTTAAGACTCTTTAATACTTGTGGTTAAATTCCTTTCTGGATTATAACGGTTTATAGTCCTACAAGCAATGCATTATGATGCCTGCTTTATTACACGCTTGCGACACTGAGTATTATTATTATTAAAATAGCAATTTGATGGCATCTTGTTTTAATTTGCCTTTCTTTAATTACTAGAGAGGTTGTTCATTTCCCACAAATCTATGGGCTACTTGTATGTCTTGTTCTGTTCATGCTTTTATACCTTTTCTATGGTAGTTTCTTATTTATGAGTACATCACACACACACATGCCCACCACACCCAACCATCTGTCTTGTTGGTTGCAAATATTCTTAGCCTATGTTTTGCTTTTAAATTTTCTCCTTTATGTTTTGAAATCGTCATACATTTTTACTATTTTAGTTTGATATTTTATTTTCCTCTCATTGGCTTTAAGGGATTATTATTTTGGCGTGTTTTATTCTTTTGGTGTACACATTGTTAGACCCCCAGGGCAAGGAAAATGGACCAGGTACAGAACCTCACTGGGGCAGGAAGCCCTGAATGCCTAACAAGGGAAAAACTGGGAAAACAAGAACATCGCCCGCAGGGTAACCTGTCCTCCCCTAGCTTATCGCTGGTCATGTGGTTTGGACCCTGCATCTTTGATATCGCTGGTCAGGCAGTTTAGACCCCCTGACCTTTTCCTCCCTACGATAACATCGAGGCCGCGGTTGTATTTCAGTTCCAGGCCCAGAAACACAGCAAAACCAGCCAAGTGACACCTTGGCTGCCTCAGGACCAGCTATATTGACTAGTGACCCCCTGTCCTGGCACCCACCAATCAGTGGAGACCACGGCCCTGAAAACGCACACCTGGAAAGCTGATGAATATTCTATTGAGACCTTTCCTTGAGACCTCCCCTAAGATTTCCACCTGCAAAGAGAGAGAGAAATATGCTTAGGACAAAGGACTTAGTGTGCAATCTCTCTCCAAGGAGCACTCCCCAATCCATTCCCCCACAGGCACATGTCCCCTAGGATCCTCTAACTTCTAAGGAACCCCACAAGACTTGCAACCAGGGGAGCAATGGGCTGTGGCAGCTCATCTCAGGCTAACCCCCTGAACCTGTCTCCAAGGCCCCCTTTTTTCCAACTTCCCAGTGAGCCAAAGCAGCCTAGACTAGACTCTCCTGTTGCTTCTTCTATTCCCTTCCTTGTTTCACTCTCCTAAGTATATTTTTGCTGCCATCATGAACCCAATACCTTTTGGCTCACCCTTCCCTTTGGATACCCCCATCTCCCATCCCCTTTTCCTTAAGTAAATTCAATTTTCTTTAATCACTGTCTGAGATGGCTATCTAGCCTGCCTGTGCATCACCCTCCCAACTACTCTGGCTTTTCTTTGAGGGTAGCATTCCCCACACAATACATTTCCCCCCACTATTTTAGCCATTTTAAAACATGCAATTTAGTGGTTTTTTTGTACATTCACAATGTTGTCAAACCATCACTACTATTTAATTCCAGAACATTTACATAACAACAAAAAGACGCTCAAGCTCATTAAGCAGTCACTCCCCATTTTCCCATGCCCTCCAGCCCCTGACAAGCACTAATCTACTTTCTCTCTGTGGATTTGTCTATTCTGGACATCTGCTCAAAGTGGAATCTTACAATATGCTGTCTTTTGTGTTTGGCTTCTTTTACTTAGCATAATGTTTGCAGGGCTTACCTATATTGCAGCATGTACTTCATTTTACTTTTTAATTTTAAAAAACATTAGTGATTTTTTTTTTTTTTGAAATAGAGGAGGGAGAAGGAGGGAAACCCCCTATTGCAGATTGAGCCCCCGACCTGGGCATGTGCCGTGACTAGGAACTTGGTGCCAGGGGACATGACACCCAACCAACTGAGCCACACCGGCCAGGGCAAGATCCTCCCTTCCGGTGGCAGGGGTAGGAGAGGCCCTTCAGAGGAGCATGAGCTCTGCAAGCTGGTCCTGACTTTCATGACTGTGTTTCCAGCAGGTAGGCCTCCTGGGCCCAAAGGCCATGCTCTGGCAATGCTGACGAGTTGACATATCCTATTACCCTGAACAGTTCTTTTCAGGCTGACCCTTATTTTTGTTGTTGTTGTTGTTGCTATTTTGTTAATCCTCACCTGAGGATATTTTTAGAGAGAGTGGAAGGGACAGAAGGAGAGAGAGAGAGAGAGAGAGAGAGAGAGAGAGAGAGAGAGAGAGAGAGAGAGAGAGAGAGAAACATTGATGTGAGAGAGACTCATTGATTGGCTGCCTCCTATACCCATTCTGACTGGAGCCAGGGATTAAATCTGCAATCCAGGCATGTGCCCTGACCGAGAATCAAATCTGGGACCCTTCAGTCTGCGGGCTGACAATCTAACCACTGAGCCAAAGTGACCAGGTCTTTCTGACCCTTATATTTATCTGATGTCTAGCATTTTTTAAATGAGTGTCAGGTCCACATATCTCAGTACATTTAGAAAACTACTTTCTTTTCCCTTCCCCATTCCCATTGGCATAGGAATATCTTTTTCCCATAGTAAGTGATAGGGTAGAGATCTTAATTTCAGGGGATTTATTTCAGGTTTTAAAAAAGTCACTTATATTTAGGATCACAAACAACACTCGTCCCCACACTTCCACCTACCCGCAGGCTAGCTTCCCTGGAAGGAAACCTGAGGGGAGTGAAGTGGAACCTGTTGCTCAAGAGGCAGGGATCTGCCTCCAGAAAGAGGCCAGTGGTACCTAGGATGGACGATTGTGAGGGCACAGGCTAAGGTGGGAAAACTGTAGGCTTTGGAGTTAAGAGGGCCTTAGATTCAAACTGATTTAAAAACATTTTTATTTTTTAACCTATGGTTTGGATCTTTATGAGCAAGAGTCTTCACTTCTCTGAGTCTCAGCATTCTCATTGTAAAACTGGAGCCATAATATATACCTCATAGAGTGATGAGGGCTAAGTGGGATGCATAAATACATGAATTCTCCAGCGACTAAATGAATGAATGGTGTCCATCATCAAATGATGGTACCCCATTGTTGGCCTAAAAATTCAATGACTTGCAGTTTTATCACTGTTTTAAAATTCTCTTCAAGCAGTGAACCCCCTTATTGCTGATACCCTGAGTAGACTGCTCCTGACCTCTTTCCCTCCTCCCCTGAATGCCACTGGAATCAGGCCTGAAAATATAGCCACTTCACTAGAGATGGGACTGGAGGATTATGGAGGCAGAAGACCTGGCACTGATGATCCCTCTGGGCCCATAATTGTAGATTCTGAGCTATTTCTGAAACTCCTTGCTTGTTCAATCTGAAAAGTCGTTTGCAATGGAAATCTCTTCCCCTTGAAATCCCTGTTAATCTAATTGCAATTGAAATGCATAAATGAAATGACAAAAGCTGCATTTTACCAGCAATTATAGCAATTTTCTTTTATTTACTGGAGTCTGACCTCTGCTGTATTGATGAATTGCACTTTTTCAAGGTCTATTTTCCCATCAGCAAAGTCAGGTTGTTTATAAAATGATTGGCATAAAATGCTGTTCTCCCCTCACCTGTCCCCTCTCCCTCCTGCCCCTCCCTCATATTTAAAAAATTGTCCCAAGTCTGAAGAAATAGACTGGGAATTTACGGAGCCAGCACATCTTTGTCTGAGTGTATATTTTTTACGGGGAGCTTTAAATAATGCAAGGACAGTCTTTTCAACACCAAAATCTGAAAAACAAGCAGCATTTAGCATCTTGCACCTCTTTCCTTCTGAGTCCTGAGAGATTTGGCATGTGAAATCTGCACCCATTATCCTTTCAATCTCCCATCTAATTGCTCCTTTCCAAGGTGACATTGTCAGGAAGTCACAGTGGGAAGTTTGAGATGAATGAGGGGCCTTGCCCCTCACCATGTCACCAACAAGTCCTGCTGACCTGACCTCCCCAAACTCCTCCCTTTCTCTCCACATCTGCTGCCACTGCCCTAGTTCAGGCTTTATCACTCTCTGCTGGACCGCTGCAGTAGCCTCCACACTCACTGGTCTCTCAGCCTCCAGCCTTCAATGCCTTTCCCTGCTCCTGTTCTCCACACAGCTGTCAGAATGATGCTTCAAGACCACAAATGGAATGTGCCATTCCTGTGAAATCCTCCAGTGGTGCCCCGTCACCATCAGCATCTCTCCTCTTCAGGATGACTCGCAGGGTATTAGGTGACCTGAATCCGAAACCCTCCATGTGTCCACATCACAGGCCACCTGTCCCACCCAGCCTCTCAACCCTTACACCAGGGACCCAGAACTGGTGTTGGCCATTTAGACATGTGGTAAGTGCTCCCTGGCCCTTTCCTTATGCTGTTTTTGTGCATGAAAAGACGCTTTCCACTTCACCTGGCTAACTGTTTCTCAAGCTTTACAGCAATGCATCTGTCACCTCCTCTTGAAGGCTTCTTGATTATTCTGATTGGTGTTATGTGTCTATCAAAGTGCTTTCTACTTCCTATGGAAATGGAAGGTCTTCAGTCTGTGTTTCCATTTCAGAACATGTATAGGTTGCTCGAGGGCAGGAAATGTAGTTTAGTTAGTTCTGTATCTCTGGTGCCTTGCTCAGGTAGCCACTTGCACAACATCTGTTAAATTATGTTACATTAGTGGCCCGGTGCATGGATTCATGCACATTGAAAGGAAAATAATTAGAAGAACTATTTTAATATTGCTATTTGCCCTTTCTCTGTAATGGATACTGGTTGCCATCTGCAGGGCGATCTGGCCCTGCTCGCACCCACCTTGGCCTGGCACCGCCCGCTCACCTGCTCCACCATCCTGCCTGGTCCCGCTCTTGTCAGCAATGCCTCCACTGCTACCTGCTGCCAGTGCCTAGTTGCTGATGCTCACCATGTTCTGCCCCCTGGTGGTCAGCACACATCATAGTGAGCAGTTGAACTCTGTCAAACTCCAGGTCAAGGGGACAATTTGCATATTAGGCTTTTATTATATAGGATAGTAGTTGCTCATTTATTGCCGATTTCCTTTCTACTTTCCTCATTCCTCAGATTACTGGTCTCCCCACCTGTAAATTGTATATAAAGTTACTTGTTTTACCTAGCTCCCTGCATTCATTGAGAGTCAAATAACCTACTGACTATAAATGTTTCCCAGTGTTAATTTTCTCTATTATTACTCTTCTGTGGCATCTCCATCTAACTCTCCAATCATTCCTCCCCTGCCCCCATCAGAAATGCCTATCAAATAAAGTATTTCAGATGACAAGCAGAAGCCCCCCTGACACATAAAACAGCATAAATCAAACCAAAGCAAATGAAGCAGACCCTGACTACATTAGGCTCATGTTAGAAGTTGCTTCAATGTTTATTCCTTTCCCCTTCAACCATATAGATGTCCAGATTTGAGACAGCTCCCCCTTCCCTGGTCTCCCGTTTCACACTGTTGCCCTCAATTCCTTTTTCGTGGACTGACCTGCATTCGGAGCAAATGATAGTGTTAACACTGTTCACAATAGTTAATATTAGCATTCACTATGTACCAAGTGCCACACTGAATGAGATGACTCATTTAATTCTCCCCCAAATCCTGTAGGTAGGTACTTCTGTCATCATTTAAAGATGAGGAGACTTGGAACTGGCTAAGTTACTGTTCAGAAGCTCCCGAGTTGCTAGGAGATAGAAGTGAGTCCAGAAGCTGCACCCTCCACTGCCTCTCAAGGCTGTGTCTCTAGACTGTGGTCCCTTGAATAGCAGGGGCTTCATCTGATGTGCCCTTGCCCCTCCAGGCTTCTAGGAAACATTGCTCTGACATGGAAAGATGCCCATGGGAAGTAGCACAGAGCCAGGAAACAAGTGCTCTGGAGACAGGAGATCCAAGATCAAAACCCCTGGCTTCATGGCTTTAAAAATGATCCCCAGTTTGCACTTCTGGAAGATGGGAATTTAAAAAAGTGACTTCATAGGCCCGTTGGGAAATGAATGAAACATTACAAGTAAAAACACTTATAAGATATCTGAGTCAGAGGTGATGTTTGATGAATACTAGTTTGAGCCTCTTGGAGTTTCATTTTTGCTATTCATGAAAGCGCTTTCCCTATATACTATTGTGTTAAAGCTGAACATCAACTCCTGTGTGTGTGTGTGTGCGTGTGTGTGTGTGTGTGTGTGTGTGTGTGTGTGTGAGAGAGAGACTGTCATTCCCACTTAATGAATGAGGGCACTGAGACACAGAGAAAGGTTGATCTGATATCCCCTGAGTAACTGGCCCTGTTTTGAGAAGTACAGTTGCCCTGGCTCTTCTGAAATGCCTTGGATGGCTTAGGTCAACCCGGACAACTTTCACTCCATTTGCACTGTGCAGAGTCTGCAATGACTGCAAATCATTCATTGGACCATGATTCTCAAAAGCCCCTCAACCAAAAATGAAAGATGTATGGCTAACCAAGTCGAATTAGGCCTTCAGCCTAATATTAACCTAAGAGGAAGCGCTTTGCTTTATTTTGTTGTCCTGTGATTTCTTTATCCTGATAGCTGTATCTTTGGTTGTGAGATTACTGACGGTGCCCTTCAGGGCTGAACAGCTATGATAGCTCTCAGGCATCCTATATAATAAAACACTAATATGCAAATTGATCAACCAGCAGAATGATTGGTCACTATGATGCACACCGACCACCAGGGGGCAGATGCTCAATGCAGCAGTTGCCCCATGGTGGTCAGTGTGGGAGCACTACTCGGCCAAAAGCTGGGCTCACAGCGGGCGAGCACAGTGGTACTGGTGGGAGCCTCTCTTAGACCTGGGGAGCAGGCCTAAGCCAGCAGGTGGACATCCCCCGAGGGGGTCTGGACTGCAAGAAGGCGCAGGCCAGGCTGAGGGACCCCCACCTAGTGCACGAATGTTGTGCACCAGGCCTCTAGTAGATAATAAAGAGCCTCTTCTTATCCTGAAGGAGGTCCTAGACCTCTGGGGAGACCAACATGCAAACCAGGATTCCAGAAGAATTACGTGGAATTCCCCAGGATGTATATTTGGTATGTTCCTCTGGCTGGAAGTATCAGAAAGTGGATTTGGATCTGGTTCTTAAAGGACCCAGGGTAGTTTATCAGGAGAAAAAACTGGGGAAACCTGGCTTTGGTGAAAGGATGTGTGGGCAAAGGCACCCTAACACAAAGACCTATAGCAAGGAATCAGTTCTCTTTTGGGGAAGTGGTTGAGTCAAGTTTCTATGATGTCTTGAATCTGCAAAGCAACAGGGGAGTAAATATTTTAAGCAAGGCCTCCTAGCCAGAAGAAAACAGTAT
Organism: Myotis daubentonii; assembly: GCF_963259705.1. Lineage (NCBI taxonomy): Eukaryota > Metazoa > Chordata > Mammalia > Chiroptera > Vespertilionidae > Myotis > Myotis daubentonii. The sequence goes on along the minus strand of NC_081848.1, from coordinate 37,240,456 downwards.
CCATCAGTTCTGGTTGTACTCTTTCCTGGGGAATTATTGCTATACTTGTCATCTTAGTTCTACCAAATATTTAAAGTATGAATAATGGGGACCCATGGTAAGGAAATCAAAGTCTGATATTTCTCTTCATTGAGATTAATGATTGTAATTTTCCCTATGGTGGGGCAGGGGAGTGGGGAGAGCTGTGTAAGAAGAATGGTTACTCTGTGAGGAGCATAGGCCTCATACAAGGCTTACCTTGACGATTGCAACTTTGCTCAGAGCTACAGGAAGGAACTTGATGCAGCAGAAATTACCCTGGTGGATGGCTGGCCTCATGGGCTGCCTAAGCCAGTCAAGTTCTGTTCTGGGACCCCAGTTGACTTGTGCCTGAGCCAGTGTGGCTTCCTTAAGTTTGGTTCTGCAGCACCCTATACACCCTATGCATCCAACACATAACCGATAAGAAACAGCATAAAAACAAGACCCCAGAGGCAATATAGCACAGCAGCTAAGTACAAGGACTGCAGAGCCAGGTAGATGCGGAAACAAATGATGGCTGGTCACCTGCTAGCTGTGTGACCTTGGGTGAGGCAGGTCATTTCTCTGGGCCTCAGTGGTCCCCATCTTTAATGAGTGTGCCATGAGGATATTTAAGGCACTTGGAGCACATTAGAAACTTAGTAAACACAGGCCAACTTCCTCCTTTTCTCAGATATTTCCTCCCTCCCCCACATCCCCCCACATTCATCACTGAGACTCCCAAAGGTACCTGGCTGGAGAAGCTGCCCATTGCAAATGTCCAGTTCAGAAAAAGCCCTGGGTATATCTGAAGACAAGACGTTGCGGGGCATTTAGCATTTCTCCAGCTCTGAGCGTGCTCCTTCTCTTAGAGATAGTGGCTACTCCCAGGGGATGGGATGGACTGAAATATGACTGACCAACAAGAGATGGTGGAAGGATCTTGGTTGAGAAGATCACCTCAAGCACAAAGCTGTGTGTTCAAATCCCTTCCTATGATGCCCTAACTTAGTGTCCTCAGGGAAGGAATCTCACCTTTCAGAGCCTCAGTTTTCTTACCTGTACGATGGAGATAGTAATAATAAAAATTGCCATAGGGGCTGCTAGCTCATTACATATGTAAAGTTCTTGAGTTCTTGGAACAATGCCTGGTTGCATAGGAAATACTAGGCAAACTTTATCAGTCTTATTTTTTGTTGACTCTTGTTCCAAGGTTATTTTTTTAATTGATTGTATTACTATTTCATCATTCCCCCTTCTTGGGGGAAACATCCATCTGTTTTTTTTTTTTTTTTTTTTTTTTTTTTTTGTCCTCTTGTTCTGCTTCAGCCTATGTGCCTTGAAATGCCAGGGCAATGAAGAGAAGGTAATTTTGCATGTGAATATTGATCATTTGAGCTTATTATTGTTGCTTCTTCCTGCATCCATCCTTTCCTTTGGTGTTGTATGAGCCCTGCCACATCTTGAGAAGTTAAAAGGTAGATGGGAGTCTACCTTTGACAAAAGAGGAAATCAAGGCAACTCTTAACCCCTCTGAATCTCTGCTTTTACATCTGGAAACTTTGGCGTTTCAACTAGATGATCTGCAAGGGCTCTCTTAGCTCAAAATTTCTGACATGAAGACAGCATGAATTAAATTCAGCTGATAGCAGAAAACGAGATTGAGGGCATGTGGCAAGATCCATTCCACATAAGAATAAAACATTTCCAAAAGCAATGGTATATTCATGTGGCTATTTAAAAATAATTATCAGACAATCCTGTTTTAGCCATAAAGAAAGCTATATAAGTCTGAGCATAACTGTGATCATCTTCTGACAATTAAAATCCTAAAATGCATTGCTCAAGATTTTAGCATAAATGCTATTGCTAAATAATCTTTGGGTATTCAGACGACAGGAGATGAATCCTGTAGAAATAACAACAGTTCCCATTAATTACAGGGCATTTCATTATTTAAATTAATTTCTTCTTATTGTCTTTCTGCCCAGGGTGCATTTGGAAGTGCACATCATTAATGCAGAGGAGCAATCTCCTCTTATTTTTGATAGGGGGAGTAGGGAGACCTCTCCATCCTATGATTAATAGCAGTTTGGAGTAATTTCTGGTTCCATTTTGCTAATAGAATGTAAATTGTCCTTGGGAATGACTCCCATAGTGGTTAAAAGAAAAGCAGTCCTTGTATAGTGACACATGGGTGCCTATCTTCTAGTCATATCAGTGTTAGAAATAGCTATTTCCCAATACCCAGCAATCACAGGTCAAGTAGGTTTAAAGTCTCCTTCCCTAACAAACCAGCCAGTATTTGGAGGTGGTAGATAAAACCCTCATATTGCTTTCTGATGCAACAACCCAGTTATTTCTGGGGTGATAGACCACGATGCTGGGGGGAAAACACGTAGACTTCATTTCAATTTTTGTTAATGATTTGCTGTGAGACTTTTTGCCAAGCACTTAACCTCTCTGCACCTTAGTGAAAAATGGGAAGAACAAGGTTTACCTTTTTTCTTCACAGGCTTATTTTTAATATCACAAGATAATGATGTGAAAGCACTTTTAAAATTCTAAATGTGTATAGGCAGGTAATTAAGGGACAGTGGGTAGCAGTCAACATACTATTGCTTTAAAAAGGGTATTGAGTAGTAACTCTCTGACATATTATGAATCTAATCAGGCTCCATAAAGTTTTATACAAATTAAACGTTATTGGCAAAGTGAAGAGTAGTGATAATATGTTGATCATCAATCAAAAGGTAGTTATAAAACACCTGCTGGGTGCTTGCCTAGTTCTGCTAGGTTGTGAGGGGGAATGTGCAGTAGGAGTAGAACTGGCTTTGCCTTCTTCTTAGGGTTTTAGTGAGTGTTAAATAACTTAAAATATGACATATTATTTATCTAATTTCTTCCCTCTACCTTACCCTCCTCTGCTCCTCGCTCCCAATAACAGATGTTTATGAGCATTTACTGTATAACAAGTATCAAATTTTAGAGGTGGGGATAGGACAAAAGTCCCTGCCATGGGTAAGCTTAAATTCCAGTGGGGTGGTGAACAAACAAATATAAAGTGTCTGGTAGAGATAAATGCTCAGGAAAACAAATCAAGTGGGGTAAGGAGATAGAGAATGTCAGGGGGGCTATTTTAGATCAGGGGGTCAAGGAAGGCCTCTTCAAGGAAGTGCCAAGAGCAGAGACCTCAGAGAATGGAGGGAGTAAGCCATGTGAATGTCTGAAGATTGTTCAGTGCAAAGAGAAAAGCAGTGCTGAGCCCTTGTAGGATGGAGAACAGGAAATGCCATCATTTGATGAGGTTTTCAAAGATGGCGAGGTGATGAGAGAGCAGACCAGGCCAACTAATGGAGGGGAGGGTGGGGTACATCTTGGCCTGGAACAAGAGAGAGCTGATGGTGGGTCTGTAGGCTGGCGGTGAGGGAGGAGGTGAGAAGTGAACCGATTCAGGGTATAGGCTGAAAGGAGAACCAACCACACTTGCTGATGGAGAATGTGGGGAAGGAGAGGAAGAGAGGGCTCAAGCTCCCATGTGTTTTGCCTGAACCACTGTACTGAGAGAATTTCCATTTGGCAACATGTGGGGGACTATGGGAAGGGCAGGTTTGTGGTCAGGGAGTAAGAATCACAAGTTCACCTTTGAGATATCCATTTAAATATTCTTTTTGTATATGTGACTGGAGATTTCATATACACAATTGAATTGATAAGTCAGGAGAGAGATTGGGGCTAGAGGTACCGAATTCATCCACACATTCCCCTAATGCTTGCAATCTGCCCTTTGGGCAGAAGTTTACCTAATCACATTTCCCCCTTTGTTCTTACTTAGTGTGGACTGATGCTGTTCATTGGTAGTTGCCCTTGGCCTGCCAACCTCGGTGTTGAGAATGCACAGCCCAGAGTAGGAGGTCCCTGTGAGTTCCCCCTTGGTGCACACTGGATACTCTGCTGCAGCTCAGAGCCCCCAGGAGTTTTGAGAGGGCCAGGGCTCTTTGACAGCCTTGGCTAAACATGCATCAGAAGGAAATACTGATTCTCCTGTTTTTTCTGGTTTCTAATCATAACCTCCAGACTCCACGCAAGTGCAGAGTCACAGCCTGCACACCAGGAGCCCCATCAGTCTCCCCAGGTTTCCAGGCATCTCACTGGGAGTGCAATGTGTTTTGCCTGCAGCGGTGACCTCGTGATGAGAACTCACATTTGGGGGAAATTAAGAAGTTGCAGAAGACAATTGCTGCTGGTTCATTAGCTGACTGGAAGCTGACACCCAGTCACCACTCCAATCTGAGAGAAATAAGGCTGCTTCAGAGTTGGGAAGAATGCCAGCCTGCTAAGCACCTCCCTGGATGGGAGAGAACTTCATGCTGGCCACATCTAGGCAAACACAGCAGCAAGGGTGGAGGAGGGGGCCCTGGACCGAAGTCAGCTGACTTCTGTTCTAGTCCTGCCACAAGTTCTGTTGTGCCGTGCTACATAGGGTAAGCCATGGCTCCTATCTGTTTCCTATGTGTTCATGAAGAGGTCGAATGATTGGATGTTAAGGGTCCTGCCAGCTCTCACATACAATGAGGGACAGGCCAACTCTGGGTGGTATATTCAGAGTTGACTTTGCCATTGTGCTTCCCTCTGCTGGCTCTCCTTGTCTCACCTTCTAAGTATTGAGGTTCCCAGGTTGAATCTTCTGCCTGCCTCTTCTCCCTCTGCATATCATGATGGAGGTGAAGCCCTATGCCAAGGCATAAGCTGCCGCCCATGTGCTGATGAGCCCAATACCTCTAGCCAATGTCCTTTTGGGCATCTCTATCCATAGACCCCTTAATATCTAGATACTCAGAAGTGAACTCATCACCTTCTCTTCCAGAACTTTCTTTTCCTCTTGAGTTTTTGCCCACATTAATCCCACCTCATCTTCCAAATTGGAAATTGGAGGCCATTCTAGGTTGTACCTCTTATCCAATGAGTGATTGAGCCCTGTCAATTCTATTTTGTTGCTACCTATTCTATCCATGGTAGTGTCCCCATCCTCCTGCCAATGTCCAGGTTTAGCCTGACATCATCTGCCTCTCCTCTCAGTCTCTGGCTGCCTTTAGCAGAGTTCTTCTATCACTAGGTCTGACTTGTTAATTTCTTGCTTGAAACCTCCAATGACTTCCTACTGCTTGCGGGGGAGGGGTGGTGGGCAAGTCAACACCTTGGGAAACTGATCAATGTTTGGGCAGAGAATCAATGTTTACTCAAAAAATGAAAATCCAAAAATTTAAAATACCAGTAGGTACAATTGGGCCTAAAGCTTTATTTTCATTAACTTACTTAATATTCATAGCGACTTTGTGTGGAAGCATACTTATCCCCACTTTACAGATGAAGAAATTGAGACTTAAAGAGGTTAAGTAACTTGCTGGATGAACCCTAAGGGTAAGTGGTGGGACCAGGAGTGATATTTAGGTGGGGTTAGTTAGCTTAGGTCTGTCCTTCATCTCTGTCCTGCTCCAGCATGCAGTATCCTTCACAGATTACCTCAGCCTAGTTTTTCTATCTGTCACTGCTTTCTCATCCCCTCCAGACACATACAATTTGTCTGTTTTCATTAGAGTACCTACTGCAACTCAAATTCACCATGAACTCTCTATCAGATGCCTTTGCCTTCACTATTTTCTCTGCCTGGGATGCTATTTCCACCCAGGAAATTTCTACTTCTCTTAAAGGTCCCATTCTAAGAGCATCTCCGTAAAAACTCTGCTGGGGACTGCAGGTGGAGTCCATCACCGTGGCTCTTCTGTCAAAGCACTCAACTTTGCCTTTTCCATAGCATCCACCATGCTGTGATGTGCATGGCAGCTCACTATTGCTATGCCAGAAGATTCCCAGTGCTTTGATGGCAAGGGCTGTATCTCTTTCCCCTTTGTAGTACTTTGCATCAGTCTTCAATGCCCAGGCCAGTGTCTGATGCATAGGAACAGCTCAATAAATGGCTAATGCATTGAATGGAGCCCAACTCCAAATATCATGATAGCACTCCATGGCATCCCTGGTAATGCCACGTTAAGCAGAACAGTAATGTAATTCAAGTTTTCATACCCTGCAATTTTAATGATCATTGATTGTGCATCCTGCCCTGTGATAGGAATTTTAGAGGAAACTGGAGATGGAAAGGGCACAGTGATATTGGTTAACATTAAATGAACACTTACTAAGTTTCCAGCTATGCTTTATATGTAGTTTCTCATTTAATCTTCATGACAAACGTATGAGTTACAAATTATTTTATCCCTTTTTGTCAGTAAGTAAGAATGTCTAACCTGGTTGAAAAGACAGAATTCACATACTGAAACATAAAGGATAATGTGTACTCTAATACTGAGATGCAGCAGAGGTTCAGGAAAACACAGTGGACTAGAGATTAAGGACTTGCATCCTAGACACAGTTATGTGACTTATTCGGAGTATGACATTGAAACTTAAGTTTTTTCATTTGTAAAATGGACAGATAGTCAGACAGAGGTAATTGTCATGAGTCATAAAATCTCAGATACACGTATGGCTTTCCATCACTACCATTTCCAAGGTTGGCTGTGGATCTGGAACTCCCCAAATAGTCATTTCCTTATGTCCTGGAATACTCTTCCCTCCTCAACTCTAGAATCTGTGAATGTGACCTCACTTGGAAATAGGGTCTTTTCAGGTGTCATCTCATTAAGATAAGGTCAGACTGGATGAGGGTGGGCCCTACTCCAATGATTGGTTTCTTATAAGAAGAGGAAACTTCAGACACACAGAGATGCAGAGTGAAGAATACCATGTGAAGATGGAGGCAGAGGCTGGGGTGATGCACCTGCAAGCTAAGGGACACCAGAGATTGCTGGCAACTACAAGAAACTAGAAGAGACGCATGGGCTACATCCTCCTGCTGCCTTCAGCAAATACGCAACCATGACAACACCTCCATTTCAGAAGTCTAGCTCTTGGAACTGTAAGAGAATAAATTGTGGTTGTTTTTAGCCAACCAGTCTGTAGTACTTATGGCAGCCCTAGGAAACTAATGCACTTTGGATGATGATAATGATTTTGATGATGATAACAGTAATAACACTAGTAATCATCTATAAAAATGGAATCAAATTTCTTTCCATGGACTTGTAGCATTATTTAAAAAAAAGAAACCTGCATACATTTGGACCAGTTTGGGGGGGTCTGGATTAAAATATAAGGCCATGTGCTTGACATACACTTAACTTGGCTGCCTTTAAAGGCCTCTCTCAAAGAGATAGAGAGCCCCCTCCAGGAAAGCCCCAGGTAACTAACTATTGCTTGGGGAGAGGTATGCTGTGCCTCTCAAGAGCCTTGGACCAAGAAAACAAATAGTGGATTGTATTATCAGGGGCAAATTGGAATGCCCAAGGGCAGGCACTGGACCTTCAGTTTCTGATTTGTGAAGAAGCCTTCTCACAAATGGGACTCTATGTACCTGCCCTCTAGGTGAGCACATTACTTCATCCCATTTAATTCTGAGGCCTGCAATCACCCATATCTTACAGAGGAAGGGACCAAAGTTTAGAAGATCCAAGCAACTTTCCCCAGGGCACAGGATTTGAACCTGGGACTTTGATTTTGGAGCCTGAATTCTTAAATACCACACACTGCACTTAATGAGTCCTTCTCATTTATTCTTATCAGAGAAAATTCCAAAGCTGGCCCATGGAATTCTTGGTAAAGGCCTAATTTATACTAACCCCTACATTTCACTGTTTAGTATGAATGAACAGTTATTTCTTCTATTATTTCTTCTATCAAGTTCAATGCATTTTCATCCAGCAACTTCCAAGTATGCGGTCTCCCTTTTGCTTTAGTGCATACTCATTGCTTTTATAAATAACCAGAAGGTCAGTTGAGGTTTTCTATCCTTTGACATTTAATGTAATTTGGCTTGAACCGCAACCATGGGCAGTAGAAGCCCCAAATTCTCTCCATATCTCTGATGGTTTGTGTGTGATTTGAGAGAGAGAGAGAAAGAGAGAGAGAGAGAGAGAGAGAGAGAGAGAGAGAGAGAGAGAGAGAGAGAGAGAGAGAGGAGAATGTGAGGGAGATAGAGAAAGAGAAAGATAGGAGAGAATGTGGTTTTCTCAGTCCCTTCTGCTTCCAGGGTTCTGTTTCTGCTTCCTAAATTCAGTTAATGGATCATCTCACCATTCCTTTGGTCTGACTTGGTTCTATGGTCCTGCAGATGGAGAACAGAACATTTCCTCTTAAGCCACTGCTCACAAGCATTTGAGAGGACAGTGCACTTGCAGGTTGAAGGTGAGGAAGAATTTATCTAGCCAGGTTCCTCAGACCCCTTCCCCTTAGGCTTTTTTTGCTTTTCCAGGTACCCTCTCTACGCATGCCCCCACCCCTGGCACCCATTCCCAGAAAGGGGCACCTTGCCATGTACAAAGGCTCAATAAGATACTCTGCTAAACAATGGGCCATTTACTCCCAGCCTATCATTTAGCAGAAATAAAAAAAAATTGGCAGGAACTTTAGAATTTGAGTTCATGTCTCCCCTGCCTGTCTCAGTAAGGACCAGGGACCAGGTAGGAATGAAATATAAATTAAATTAGTTCCCACCCTCTTAACACAAGTGGCTACTGTTAATTTATGCTGTAAATTGCAGTGACTTTTCCCCCTCTTCTCAGTCACTTGTTTGGCTGATTCCTCTGCCAAACCACATGCTTCCTTGGGGAAGGGACTGGGTGACACCATTCCTGGGTCCCTCTGAAGACCCACCATGGTACCCAGAGGGAACTGGTGGAGGTAGATTGCTTTTCTAGGTGGTCATTTTCTGGAGAGGTCTCCATCAGAGAATCTAATTTCCTGCCTTGGACTTTTAAATAATGGGGGAAAGAATGTACATCCCTGGGAGAGTGTTAAATGGGGGAGTAATTTAGGGAATGCACCCAGGATTATGACTGCTTTTTCTAATCTCTGCCTTTGCAGCTCCAGTATTCTGGCTCCTTGGTTGGAAGCACTGCTTGATCAGGGCGCCTTATTTGGATCAGTGGGGATTCTTCACCATGATGAGAACTCATTCCCTGCAACCCCAGGGGGGCCTGAGTCAGGCACAGTAGGGACAGGGCAGGCAGCTCGCAGCTCCCATGCAGGGAGGGCTGGCTCCATGTTAAGTAACTCATCAACACTGCTCAGTGGAGGGGACATTCCTTTGATTAATCACAACTCCCAGAGATTTCAGAGACTGAAAAAGCAACACCTTCATCTATTTAGTACCTACTACATATTAGGCATCGCTATTAAAACTAGATCTCTACCTCTAAATTTAAAAAAATATATATATTTCTTGAGCCCGACTGATGTGGTTCAGTGGTTGAGCATCGATCTATGAACCAGGAGGTCAGGGTTTGATTCCTGGTCAGGGCATATGACTGGGTTGCAGGCCCAATCCCCAGCTGGGGGCATGCAGGAGGCAGCTAATCAATGATTCTCTCTCATCATTGATGTTTCTCCCTTTTTCTCCTTTCCTCTCTGAAATCAATAATAAAAAAATTAAAATATTTTTGAGGCAATTATGTATATATTTGTTGTTTTTGAAAAACCTACTTAGAAAGTTTTACATAATATGATCAGGGGAAAAACCACACCAAAGTTTGTCATAGAAAAAAATCTTAGAAGTTTGAAGTGCAGGGCTTCAAGAAGAATTTCTGGGTTCAGTCACCAGCTCCCATATGTCTGGGACACCCCCTTGAGACTATACCTAGAACTAGACCATACACATAGTAGGTATTAACTGAATGGTTAAATGGAAGAATAAATGAGACAAGATGCTGAGATACTGATGGATGGGATCTTGCCTGCCCCACCCCCCACAGCACTGACACATGGACTGCACACAGACAGAAGGCCAGCATGCATGTTCCAGGCACAGTGCTCATGCCCGCAGATACATCCATGTCATTGGGAGTTGGATAGAGTTTCCAGTTGTGGATATTCTTTTACCAATCACAATAGGCCTCATTTCTAAGATATGCAGATATTAAAGAAGCATTGGGCCACAGTTTAATTGGCAAAGATTTTTTCCCTTAATTAGTGTACTAGAGGCCCAATGCACAAAATCCGTGCAAGAATAGGCCTTCCTTCCCCTGGCTGCTGGTACCAACTTTTCTCTGGCATCTGGGACCCAGGCTTCCCTCGCAGCCCCAGCTTCATCTGGAAGGTTGTCCAGAAGGACGTCCTGAAGGACATCTAGTCTAATTAGCATATTACACTTTTATTATTATAGATGTGTAAGAATGGCAAAACTTTGTTGGCATTTTGGATGTGTTGAAATAGAGTACTTCTATTGTTGCTGAATGGGATCTTTACTGTTATTATCTAAGGAATGCTTTATTCTATTTTGGTTATTATTTCCTTCCTTTTAATTCTTTGCTGTCTCTGAGTCCTTTTTCATTTGGGAAGGAGATAGAGGCGACATAGTTGGGCTGCAGCATCTTTTGGCTAAATTGATGGGTTCCAGTCAAAAGCACTTGGAGGACTTCTGCCCTAGAGTCTGTGCCATCCCTCCTTATTCCTGTGCTGTGTCAGACATCACTAATTGATTGCTGTACTCTTTCCTGTTGAGCTCAGATAAGGGCCCCCAATCCTTCTCACTACCTCCTATGGGGCAGTCACTACCACTTATCTGGTCTTGGCATTCAAGATAAAACCTATTTGATATCACAAGTATTCTAGACCTTGTTCCTGGATTAAGGCAAAACACTAGAAGCCTTGCATTTGTATCATATTTTCTTTACACTTGGCAGCTATGCCCTAGGTTTTTATTGAGTAATGATACAAAAATTGCTTTATGAAACTGTTTTCTGCATTTCTTTGGGGAAGTTGTTAAAGTTATTATTCTCTACATCATTTGGTGAAAATCGTAAGTAATTTTAAGAAAAGTCTTAACAGCTAGGAAGTACTTAAATACTTTCTATCTCTTGAGAAACAACTCTATTCCTTCCTCCAATGATTAAGACTACATAACTGAGTATCCCTATTGGTTTTGCCTGCCAAGAAGCTCAGAGCCAGATCTGAGGAATATTTTTAGATTTATTTAGCAATTATATTTCTGTTCTTCCTCTTGCCCCAATTTTTGACTTTGAGCCTTTATATATTTTATAAATTTCTTTTTTAAAAATATTTTCTCACATACTATGCTTTCATTGTATTTATATGTATTCTTTCAAAAATATTTTTTACTGATTTTAGAGAAATAGAGGAAGAGAGAGAGAGAGAGAGAGAGAGAGAGAGAGAGAGAGAGAGAGAAAGAAACATTAAATTGTTGTTCCACTTACTTATGCATTCATTGGTTGGTTCTTGTATGTGCCCTGACTGGGAGTGAAACCTGCAACCTTGGTATATTGGGACAATGCACTACCAGTGGTCGGCAAACTGTGGCTTGGCAAACCACTGCTCGCGAGCCACATGCGGCTCTTTAGCCCCTTGAGTTTGGCTCTTCCACAAAATACTGGCTCTTCCACAAAATACCGACTTCTGCGCATGGGCCACGAAGTTTCAATCACACTGTATGTGCGCGCCCGCACGTGGTATTTTGTGGAAGAGCCACACTCAAGGGGCCAAAGAGCCGCATGTGGCTCGCGAGCCGTGGTTTGCTGACCACGGCATTAATCAAATGAACTACCTGGCCAGGGCCTATATATATTCTTATTTTAAGGCTTATTATAGGCCAAAGTAAAATAATAATAAGAAAATAGTTACATTGGGTGTTTTAGTTTATCAGGCCAACAGTGGTTGAAGTAAGAGTGAGAAAGAAAGCTCAAAGTTTTAGTGGAGGGACACAGGCATGCTCCCGATGTGAGGAAAACACTGTGCCCTCAGGTATGGGTGACTGCAGTAGGTAGCTTCTAGAATGGCTCTCAGTGATCCTTGCCTCTTGGACTTCATGCCCTTTACTTCAATAAAGGTAATCTCATCTCCTTTATTGCAGCCTGAGAGACCCTGGCCAGAGGACCCAGCTAAGTCACACAAAACTGTGAGATAATAAACTTAGTTGATTCAAGCCAATACATTCCGGGGTCATGTTTTATGTAGTAGTAGACAATTAGACCAGTAGTACCTGATGGTTTTGGCAGTCCTCTCGTTTGATCCATATGTCAACACTAAGTGTTATCATTGTTCCCAGTGTATGGGCAGGAGCTGAGCAAGGATCCATGTCATGGTTAAGTTTATGCAGATAAAGACAGAGAACTTGAAATTGGGGTGCCCCAAGTCTAGTGCTCTTTGCTTTGTAAGAGTGAGTTCTAACCTCACGGTAGATATGAGCTCTGTTGTATGGCAATAGCTAGTTGAAGTGATGGAACTTAACAACTTCCACCTGCATTCTCATGCTATAGATGCAGAAAATATTTTATCCAATGTCTAGAAGCTCCCTCATTTGTTGAAGTTTTAGTCTTCTTTTATAAAGTAGGCTTCACAGTGAATATATTTAGTAATTATAATCTTATAACAAGTATATATTGAGCGTCTATGTGGCAGTTACTTTTACACCTGTTATTGCATTGAATTTATGCAATTTGAGATCCACAGGTACCCAATGAGGTAGATGACAGACAGGAAGACTGAGGCTCAGAGAGGTTGAAGGACATGCCCATTAGATTACCCAGCTAATAAGCCACAGAGACAGGCATTAAATCCAGCTCCGTCCAAGGGGAAAGTCCAAGGTTTCTTTCCACAATCAGCAGCCTTGATTGGGTCCCTTTGCTACAGCTAGATTAGTTCCAGAAGACTGGCAAGTGTTACAATAGAGGGAAGTTTCCTTCTGCAGTTTTCTCTTTCTATTGTAAAAAAAAAAAGTCTTTTTGGAAAACTCTCAAACTCCAATGAACAAATTCTAAGATCTACTTAACAACTGATAAAATGTAGGACTCAGCAGCCACAAAATCCCCATTGTATTAAAGGACAACTTCCTGTCCCCAAAGAGAAAAGAATAAAGACATTTTGAAACTTACAGGAACTCCATCTTAACAGGCCCTTCTCAAGGACTTTTACATGTAAACAAGATCGTTAAACACTTAATTTGACATTTATTACCCTTAAATATTCATAAGCCGTGAGTACCCGGGAAACACCTACTGCACGTTCAAGCCTGACCGAGCCTCTCAAAATATGCTGTGCATGTGAGTTACTTTGAGGAACCACGAGGAAGCTTCATGGTGCAGCTTCCTCCTCTGAAACGTGAGTGGTGCTAACTACATTTATGAATCGCCTTGTTTGCAAACAAAGTAGTAAACCCAACAAAACAACCCTTGTCTATTGCATCACCTGTGGCGAGTGACATCTTGTTTTCCTTTGAAGAAGTCAACAGAAGGACATGCACATTGTATTGACTTGTTCTGCCAGCCTTTTCTCTTGCCCAGGGTTAAACCACCAAACTCTGGAAAGGGTGAAGGCTGGCTCCTTTTCAGTCCTAATCATTGTGACCAGCATTTGGCAGCAGTTCTAGGATGTGAGATGGGAAAACAATTCACCCCGACCACAGTGAGAAACAAATGCATTTTTATTACACTGCAAACACTGTTCTACGTAGATGGTGTGGTGGGGTGGTAGAGGGGGAACCCATGTGTTGAGACACTGGTGAAACTCTGGCTGTGCATTTCCGCCCTCTGATGATAAAGGAAAAATATATGACTTGGGCATCAAATCAGAGCAGTGAGAATCTGCCTAAGGATGTAGAGGTGGTAGGGCCAGGGTAGGTAAGAGAAAGAGACCTATTTCACCCTTCACCATTCCTCTGGGGCAAAGTCTTGTGATATTGTTGATGCTGTAGTTGTCGGTATAAAATCTCTTTTGTGTCCATAGTAATGATACTAATTATCATCATGCCCACTTTATAGGTAAGGAAACTGAGGCTTAGGGAGTTTGAATGATTAGTTCAAGGTTGCAAAAGTTGGGACTCAAATTCAGCTATTCTGACTCGAAGGTGAGGACTCTCTCCACTACAAACACCTCATTTTAAAAGTTCTGCCCTGGCTTTTGGGATTTCCCAGCATTTTGGAGGAACAAGAGATTAAAATCATGAATCAGAGAAGGCCAATGAGAGACATGCTCCCTGTCTTCCAGTAGATGGTTACGCGACAAAAGAATTAGTCCCGGTCTGTGTGGCTGTAGATAACAAAATTAGATCAATGGGTAGAAATTCAAGGAAGCAGATAAAGGAAAGAATTCTCTCACCATCAACACTATTCAGCAATGAAGTAGGAGACAGTCTTAGGTGCTGAGCTTCTTGTTCTGAAAATGCTGTGGCTGGGATTGTGGGTGTGGAGTTGGATGAGAAGGAGCCCAGATTCTGTGGACACTTGATTGCTGAGCACAGAGGTGTCTGTTACCGCTCAGCCTGGTGCTAGATTAGTGCCCTAATGCAAACCTGATGTGAAAACCTCAGGATTCCACAGAGCTGCTGCAAGGTCCTCCGAATGCTTGATTTGAATTTCAAAAGTCCTATTTTTTTTCTAATGAAACGGGGGGAAAAAAGACCTTGAAATACAACCTAAACATATGTGAATTGAGTAAATAATTAAAGGTGGCATTTCCCAAAAAGTAAAATGAAAATAACTTCATAAATGTTTTGGGACAAAAGGATACTTCATTATTTACATGAAAATAAATTCCAGGTTAATCAAAGATTTAAACCTTAAAAACACTGGAAACTGTGTGTGAGGAAACCTACACATGCACACGTGCATGCCTGCATGCAGCACATGTGAGAGATAAAAGGCTGATTTCCTAAGTCGATGTGGAGTGTTTTAGTGCACACTTTGAAGTCCTTACATATGTGTCATTGATCAGGGGAGTTGCAGCTCTACATCCTTTGGTTATTAAAAGTCAGGCTTATGCATGTTGCTTGTGTGTGTGAATGTATCCACCTCTGCAGCCCAGAGTGTGCTGGTGAGAAAGGTGCGATGGATTCATTCCCAGCAAGGCTGAGGGAACTATCATTAGCACTCTCCAATTATAACAACATAGACAGTTGGATGGAAAATAGCAACCACATTTCAGATGTTTTGTTTTGTGGTGATAATGAATCAGGAATAGCCTTGTTGTATACTGTAATTTTTGAGTATTCCTTTTCTATCTTTTACGCTTATGTAAAAAAAATGCACGGTGTTGTTGGAGGTCATTAGTGGTTCACCTTTGAAAATTTCTGTCTTTTTCTCTTTTTGAAGCTTTTGGGTCTGATAATTTGAGAACTTCCTGAGATTTTCATCAAACTATTAAAAATGTGCCATTTGCAGTTACTTATATGGGTAAATAAGGGTATTCTTGAGACTTGCAAAACTATACAATGTAAAGAAAGAAAATGAATGCTGAGGGTGATTTAAGGTTGTAACTTCAAAATCTCATTGTTCTCACTGACTTTATAAATCAGTATTACATTTTGAACTTAAAAAATAAATTGAAGCTAAGCAGACATTTGTTTTTTCTAATTGGGGTTTTGGTAAGATTTCATTAGGGAAAATGATTTTCCCTATTAAAATGTTTTTAAAAAATCAATGACTCAAATGTATTTTTTAAAAGCAGTCATCTTTGATTATCATTGCTTTTCCTTTTCACTTTTAGCCATGGCTGCCAGGATGCTCAGAACTATGTTTGCAACTGCACCAGTGGCCACCATAGCTTAAGTTTTTTAGAATAATCATTTCCCTTTTTGCCCTATCACTCTTTCAATTCTTTCTGATATTTGTTTCTCTACTATCTGTAGATTGGTTGCTTTTTTTTTTTTTAACAAAACTATTTCTTTTGTTTCCCTGGAGGCAGGTGGGATATATACCTTTAAGGAATATTTAATTTAACAAATACTTAATGCTTTATATATGTCTTTTATATTTTATATTTCAAGGACATTTCTAGATAAAGAGACTTTGGTTAACAAAGCAAAGTCTTTGGCCTCATGAACTTTATATTCTAACTAGAGTCCCAGTGCATGAAATTCGTGCACTTGAGGGGGGTTACCCCAGCCTGGCCTGTGCCCTCTCACAGTGCGGGAGCCCTGTGATTGATCACCCCTAAGAGGTAAGCCCTGCCCACCCATCTGGGGCTCCTTGATGGATTGCCCTAAAGAGGTAGGCTGGAGCCATGGTTTCTGCCTTCATGCCATGCAGAGCCGCAGGACCCCCAGGCCTTGCTGTGCAGAGCCACTGGGCCCCGCCTCCTTTACACTGCACAGAGCCACCGGGACCCACCTTTGCGCCGCGCACACAGCATCAAGTCCCCACCCAGCTGCACACACCTCGCTGCGCACGCAGCCCGGCCCACCTGCGCACGCCCACTGTGCATGCAGCCTCCTGGTGAGGGATTGTGACGGCGTGAGGGCATCATGGCGTGATGCCCATGAGGGTGTAATGGCTATTTGCATATTAGCTCTTTATTATATAGGCTAGGTTGAGGTAGACAATAAACAAATAAATCTATGATATGTCAGGAAGTGATGATAACTATGAGGGGAAAAAAAGCAAAGGGAAGAAGCTGAAGGTTAGAGGATGGTGTCTCATTTGAGATCACAGATGGCCTCTCTGAAAAAGTGAAAAAGACAGAGATTTGAATAAAGTGAGGGGCCAAGATATGGTGACACCTAAGGAAAAAGCCATCCAGTCTAAGGAGACAGCAGAGGGTATGAGGTGGGAACAGATCTGATGAATTCAACTAAGAGCTAGAGGACAGAGGTGGCTGGAACAGACTGAGTGAGAGGCAGAGTAGGGGGAGATGAGTTTAGGGAGGTAATAGGGAGCCTTGGACACCCTGTGCACACATCTAAAAAATTGATAAAAATAGAGATGATTGCATTTTCTCCCTATGCCAGTGGAACGTGACTTGGGATGGTGGACTGCCAAATGCCTCCCTTTATGCACTCATTCACTTTTGCTGTCCACTCAATTCTCAGACATTGTTGACAAGGGTATAGGGCCAGAGTTCTTCCAAAGGACTAAGAAACCATATAAATCTTATTATTTCTTAGGTCTGCTGTTTTCAAGTCCCACTTCTCTATAGACACTGATGCTTTGGCCTTTTGACTGAGCCCCTTTAGCTCACTGAGCTAGTCCTGGTCAGAAGGGTGGACAAACTTTAGCCTCTTGACTGCCAGAATAATGATTCTGATGCTGCCAATGATGATTATGATAATGATGCTGTTGATGATAGCAGTGACAAGAGCAGCACCTACCATGTCTCAAACATTTATTCCACAGTAATCTTAACAATCTTACAGGACAGCTAATATTCCCAATCTGTAGTTCAGGAAACTGAGGCTCAGAGATGACAAATACATCACCCTGGACCTCACATCTTAGAAGTGCTGAGCAGGTTTCTGAACCCAGGTCTCTGGCTCCAGAGAATTCAATCTTTCCACTCTAGCAGGTACTTCTGAGTGGGAAATCTAGGCTTCTGTGATGTCACTAAGAAGCAGCCCACCCCAAATGCATGCCTTTCTGGTCTCAGCACAAGGACGGGGCCTCTTTCATGGTACATGATTAATGTTCTAGCCACTTGTTAGAAGGGCACCTGGGCTAGCATTTTCCAGAATCTTGCTTGGGAAGATGGACCCTGTTCATTATTACCTGAGAAACCACTGAAGCAAGTTCTCTAAATGTTATGGGCAACTGTCTCTCTCTGAACTTGGACATTGCTGTTGATTGGCATTTTGGCCCCAGATTTGTCTCTTTTTTTGTACTTATAATTGAACTTCTGGCTAACCCGCTTCAGGGGCCCTTCCTTTAGCTAGTGATTTTCTTTAGCCTTAGTTTAAGACAGACCCTGTTGGCTTGCTCTTCTTTCCAAGTTCCCTTGGGTTATGATTCTTTTCCTTGATGTGAGAACATATTCTACAAATGCAGAATTGTTTTGAGCATTTTTTGCCAGGATTTTATCCCCTATGTGCTCACTTTTTTGGGATGTGTTCCAAAACAACAATTTTTTTTTTTGTAATAGACTTTCTGGGGAGAAAGATTACTGTGTTTAAAACCTGATATTTCAGGGGCAGATGAAAGTTTTTTCAAGAATTAAGAAAACACTCTATCACTTATTTTTTGGCTGAGTATCTACATTTGTTTCCCTTAAGATCCTTCAAAATTAAGACCATATTGTTTTCATTTTCCAATTGCAGAAAATGAGCTGAAGAAGGAGTGAATTGAAGAAAAGAAAGATATACTTTGCAGAAAACAGAGTTTTCTTAAGCCAGTTGGTCACATGGATTCATTTACTTTTTTAAAGAAAGAATTGGCAAACTTTATTTGTAAAACAGCCAGGTAGTAAATATTTTAGGCCCTGTGGCCATAAAATCTATCATAACTACTCAACTCTGCCATTCTAACATAAAAGCAGTTGCAGATAAGATACAAGCGAATGGTGTCACTGTGTCCAGTAAAGCTTTATTTCTAAAAACAGGTGGTTAGCTGGATTTAGCCTGTAAACTCCAATTTGCAGACTCCTAAGAAATGAACACATAGTATGTGTCAGCTCATGACAGAAATAAGCTAGAAACCAAGATGGTCAGAACTGAAAAACTTATTATAGATCATCTCTTCCAAGTCCTTCCTTTTATCTATGAGGGTTTGTTGATTAGATTGCTTCATATGTCCCGTAGCTCTATATTATTTTCCAGATTCTTTTCCTCTCTGTGATTCAGTTTGGCCAGTTTCTAGCCTTGTTCACGGTCACTGATTGTTTTATTTCCTGCTGGATCTAACTGCCTCATAAGCCCACCTGGTAAATTTTCATTTCAAATATTATAGTTTCCAGCTATGTAAGGTAACTGAAAGGCATTGTAAAGATAGAATTAGTTGATATCGATGAATTATTGATATGGAAAGAAAGTGAAAAACTGTGATTCTTGGTATCTAGTATAATAGCAGTATCTTTTTTTAAAAAATATATTTTATTGATTTTTTAGAGAGGAAGGGAGAGAGATAGAGAGTCAGAGACATCGATGAGAGAGAAACATCGATCAGCTGCCTCCTGCACATCTCCTACTGGGGATGTGCCCGCAACTCAGGTACATGCCCTTGACTGGAATCAAACCTGGGACCTTTCAGTCTGCAGGCCGACGCTCTATCCACTGAGCCAAACCGGTTTCGGCAATAGCAGTATCTTGACTAAGTGTAGAATAGATCCAATAATGGCTACAGTGCTTACTAAAGCAGGAAATAGATTGATAGTGTTTATAAAGAAGTTCAAAACTGGAGGTAACATATGGTACTTTGCTTATGATGTCATCAATTAGAAACTCACAATCCTTAATTTTTTCCAGATATATAACTAGTGTTTCACTTTGGGGAATTTCTGTTCATCAAAGAGGACTTCTGTAAATATGGGCACAGTGCAATGGGCAGAGGGTAGAGTAGCTTCTTCTTGGACAAAACATACACACTAGCTGCATCTTGTGCCTCATATTGCCCAACATCCTCTAGGCCCAGCTTCTTACTCCAGTTACTGCCCCAGTGACCAGTGTCAGACAGGTTTTGACAGCTTTGTGCAGACATGATTGGACAGCACCTTGCCTTGGGCCTCATGTCATGTGTCTTTTATTCCTCCCCTGGGGCTTCTCAGATACCTTATGGAACCTGCTGTAGTCACATACATGCCATTAGGAAGTTCAGGGGACTCAACACCGATGGTGCCCTCCTTGACTAATGAGGGAAAGGACCCAAGGAATAAATGCTTCTCCTTCTCATCCCACAGGGAGTGCATTCTGAGTTGCTTGTCATAAGGCTTCTGCAAAGGTCCTGGTAGGACTGAGAAGCAGCTGCTTTAGTGGTGAGTAACTCAGTATCATATCCTGATTTTGGCTTTCTCTTTTTATCCCTTCTCTTACTCCCTGGGATCACACAACCAAATGTGACCTATACACAAATCACAGTCTCAGGCTCTGCTTTGGGTTAAGACTCCCTATAAGATGGAATGACTCCCAGGGAGCAAGTTTGAGAGCATTGCAACTCAGTACATTTGGGTCAATCTCCTAGAGATGACAGCACTACAGGGACTAGAAGGATAAAGGCAAAAAGAGAGGTGTGAGGACATTTCTTAAAGAAACAAGAGGTAATGTCCTCTATCCTATGACCATGTAGTTAAGAGATAAGTGAGCGTCAAAGCTTCTCCTGTGTCCAGTTATCTAGCAATCAACTTGGTTTTATGAAGAGAAAATTTAAAAAAAAATAAAACAATTTAATTTCCTCTTAAGGCAGATGGTCAGAAAAGGGAGAAATTGGTATATGTAATTCTGTTGATAGAGACTTGATTTCTTTGGTTCTATGGGGTCGGGAGGCAATGGAGGCTAGCTGAACTGAAGTCTTGATTATAAAGTTGACCAAACAATGTTCTTCAAATAGCCTCCTGCCTCTCTGTGTCACCTGCAATCAGTTCTACTCAACAGCAGCCAGAGAATGATTTCTAAGGCTCAGCAGTAGTAGGACCAGCCCTCCCCCTGATACCTCAGTGGCTCCCCATTTCTTATTTTAGCTTTCTACAACATGGTCCCAATTTATCCAAAATTTCAGGTAACTTGGGCTACTACCATCCCATGAGTATCTTTCCATACTAGTATGTCCTCCAACCATTTTCTTTGACTAGAATGTCTTTACTTAACTATGTCTATTGTAGTCCCACCCACCATTTGATAATCTCCCCTGAATGCTACTTTCTTGAGGAAGCCTGATAACCCAACTGGAGGTGATCACTTCCTGCTCAAAACCCCATAGCCTCTTGTATTTCCTCCCTGGGACTCACTATGCCTTGTACCAGAGCTATTTGTGGAAATGCCTGTATCACCTTTAGGGTATGAAATGTTCTTCTGCATTCATATGTGTTGAGTTATGAAAAGGGTATATAACCAAAGCAGGTGCTTAGAGAACCACAAAATAAAAATCCTATAGATTGTTGGGTGAATGGTAAAGGAGGAGAGTAAGAGAAGAGAATCCACCTTTACAAAACATCTACTATATGTCAGGTGCTTTCCATAGTTAGCTTATTTTCTGATCTTCACAACACTCTAGAAAACACGCAGCATTGCTCTCGTTTTACAGAAGGCGAATGTGAAGTTCCAAGAAGCAAATTATTATAGAATGCAGCCAGTAAGTGGGGGAGATAGGAATTGAACCTAGATCTCCATGACTCTAAAACCTTTGCTTATTTCATTATAATTGGAGTTCATGTAACTCATCATCCTAACTGGGATACTTTTGAAAGTGAAAGGAAGTGCTAGTAATAATTGCACTGGAGCACCTGGAATAACCTGGGACTCTCCTAGGCAAACTGGAGCCTATGGTCACCCTAATTAAAAACCACCATTGCCTCCATGCCTCCTGAGTATAAACTGGTCTGCAGCAGAAAACTAATGTAAGTCTTTTGAGATATTAATTCTCTCAGACAGGGTAAACTTTGAAGAAATACTTTGGTGTTGTTAAAAAAATTCCTTTACTGATAATTGAAAAGAAATCCATCTTACCCAAAATAGATGAGGAATCACATTCTTTTAGGAGATTTGGGACACCCTTTGTCCCCTCTATTTCCTTCTCTAAGAGAGTTGGAAGTTAAAACATCTACAGAGGCACGGTTGGATGAGCTCACTGAAATTAAGCAGACTTGGACCAAATGTAGCTTGACCATTTTTAAAATAGATAATAATAATATCAGCTATTTGATTGAGCTCTTACTATGTATAAAGCCATATATATATATAATCTCATTTTTTATATTATGTAGTATTTCATTCATTAGAAATGGAAAGGAGGGAGGGCAAAGTGAGGGGGATGGGGGTCATCTGAAATACTATCAATAAAACAAAAAACCAAAAGAAATAGAAAGCAAATTCACCATTTATCAAGCCAGTGCCAGGTCCCAGAGAAAGAAAACTCCAGAGTCCTTCCTTGTCGAAGCCACATTCTAGCAGAGGACTGACATCTTGGACATGCAAATCACTGATGGATGAAACAAATGTATGTCCCAGATGCCCTGGGATCATTCACTCCAGAAATATGGGCCTGTGATATTCTGGGCCTTAGGGACATACAGACTCTGGAAGCACAGAGTGAAGAGGGGTTGGTTCTACTGAGGGCAAGTCAGAGATGTCACAGGGTCAAATAGATGCTGCTGGTGCCACCGGCATGAGCACCCCTCCACTGGGGGTTTACTGCTGCATCTGGTCCTCATCCATTTGCCTAATTTCTGAGTCAAGCTTTGGAAATATGTGCTTTGCAACTGTGCTCTGAACACGTCAGGGAGGGGAGTGACAACTGACTTTCTTTTGGGGGCGGGTTGGCATTTCACAATTAAGATGTGTAAAAATCATACCACACTTTGTATATCTGTGTCTGGGCAAGGCTCCCTTGGCATAGCATTTCCATCCACTATGGCTTCCTGCCTTCTCTTTTCAGCTTCCTCATTGCTGTTGTTGGTACTCAAAATGCAAGGAGAGCTATTTGATTGGCAAATGTACAACACAGAAACTCCCTGACTATGAAAGAACACAACTGAGGGTGTGAAAGATTACAGAAACCAGTGAATGAATGTGGGAAAGATGCAAAAAGAAACAGATCTTTAATTTCCATTGTTGTAGAAATTTCCCTCCTGAGCCTTTATAACTTTAAGGGAGCTGTTTGGATTACTATTGAGGCAAAGAGGAGGGAAACACATTTATTGAGCACAACTGTGTGCCCAGTGCCATGGGTGAAAAGGCTTAGCTCATATAACCCCTGAGGAACTATACCTAGAAGTTAAGGGCTGAATTGTGTCTCCCTCAGGTTCATACAATGATATCTTAACTGCCAATACCTCAGAATGTGACTCTATTTGAATGTCACATTTAAAGGGGTAACATATTACACTGAAGTCTTAGGGTAGGCCCTGATCTTATAGGATTGGTGTCCTCATCAGAAGAGATTAGTTCACAGTCATGGACAGAGGGAAGGCTGTGGGAAGACAGAAGGAGAAGATTGACATCTATAAGTAAGGAGAGAGGCCTCTGCCCACCCAATATGGCTCAGTGGTGAAGCGTCAACCTGTGAACCAGGAGGTCACAGTTAGATTCCCATCAGGGCACATGCGGGTTGCAAGCTTGTTACCCAGTAGGGGCCATGTAGGAGGCTAGCCAATTGATAAATCTCTCTCATCATGGGTGTTTCTATCTCTCTCCCTTCCTCTCTTTAGAATCAATAAAAACATACTTTTTTAAAAAGAGAGAGGCCTCTGAGGAAATCAACTCTACCAACACCTCATCTCTGACTGCCAGCCTCCAGTATCATGGGGGAATACATGTCTTTAAAACACCCAGCCCATGGCACTTTGTTATAGCAGCCCTGGCAAACTAATATTTCAAGGGTTGGCAAACATTTTCTTAGAAGGTTACATACTAAATAATTTGGATCTTACAGGCAAAATGGTCACTGTTGTAAATGCTCAACTCTGCTGCTGCAGAGCAAAAGCAGCCACAGACACCATGGAAACCAATGGGCACAGCTGTGTGACAGTAAAACTTTATTTATAAAACCAGGCAGCAGCTGCCTGTGGCTGTGAGCCTTACTTTGCTAAAGCCCAATCTATCCCGACAAGGCACTTGGCTGGGTGAATGAATCCCAACCCTGCCTGAAGGACTGCACAGTCTGATGAGGGAAACACACAATTAAACAATACTACATACACCATACAAGGTGAGTTCCTGGGAGTGGGACACTCAGGATGTTATGGAATACAGGGGAAGGAGATGTGGGGTAGCCTGAGGCTGCCTGGGGAAGGTCTGGGAAGGCTTCCTTGGAGAAGGTCAATCAATGCCTGAGATATGTTTGGATTGAAAGACATTTTCTTTGACAACTCCTTATATTTTCTGAAATGAAATCATGGTCTTCCAGGACTTGGGATAAGGTCGTGGGCTTGTAGGGCTACTGTCTTTCCGTGTGTAAGAACAGGGTAGCAATGACCTCCACGGTGCTTCTGGCTCAGCCAGGCAGGGGCCTTAGGACGGTTTTGCTCTCAGGGTGCTTTCCCAGGCCCCTTCTTGAGTGTTCTCACTGTGTAGTCCACTGAGCTACAACAGAGGCCTCCACCCCAGGACAAGAGCCCTCCAGCTGCTGCTTTCTATGGTTACCCTTCCTAGCTTACTGGTCTGCATCCCAAACATCGAAGGACACATTTGAGAAGTCCCAGTGCTCATTGGGGTCCAATGCCTGGAGGTTGACCATGGCTCACTCTACTTAGGACACTGTACAGGTCTCTTTTCTACAAGATGCCGGAGTGAGGAGGCACCTTGGGCCACAGAAGATTGGAAGACAGCAGCCCAGAGAAAGTGGTGGCCTCCTTAAACTTCACACAGCAACAAGCAGGACAGAATTCAGACTTTCTGCCCTCGAACTGAAGGCAGGGGTTGTCTCTGTGGGGCTTAGCTCTCATAAGAGGTTACCCTTCCCAACACCCTTCTTCACTATATTTTGTGGGGACATTAAGTTTTTCTGATTCTATTCTATTCTATTCTATTCTATTCTATTCTATTCTATTCTATTCTATTCTATTCTATTCTATTCTATTCTATTCTATTCTATTCCATTCCATCCCATTCCATTTTTCTATTCTATTCTAATCAGAATATCTGGAAAATATAGAGAAGTATTACTAAACAGGTAAATTCACCTATGATCTTATCTTTCCTAAACAATCACTATAACATGTTGACATATTTTCTTTAAGATATTTTTGCTAAATTTTTAAAGAAAACATAGTTGAGTTCTATTGTTTTTTTGTACAATTTTGAAATTTACTTTTCCTCCTTTAATATTATAAGCATTTGCCAATACCACTAAAAATGCCCAACCACCACCTTCCTTTCCTTGCCAAATCTCCAGGTTGCTGGAGTAGAGCTTTCTCTGGGCAACAAGCAGTTTATGAGCCATGGCTTGGCCAAAGGAGCTTATGAAGTGACCATCAGGTGCCCCTGGCCTTGGCTTGTTGGGGGGAGGGTCTGGTCTCCCTTATTCACCATTCCTCAGTTTATTCATTTTAATGGAAATGGTTGGTCCTAATATCTCTGGCTCCAGCACGCTGCCCTGTGCCCCACTTTTTCTACTAAAGTGCTCAACTGATCCATAGTTAAGAGAATTCCTCAACTAGCTTCCTCAAACACATGCTATTTTGAATGCACTGACTGTATTGGGTGTGCTTTGAGCAATTCCAGAAGACAGATGGACTTACAGGGACAAACAGCTGAATGCATATATCAGATGCTGTATTCCAATCATGCCACTACTGAACATTTTGAAGGTGGGGAAGTGGGAGTGAATGGTGGGAGGGTTTACAGCTGACAGTTCTCTTTCTAACACCCTGGCTGGCCCCTCCATCTTCTGTGTTCTCAGGGCTCACCCTGGGACTCTTCCTCTTCCTCCAATAGAACTGAGAGTTGGTAGAAAGCTTTCTAATACTACGATCCCCTGCAGTGATTGAAGTGGTAGAGTCTGGAGTTCACTCCAAAGCTAGAAGGCAGCCTCTGAAGGGTTTTGATTGACATAAGTGTCTCCTGGGCTTTGGAGGAACACCAAGATGTATGTGAAGCTTGTCTCTAATACTTGCCACTTGTGTGGCTTTAGGCAATTTCTCTGAGTCTCAGTTTCCTTATCTGTAAAGTGGAGATGGCAATATCTGCATGATAGAATTCTTGAATAGAATAAATGAAACAACATATATGACATATCTAGTATAATGTTTAGGAAAACTGTGGGAAATATTATAATTAGTATAGCGATGGTAGGCCTGTGTGTATATCATTATTGTCTTATTTTTAAATAATGTGATGCTTAGCCCTGCTGGTGTGGTTGAGTGATGGCCCATGCACGGAGAGGTTACTGGTTTGATTACTGGTCAGGACACATGTCTGGATCGTGGGCTTGATCCCCATATGGGAGGCAGCCAGTAGACTTTTGTCACTGACATTTCTATCTCTCTCTTTCCTATCTCTCTAAAAATAAATAAAAACATACATTTTTTTTAAAAAAAAAAATGGGATGCCTAAAATTTCCAGGTGTCATTCCTAAGATATAAACTACCTGTAGCCTGTAGCACGAATGTATGTGTTCTCTGTGTACTGAATGCACAGCAAATGAAATTCCATTATAATAATCCGATAATTTTTCCTTGAGAAATGACAGGATTTTAAAACCTTTCCCTGGGAGCGATTTTGATAAGAGCTTTAGGTTGATTACTTTTTTATATCCCATGTTCTGTTTGGTTGATAAGCTTCCAATCTCTACATTTCACATTGTTTTTATCTTTCGGGGCTGTCCCCATCTTGTCACTGTCATGTTTTCAGTTGTCAAAATGAAATGAAGGGAAGACAGAGGGGGGACTGAGGCCTTGGGAAGGGGTGGCTAAACTCCCCCCCCGCCCCGCCCCCATGAGGGTAACAGGCAGCTCAGCTTCTTGAGAAATGGCTGTTCTGAACACAGGAATTAAGCAGCTAATCTCCAGGTGACAGGTCCATTTACTAATCTGGTACACAAAATCTGGCTCTCACATGGTGCTAAAACTCCAGGCCTTCTCTGCTTCTGCCTTGGGCTGATTAAATCTCGATATTTTACTGTACCTGCTGCAGTTCAACATGCTTTCTAATCCCATAGTCATTTATTGAGAACTAACATGTTTTGAGAATCATAGACTTTCAGAGTGAAAAGGGACTTCAGAAAACATTTGGTTCAGGTAGACAAGAGAAATAGCATCCCCAAGAAACTCAACAGGTTAGAAATAGAGGATACGAGCACAACTTTCCTCTGTGGGGTTCATGGGCACCTCACTGTGGGTGGGTTGGTCCCTGAATTGTTTATAATTGCACCCAAATATTTGTGCTTAAGAGATCTGTTAGTGAGTTCTGGGTTGTTCCTTCCACAGCGAGGGTTCAGTTCTCAATAAATAATTCCTGGAGTCTTATTAAGCCTTGGTGTTTTAGGACCCCTTCAGATGCTGCTAAGGGGCAGAGACCCAAATGAATTTGGAATCATTATGCTAGGAACCCATTTATGAAGCTAGAAAACTATTGTATCTTTTGGAATGGAATGAAGCTCTAATAGGACTTGCTCCTGATTGAGGATTGTGGTGGATACTGCTTTGCTCAATGTATGTTTCAATTTCCTTCTATCCCCTCTTTTTATAATGTAAAACCTGGGAAGCTACAAATGACTTCCCAGATGGCTTTGTGACTGAGATTCAGATATGATTTAACTTTTTCCATTAAGATACACCCATGAAAGGTGGAACAGTGTGCACCTGGACTTCCACTGTGTTAGCTGGCAGGGACAGTCATGGAGGCATTTGATATCTTGTGTGGCCCTTAGCAGAGGTCCCCAGTGGGACAGCATTTATATCATAGCAAAGGGAGTGCTGCTCTAGAGCCAGCACGTGCAGTGGTGGTTTCTCATCCTGTGGGGCAACTTCCTCTTTCTATTGTATCCTGATGACAGCAGGGCCAGCAGCTCTTTTGGAAGTTCAATTCTGCTGTGGCTTTGAGGGTTACTCCTGGAAGCTCAACTGAGGCTCAATTTCTTCCACTCTCAGTAGACCTATAATCCAGGGCTCAGCAAATGTTTTCTGTAAGGGACCAGGGCAGTCAATACTTTAGGCTTTGTGAACAATAAGGTTCCTGTTGTAACTATTCAACTTTGCCATTTCAGGATGCGAGCAACCTTAGAAACTACATAAATGGGTGTGACCATCTATATATATAAAAGCCTAAGTGACCGTTTGACCAGTAGTATGATGCACACTGGCCACCATGGGGTAGACACTCAATACACAGGCATGGAAACATGGAACAGACTGCTCAGAGGGAAGGGGGGAGGAGGAATGGTGGGAAGAGATTAACCAAAGATCTTATATGCATATTAGAGGCCTGGTGCATGAATCTATGTACAGGTGGGGTCCCTTGGGCTGGCCTGTGGGGATCTGGCCAAAACTGGCAGTCCAATATCCCCTGAGGGGTTCCAGATTGCGAGAGGGTGCAGGCCAGGCCAAGGGACCCCACTGGTGCATGATTCTGTGCACCGGGCCTCTAGTGTTCTAATAAAACTTTATTGACAAAAGCAGGCAGAGGGCCAGATTTGACCTGTGGGATGGTAGTTTGCCAACCCCTGTATAATACACCCCTTTATTCTTAAACTACCCAGAGTGAATTCTTCTTTCTACCATTGAACCCTAACCAATGCTGTGATGTCTGAGTGTTAGAGCAGATGGAATATGAGAAAAGAGGAAAGGTAGTTTGTGCCCCCAGTTTCTGATTCAGGGGCTGATAAAAAAGTAGAACATGCATATCCTTAGCTGGTGGTAAACTTGGCAATAATCTCTTCCCTTCGTGCTGTCCTTTTCAGTTAGGAAGTGCTTTCATATACACTAACTACCTCATTTGACTTTCAGAACACTAGGTGAGGAGTGTGAAAGGGGTAAGGTTGGGAGGCCTAAGAAACACTCTGGACAGGTGGTAATTTTCTCAGTCACATGGCTGTGAGGAGCAGAGGCAGGACTTGAAACTTAGCCTCCTGTGTCCTAGGCCAGTTCTTCTTCCAGGCTCCATTTCTGGTCTCAGGAGATGGGACCTGAAGCTGAAGTCACCTTCTAACAACATTGCCATTTCTCTTGTGGAGGTTTTGAGAGCATTAAGGGACTCGGTCTAGAAAGGCCTGCTAGGAACTGTCTACACAGCTTTGCTACTCAATGTGTGGGCCATGGACCAGTAACACCTGGCAGCTTGCTATAAATATAGACTCTCAGGTGCCACCTTGGACCTACTGAATTGCAACCTGCTTTTTAAGAAGACCTCCAGGTGGTTCTCATGCACCATAAAGTTTGAGAATTAAGAGTAGAAAAGAGACACAGTCAAAAGTTTAGTCCTTGCATTCAAATTGCCAAGGCTCAGGAGACAGAGTATACATAGTCAGAAGTCAAAAGTCATGGGAAGGTTGAACAGTATTAAAGGGTGACAGAACCATGTTATTGCTTTGCTATTTGGCTGGGAGATCCAGGGATACCCTAATCTTCCTTGACCTACCATTTTTCCTCACAGTAAATTTATGCAGGGAAATGTATGCCCAAAGGAGGAAAAAAGGCAAAGTAAACCCTAAGGTAGAGCAGGAGTAAGCTCGTTCCCCATAAAATATTTCTTAGGTTTCCTTTTCTCACTTAATATTGCCCCATCAACCCTATGAATTGGGAGCTGTTATTTCATTTTCCATTTGAACTCACCACCACCACCATTGACACCAATCCTGCATAGCCTAGATCACTGTTCTAAGTCCTTATACACACACAACAGATTTCTTACAATAATGATATGAAGTATCTCCACCTCCCATATAGAAAGACCAAAGCATACAGAATTTAATGCGCTCAAGGTCACCCAACTAATATGTGGTAGAGGTGGGATTCAAACCTAGGCAGTCGGGCTTCAGATTGCATGCTTGCAATCACTACATCATTTCCTTTTGCTGAGCAAATGGCTAACTGGCCCAAGATCAAAAAACAGACACATGGCAGATACAAGGTTCATACCAAAGTCTGACTCTAGACCTGTGTTCTCAATCACAACAGTGTTTTCAAGGAGGATGAGTATCCTGGTATCCATGCTAGACTTCCTGAATCTCTGAAGATAGAGATATAAACACACACATTATATATATCGTATAATTACACAGAAATATCTAATTATACATAGATAGTTTTTTAAGCTCTAGATGTTCTACTGCCCAGCTCTGGTCAAACACAGAACTACACTAGTCTACCTCTGCTCGATTAGACATGTGTACTTTCTACTGTAAGTCTAGTTTTTTAAAGCTGTGTTTTCTATCTTATTAATCTGTATGACCCCAGTGCCTAGTTCAGGACTTGCCTCATAGTAATTTCTCTATAAATATCTGTGGCTTGAACTGAATACCCTTCAGGGGCCATCACTTTAGGGCAATGGTTCTCATGCATCAGTATCACCTGAAAGGTCTGTTAACACCGATAACTGGACTGCACCCCAAAGTTTCTGATTTGGTAAGGCTCAAAAATTTGAATCTCTATCAAATTCCCAGGAGATGCTGATGCTGCTGGTCCAGGGACCTCACTTGAGAACCACTGTCTAGGGAGCCTTCAAAGATGAGGGAGGATTGGGCCAAGCCTTGAAGGATCCCCAGGGAACACAGACAAGTGAGGAATGTTATTGTGTTGTTTCAAGTCCACATTTCAAGAGATGAGTCACTATAGGTTTTTATGAGTGCATGACCCTGTATACAAAGTATGGGAAAAGATGACGTCTGATGATATATGCTTTGAGACAATGCGTCTTTAATTTCATCTCTTCATTAATGTGGAGAAGTGCAGATGTAGGCTTCTCTATCATTAACCAACTGGGAATGCACAGTCAATCTTTCCATTATCTAACAATGCACCACTGTTAGAAAGTCATCATCATTACCAGGTAGAGTGATATTGCTTGGTGTGTATTTGGATGTAACATATTTCATTAAGTCATATTTGGGTTCCAAATAAAAAAAAGAAATCTTATCTAAAACAGAAATAGACAAAATGAATGAGTAAAAACATGCTATATGATAATATTTGCTCTTACTGTTTCCTAGCAATGCAGAATGGAGGCAGCTGGCTGCTGAGGCCAATAGCTCAAACCAGCATCCATGATCTTCTCTGGTTAACCATTTCATTCCAGCAATAGGAATATGGGATAGGGCAGAACATATTTCTCCATACCATCCTTTATTCTCCCCAATCAGATTGTCCCAGGAATCACATTCTGAGAAAGATGTAGATAGGCTAGAGCCCATCAGAGAATGGTGGCCATGTTGGTAAGGCATCTGGAGAAGAGTACATACAAAGGAAGGGAAGTTCTTCCTACACAAGGGAGTGTCAGAAGTGGGTATATGTGATCACTGCCCTCCATTGGGTCAACCTTCACATGTGTTCTTGAAACTCAAAACATTGTGTGTTGTTCTTTAACAGATCACACAAAAATCTGTAAATGTGTTTACTTATCTGTCTCTCCTGCCTCACCATCAGTTCCTTGATGGATTCGGTTTTATTCACACAAAATCTCTAGCATCAAATATAATTCCTAAAATAGTATGAGACCTCAATGAATGTTTGTTGATTTTAATTTGAGTTGTTGGGAAGAGGGGGCATACCTGGTCTGTGTGAGTCCAGGCAACAGAACTAGATCAGGGTGGTCACCATCAGTTCCTTGATGGATTCGGTTTTATTCACACAAAATCTCTAGCATCAAATATAATTCCTAAAATAGTATGAGACCTCAATGAATGTTTGTTGATTTTAATTTGAGTTGTTGGGAAGAGGGGGCATACCTGGTCTGTGTGAGTCCAGGCAACAGAACTAGATCAGGGTGGATATGGAGAGGGACACTTATTGTGGCCCATTCTAGCATCTTTTGCATCTATGTTTATTCCTGGGTAATAACGCTACTTGTGAAGAGTAAATGAGATAATTTGGTAAAATGCTTAGCTTGTTGCCTGGGGTATGGTAAGTATTCAATTAAAGTTTTACTTTTATTATTACTATTGCCAAGTGGCCCTTTTAAATTTCATGTTGTAAGTTTTTATGAGTGCCCTGCCTTTGGTAAATGCCCTTCCTTCCTTCTATACTGTCTTTCTTCTCCCTTCCTTTATTTCTTTCCACTATTACTCATCCTATCTTTCCACTTACCTATTCATTTATTTATCCAACCACTGAATGTCCATCCATTCATTCTCTTGCCTACTTTTTTATCCATTAATATCTACATTAATTAGTTACTTATTAATACATCTATTCATCCCTAATTGGGTGGCTGTGGTGAGTGGAAAGTGCCTGGATGTAGTCATACCTATATCCTATCAGTTGAATTTTGGATGGTGCTGCCTATAACAGACAGTGGGGAACACTGACATTGTTTTGTGTGGCTGAGAGATGGACCATGATCTCTGTCCAAATGACTTTTCATGGGCACTTCTGCGAGCCATTGAGGTCTACAGTCCCCATCAAGCACTCTGGGAAGCCACTCGAAGCCGTGGTATCTGAGCTGCAATGTGCACATTTACAATTAGATGATTTTATTCATCACAGTCATATTTTATTTAAAGAAACCAATAAAGCAGATGGAGACTGCTAAAGATGTGACTATTTTAGCTGGCATGTTTGTTCAGCAACTGGCACAATAAGAGAGGTGCAGAAGAGCAGATGAGATGGAGAACACCAATTATTTTAATTTTCTTGAAGAGGGGAACTGAAATCACAGTTTTGACCTTCACAAATCAGAAAATTATCTGGATTCTAGGAACTTCAAGATAATCATAGGCTACTTGGCAGAGCAGGAAAAAAAATAGGTCGTGCCTTTAATATTTGACTTCTCTATGCAACTGAATTAATTGAAGTGGTATCCCGAGGAAGAGGAATGACCCTGGTAATGTAGTAGAAAAAGCATGGGTCTGGTGTTGTTCAGATCAAAGTTTGGATTCCTGCCTTTCCACCTCTTGGCTGTGCATCCTTGGACAAATCATGTAATTTTTTTTGAGCTTCAATTTCCTTATTGGTAAATGGAAAGTAATAATAACATTACATTATTCAATGAAGACTGCAGTGCGATAATGTAGATAGAGCAGTTGGTAGAATTCTAGATGCAGCTCAATATAGACTGGTCCCCTAAGGGTTCCAACACTGTGTGCTGATGAGGTGACACCTGGAATATTTTGTTTCCTTCTGCAAAAATGCAGTAATAGTTTAGCATGTGCCTTGAAGAGTGACAAGAATTATGAGAGACTTGAACCCACATCCTATATCCAGCTGGAAGGAGATTACATGTCTAATTTGAAGAGGAGATGTTTGGGAGAGACAATATTGGGATCTTCAGGTAATGAATAGTGTGGAGAAAAGAGGGTATAGACTTACTGTATATGTTAAGACACTGATGTGTAAAAGCTACAGAAAGATACATTTCAGGCCAAATGTGGAAAAAGAAATAAACAAAAAATACTTTCTACACGTGAGTCCAACTGAAGGGAAGAGATGAATGAGCTGGGTGTTGCAAGTGTGGGATGTCCTGGAGAGCCCGGGGACATGGTGGTGTTGGGAGGTCATCTCAGGCTGAGGAAGAACAGATGTGGACGCAGTGAGGTGAAGCCACATGCTGTGCCTGGGGAGCCAGACACTGTGAGCCAATTCTGGAACTTGGATTAGGGAGAGGTTGTGCCTGGTACAATGTGGCAGGTTGGCAGGGATCATGAAAGATGGAGAGATTTTTCTGAGACAAGGTCTTCAGCTGAAGAACACTGTGATCAGACTTGCTCAACATACTAGCAACACTAATGACAAACAGGACAGCCACCACAGCCACCTCCACTCACCATTCAGTGTGTGAACTTGGGTAAGTCATTTGCCATCTCCAAGAGACACAAGTGAAATGGAACTATTGATCTGGCCTTGCTTCTTCTCAGGTTTACATGAAGATCAAAAGCATGATAGGCGTGGAAACATGAGACAAATGTGAAGTGCCTTGCCCAGTTGAAGAGCTATTTTTTTATTGCTTCTTCCCCCTGTTCCTGATGAACAGTGAGGAGTGTGACAGTGGGTTGAGAATATGTCTTTATTCAGGATCTTTGTTATTTTTCTGCTTTCTTTTTCTTTTGCCTTGACTGTGTTCAAACAAACCACAGCAATGCCCTGTCTCCTCATCTCATTTCATAGATCAAGTGTGTCCTGTCTCCTCACCTCATTTCATAGACCAAGCGTGTTCTGGCCCTTCCCTTCCTGTGGCCTCTGTCTATCTGTCTGGGACTATGTAGCTGGGACTATGGTGCCTGCGCTGTGTAACTTGTGTAGCATTGTCACACATGAGACTGTCACACGCACCCATTAATTAGAACACCAATGTCAGTGTATCATAAATTGAGGCCTGAGAAAGGACACAAATACGCTATGGTGCCTAGTTCTTCCATCTATAAGTTGGGGATCAAATTCCTGATACCCAAGACCACTGTAAGGATCAAATGAGGTATAATAAAGTGCCTGGCATATAGCACGTTCAGTTAAAAAACAAAAATAAAAACTATAGGAGGCAGTAATCATTTAATAGACCATACATATGAACAGATTTTTATATACTTTTAATTAGGTGCATATGTATCAGATTATCAGGGGATTTTGTTGTTTGAATTAGAAATTAAATCAAGAAAAAAGAAACACTGGGTAAACCTGAGTTCAACATTCAGTGAAACTGGATGTTTCCCCAACACTGAGACAGAACTTAAATGTTAGTTTAGATTTACAGGGGTGGGGGACATCTGGCCCATGGGCCATAGAAGGCCAGTGAAATCATTTGGTCTGGCCCTGCCAAGGCATTAGGAGTGAGTTAATTAAATGGTTGCCCAAATATAGCAGGCTAATTTTTAAGTTGATAATTTTGTATGGCCCGTGAATGATGTTATAAATATCAAAATGGCCCTTGGCAGCAAAAAGGGTCCTCACCCCTGGTTTAGAACGTTCTTTAGCCTGGAGCACTATCTTGTTTAGGTCAAGCTACAGCATCATTTTGGGGCACACCCTTTACAAAGATGTAGACATGGGCCCTGTAGCCTGGAGAGCATCAACACAGACTCTAACAAGGGGTCCTGGGCTCTGGGTCAGGCTCTCAGTTTTGATGGCTCCTCACAGTCCTGCCCTTGTGTTTGTTTTATTTTCTGGCAAAGCTGTTGTGTTGCATCATCTCCACCTGCTCCAGTGGTGGACTGTGTGACACTCAAGACTGGAACCTACCTCCACGCTCCAGGTGCCTGCATTTGGAGGTGGACTTTGAGATTCTGCTTTATGGTAGAAATGGCTCCTTGTTTCTCTGGAGAAGCCCTACCAGAGTCAGAGGTCTGGCCCTGGTCACAATGACGGAACTCTTTGACCTCTCATGAGAGATTGTGGGGTGGGAATCGGGGACATCTGCAGGAGGAGTATTGACTGTTTGCTTCCTTAAGGTGACTTTTAGGGTGTCTGCAGCTTCAGCTTATGAAAATGAATTTTGGAGATCCCAACACCAGCCTATTTGAATTTTTAAGATTTTAGGAGGTATTTTCTTTATACATTTCTGATTTTGATAGAATTTGTAAGAGTCACAGTGTTCTTTTCAATATTATATAGTAACAGTATTATATAGTAGAACGATTTTAGCAATTAAAGTTAGACTGTACTGGAGTTAGAGTCTAGGGTCTACTCCTTATTAACTTAATTCTGGGAAATTCTCTTAACCTCTTTATGCCTCAGTTTCTTCACCTTAGATATGGGATGATAACATGCACTTTCCAGAGCTCTGATTTGTGAAAGGTAATATAATTTGCCTGAAAATCAATCCCATGTTAGTGTCAGATTTCCAAATGGCATTAGAAATAATTGACAAGCAATTTCATTTTTACCACAGGCTCTTTCAAACGCATTAAACATAGAGTATATTTACAGCATGCGATTTATTCAAACATTGCTTTCTCCATCACTGTGTTTCTCA
Organism: Myotis daubentonii; assembly: GCF_963259705.1. Taxonomy (NCBI): domain Eukaryota; kingdom Metazoa; phylum Chordata; class Mammalia; order Chiroptera; family Vespertilionidae; genus Myotis; species Myotis daubentonii. The sequence continues at coordinate 37,204,926 of NC_081848.1, read as the reverse complement.
ACATCTTTTACACATGGCCAATAGGGGAGCAGGGCAAGGGAGGTGCTTTCTGAACTTGGCTCAGGATACTGGCAAGGCATCCAATTTGACATCCTCCTTAATGACATCCATGCTTCCCACCTCCCTACCTCTGACCAATTATTGAGGCTGAAGCCTGGCTCGCCCTTGTGGAGAGAGGATGGGGGGCATTAAATAGGACACTAGATTGAAAATTCAAACAAGGTGGGACACTCAGACACCCAGAACTCTGGCTATTTCTCTTTCTCTTATCTCTTACCTTGAAGCAGTAGCCAACACTTATAATTATACTTCTATGCTTCCACTCTCAACCTTCTCTCTCCACCTCTATTCATATAAAAGCAGCCTGGTGAGTGTCACCGACTGTTTCTGTCTCATGCCCTTCACCTCTCGCAGCAGCCCCACGAAGTAGGCATTGCATTATTCCCACAGTACAAATGAGAAGACTGAACTGCAGAGGGGAAATCTCTTATCCAAGCTCACACAGCAAGTCGGAGGCAGAGGGGAATCCTGACTGGAGAGCCTCAGTGGTCGTTCTCTCCATTTTCACCCATCCTCCACCCTGCTGCCAGACTGCTCTCTCCAAGTCTGGTGGTGTCATTTTCCTGATGAAAACCCTTCAAGGGCCCTTGAATGCCCTTAGACAAATCCCACATCCTCAGCTTGTTGGTCAAAGTGAGACAAGGTATTAAGCCAGGACAAGTGGAACAGGGAAACTGAGGCAGACAGGTAAATGGCCAAGCAATTTATAGCTATCTAGCAAATAGCAAAAGCCTATCTTCCCTAACCAAGGACACTTAAGAGTAAATGTTTTACACTCCCTTCCCTCTTTCTTCCCTCTCAGGTGTGCACCTCCTAAACTCTAAGGGCCCCTATGATTCTTACAATCAGGAGAGCAATGAGCAGTGGCACCTCATTCCAGAGTAACCCCTGAACCTATATCCAGGGGCCCCTTTTTTTCTTATTTTTCAGTGAGAAACAGCAGCCTTGCTTGGCTTACTTCTGTCACTATGAGTTTTACTTTCCAGTGACCCAACAGCTGTTCTCCCTAGACTCACATCTCTCCTATAATGTCAGCCCAAATAACCCCACCTAGGCTCTCTCCTGTTGCTTCTTATATCCTAAGCCCTTCCTCACTTCACTGTTCCCAGGCCTAATAAACATACTCTCAAAATCACCTGGACTCATGGGCTTTCCTGCATGAAGTCAAGAATCCACACACTACAGGCTGGCTGAAGCAGACCCACTCCAGCCCAGTTCTTGTCCGCTAACAAAGGCTGTTTATGAACCAACTCCAACCTCTTTCAGGCTCTGTAGTTCTCAGAGCCCTGGAAGGCATTATAGTCTCTGAATATCCCTGCTTTTTTCTCAACCTGTCCTTCCACCTGGACACCTGATGAGCCATCTCTCTCTTCTGCAAGCACCAGAGAAGTTCGTTCTGTCTAAACACTTGTAGACCTCCATGGGCCACTCCTGTTCTCCAGCCAGAGGTGTGTGGTAACTAAAGCAGAGCCTGGAGCAGAAAGACCTGGGTTCTTAAGTGTAGGTCAGTCAGCCCATTACTAGCTACATGGATTAGGACAATTTATTTGGCCTCTGTGGATATTAGTTTTCTCATTTGTAAAGAATAGTAATGATGATACAGGATTTACTCGGCTGATGCAGGCAAAGTGCTTAGAATGGTACCTTGATCATTCTAAGCCCTTCATTCCTTCCCTCAATGTATATGGAGTACATCACGGGCTGGGGCTATGCAAGGTTCTAGGGTTACAACAATGGACAAACTACAGCCAGTGTCTGCCTGCATGCAGTTAAATAAAACAAACACTATTATCTGGGATGATTTCTGAGAATGTTTGCTGAGATGTGTCTAGGTGGTATGGGCACTATACTGTCTTTTATAACATTCATCCCTGGGAGGTAGGCATTGTTAGCCCAATTTTACAATGGAGGAAACTGAGGCCTGGAACCATGAAAGAGATTATCTCAAGACTAGAGGCCCAGCACAAAGAAATTCGTGCACTCAGCTGGGGGGCAGGGTGTTGTCCCTCAGCCCAGGCTGTACCCTCTTGCAGTCTGGGAGCCCTTGGGGAATGTCCACTTGCCATCTTAGGCCCGCTTCCTGGGGGATCGGGCCGAGAGCCCTCAGGGGATGTCCAACTGCAGCTTAGGCCCGCTCCCCATTAATTGAACATCTTAGTGCTGCCAAGGAGGTGGGAGAGGTTCCCACCACTGCCGCTGTGCTTGCAGCTGTCAGCCCAGCTTGTGGCTGAGCAGAGCTCCCCCTGTGGGAGTGTACTGACCACCAGGGGGCAGCTCCTGCATTGAGCGTCTTCCCTCTGGTGGTCAGTGCACGTCATAATGACCAGTCATTCTGCCGTTAGTGTCAATTTGCATATTACCTTTTTATTGTATAGGATTAGGTATAGTGTTGTCTTTATCAACAGTGGGGACAAGTCTGGGACCAGATCAGCCTGACTTCAGATACTCAGTTCTTTCTTTTATACCTACTTGACTTGTACTATTGTTGGGAACTTTGGCTATGCTGAAAGAGTCCTTCTCATCTCTGGCCGTAGAATGATTAGATGACTAAATGAAAGGATGAATGATAAAGGAGTCAGTGAAAAATATAAAAGAAGACCACTCAGGCCAGCAAAGGAGAGTCCCCAGTCAGCAGAGCCCCTTCCCTGACCCCTAAGGGGCTGGAGGCAGACTTAGGCCAGTCAGACCCTAAACATTTAGGAGGTTTTGTAACTGTCTTCTGAATAAATGGACAAATATTTCAGTTTCTGTGAGTTGGCACCTAAAGAGTTACAAATAAATTCAGGTCACCATGCTATGAACGTGCCTCATAATGCTTCTGTTACCCCACTAACCGAAGTGATGTTACTATTACTGATTTCATTCTAGAGTGTGTGTGTGTGTGTGTGTGTGTGTGTGTGTGTGTGTCGGGGTCCCATGGAATATTTCTTTATCAATAAAGATTCTATGTGTAAAAAGGTTAAACCACTGCTCTAAGGGGCCCACTGCCACATGATGGCTCAGGAAGATCTTCAGTCTCCAGAGCAGGGGAGGCAGGGGAGGCTGACAGGTGCTGTTTACCTTGAATTCCACGATTCCTTTCTCCACTCCAATACCTTCTCACTCAGGTAACATGTTGGGTTTACACCCAGGGAATGTTTTCAGTTTACAAACAGCTTTCACCACAGTATCTCAGCCAAGCCTAACAATGGCTCCTGAGACACACACTGAAGAAGTGGGGTCCTCTCCAATTTAAAAATGAGACAGCTAAGGCTGGAAACAGTGAGCAGCTCTAAAGTTGCAGAGCCCGGGCTCTGAGAGTCAGGCCAGACCTCTGTGGGTTGGCTAGTCCTCCTGGTAACTTCCCCGCCCAGACTCCACTTTGTTATAAAGTTCTTGAGAGGAAACTTGCCACAGCCTTACCTGGTATGGGCTGGCATGCTCTTCTTTCAGAGGTATATGTGTGACTTGGGTGGGGGCCCTGGAGCAAGAATAAGGTCACCATAACTTATTCTTGGGTTTCAGGGGGCATCGCATTTCTGAAAAGTAACTCCATATATGCAAAAATCCTTCCCCCTCTTCCAGACAAAGTAGCTTGGAGAGGGGTGGGAGGATCTAGATTCTAGCCCCTTGGGGAATGTGGCTTCCCCTAGAAACTGTTCTGTCCTGACAACTGGGCATCTGTTACAGCTACTTTTCCACAAGAACCCAACTGACCAAGTCTCTCTGAATAAAATATAGGCAGAATGTGATAGCAGAAAGGAGAATAGATGGAGGTCAGGGAGCCCGTTGCCCATCTTGCCTCTATAATCAAACACTGGGTAGCCATGACTTCTCTAATAGTCTCTGATTCTGGCAGCCTCCTGCCTTCTTTCTAAGCTCTCCTCTTCATTGAGATTCTCAGATTCAAGTCCATTTGATAAAAATGCTTGTCTGAGATAGATAGAAGCTGACCTCTCCAGGTCCTTGTCTATGTAGACTTGGGCCTGGACCTGGATATTTGCTCCTGATGTAGGGCCTTTGGCAGGCCAGCTGAATATGCTACTATATGTCTAATGGGCTCTCTCATCCCCTGCTCCTGAGTGAATGGAATCTCCCTGACCCTCATGTGGCCTCCCTGTCCAGGAAGTTAAGACCATATCTCATAGTTCCAGGCTGTTTCTCATATGCGTGATCACACCTACTTACTGTAAATCACCTGTACAATCTCTCTCTTTTTTCCTGCTGGGGGCCTAGCACTGAGCTCAGAGCAATGACTAACTTCAGGAAATAGGTTCCTGCTGCTAGGAGGTTAATTAAAGTTCCAGGGCCTGAGGTGGTTTTGCTTCCGCTACAGAGTAGTAGGAGAAGAAACATCTAAATGCAATCAATCGGCCCTGTCCATGCCTTCCCCAGGTCTCTGTGACATAGAACATGGGTTTGGATGAAAAGAAGGGGAGGCTTGTGTAAATGGTGGGGTTAAGAAAGGGATAGAGAATATTAAGATAGTATGACCAATGCAGAGAGGTGATTCTCTCATGCTCAGTTGGTAGAGTCCATGCTGGGTCAACATCACTGGGAGATAACCTGGTCTTGAAGAATAAGAGCTTGCAAACTGTTCATGTAATTTCACCCAGTCATTTCCCTTCCTCACATCTGGCCTAAGCACCTGAAATGCAAATAGAGCTTTATGTACACTTATGTTTATCACCAGGCTTCTTATTACAGTAATGAATATTGGAAATAATCTAATGTCTGATATGGGGTTGGTTATGCAGATTAGGACTATCCATGTAGGATAGAACATTGCATAGCATTTAAAATGATGTTTATGAGGCACTTTCATGGCATGGCAAACTGCTTATGATGTAATGTTAAGCAAAATCAAGCAGAACAAATTTTAGAAACAAATTATCAATAATCAGATATAAAAATAAACTATGCTTAAGAAATATCCTGGGAAGAATATGACAACATGTTATCATCAGTTGTTGATTCTCAGGTGGGATAAACTCTGCTTAAATTTTCCAAATTTTTAGAATACTATGTAAATTCTTTTATAATAAAATAAAAGGAGATGCAATTAAAGAGAACTAAAGGGTACTTTCTCCCTTGGAAGTGTGAGTGCTTGGGACTTCTGTTGGGCCCTTGGGTCTGTAAGGTTGGCCTAGAGGCAGCAGGCTCTTGGCTCTATGGACAACCAAACCAGAAGAGCCTTATATTTAAAGGCCAAAGAGAGATCGGCAGGGGAAAGGGCAGAGAGTGTGTGTGTCTTTCTCCAAGTGCACCACACTCCCCAAATCTCCAATCTCCATGTGTTCATCTACCTGGAGGCTCTCAGAACTTAGTCTTTTTGGACTTTTACAGAGACTGTCTTTCACAGTCATGAGAGTTTGAATCATTGACCATCGGGGAGTGATTCAACCCTTCTCCCCTTCCCTGAGGGTTCCAACCCTCTAACCATAGGGTTGTTTCTCTGGGCACCCAACCCCAAAAGTATTCCCATTAACATAATAAGAGGCACCTTTATTGATCCCACTATTTAGGAAATTATAAAGATTTTAGGAACTGGGTGCCAGAAACCAGGATGAAAACCAAATATATATTGCTTATTATAAATCATCATGTCACAGTACTGGTCCCCTGACTTTCACCTGGGGAACTGCTCCCTCCCACACTACTCCACAGAGCCTTTCCTGACCCCTGTGCTGGGGTCAGGGAAGGGCACAGGGCACACTCAGAGCCTCTGAAAGCAAATGGGAATTTGGGAAATACTATGGGAATGAGAATCTCAGCTCTTCCTGTGGGCCCTGAAACTAGGAACGCAGGAGCTGTTACTGCACGTGAAAGACGGAAGCCAGTCCAGCAAACACAGATCCCAGAGATAAAGACAGGAAAGATACATTAGCGATCTCATCAGAGTCAGTATCCAACAGGAGATAGATAGCTCACTTGCACTAGATACTGGTTTAATACAGGAACCATTCACTGTGGGCAGGGTGTAGGGTGCCAAACTACCCTGTGCACAAAATTCTGCAGGAATACAGGGCCAGTAACTGGAATTGCTACCACCTGTAGGTCCAAGGGGAAGTGATATGGAGTAGTTACCAGAACCTACAGGGGAGAGAGAGTCAGGTAGAGAGAAGCAGGGACCTTGGATAGGGGGACAGAGCCAGCCTGAGGTGACCGTGCAGGAAAGCAGCCAGAGGAATAGACACCCTGACCTTCCCTTTGCTCCCTCCTTCCCATTAGCCAAACCCCCTGGAAGGCAGAAGTTGCTGGAGCCTAGTTCATGTGACCCAGACAGTGCAGACTTTGGGGGCAGGGAGACAGAGGGCAGGGAGAAGGAGGGTAGCAAGTGAATCTGGAGCAGCAAAAGGAAAGGATCAGGCACAGCCCTGAATCCAGCCCTACCCATAGACTGCTCAGTTTATGTGAGCCAATAAATTTACCCTTTACAGAAGTCATTTGGATAGGGCTTTCTGTCATTTACATCCAATAGAATCCCAATTAGTTCAGTGATTTGAATGAATTTTCCTCTCTTCTTCTATATATTTTTTTACTGCTTTCAAAAATATTGTGGTAAAGTATATATAAAATGTGCCATTTTAGACATTTTTAAGCAACAATTAAGTGGTATTAATTCAATTTAAAATGTTGTGTAACCATCACCACTATCTAGATCCAAAATGTTTTCATCACCCCAAACAGAAACTCTGTACTCATTAAACAATAGTTCCCCATTTTCCCTCCTACCTAGCCCCTAGTAACCTCTAATCTGCCTTCTGTCTTAATGAATTGACCTATTCTAGATATTTCATATAAGTGGAATCACACAATATTTTACCTTTTGTAGCTGTCTTATGTCACCTAGCATACTGTTTCTATGTTGTAACATATATAAAAACTTTATTTATTTTCATGTCTGAATACTATTCCACTGTCTGGATATACCAACATTTGTTTATTCCTTCATCTGTTGGTGGACACTTGGAATGTTTCCACGTTTTGGCTATTGTGCATAACACTGCAATGAACTCTTCCTCTGTGTTTCAAAAGCCCACCATCAGAAGAGAAGCAAAAGGGTAAAGGGACTAATGGCAACAAAATGCATGGTACCTTGTGGTGGTAGCCACCAAACCTGGTTAGAGCTATTGCCACTGTGAGTTAGGGCATGCTGTCCACTCAGGCCCCATGAGACTGGCCCCCACACAGCAGAAGCAAAGGGGGTGAAAGGCAGATGCCATTGATTTCTGGCGGGTGGAGGCCTAACAACTTAGGGTGTTGTTTTTAGAAATACCGAAGCCCAAAGCAACCTAGTAATTACAGAGCATTCTCGCCAGCATTTGTTTAATGGTTGAGTGATCAGAAGTTTTCTTTCTTTTTTTTCCCCTTTCTCCTGTCAACTCTGGCTGATTAGCAAGGCCTGCGAATCTTTCCTTACACATAATTTTCTAAGTCTGAAGTGAGAAATTGAACTGAACTCAATTACAGCAGCCAATCTAATGTATTTAATTGCACACATGAGCTAGAAATTTAAAGGGTTCCTTAGAGGATGAAGGTGAGCAAAGCAGACTCGGAGTTATTGATGTCATGTTTACCTGTGAGTGTGTATGTGGCCTCGAGGGCACCCACACCCCTCCCAAGCACACACTTGTGTGTACACATTGATGAGATGCAGATACTGTAAGATCACATCCTCTGAGATGGTGGCACTTTCTCCAGTGGCTTGGCTGATGAATTTACAACCACTTTCAAGTGCTAATTCAGAAGCTTGTGTAATTTAAAAAATACATGTCTGCCCCATGAGAAACTGCAACAAACGAATGAAAAGAGGTCAAGCAAAGGAGGAAAGTTGATTGGTGGGCAGAGCCTGTTCACAAAGGGTCTGGGTGTGCAGGACCAGCTGAAACCAAACTGCTCCTTAGCGGCAGTGAGTAGCAGCATCTGGGGTCCAGGGCAGTTCCAGTGCACTCTAATCAACACGGTGGCCCTGTCCTAGGAGCTGATTATTCTCATAGTGGTGACTGTTTACTGAGCACTTCCTGTGTGTGGAACACAGTGTCTCTGCTTTTCACATGTTACCTTCAGTCTTCACAACAGTCCTGCATAGCGGTGGTGTTATTCTGGTTTTACAGATGAGGGCAGCAGGTTCAGGGGTTATGAAGACTTGCCTGAGCACATGACTGAACACAACTTGATCTCGGATCTGAGCTGAAGCCTGGGCTTGCTCATTATGTCCCAGGGTCTGTGGCACAGAGCCTCCCAGGCAAGGCAACAACACTCATCTGCTCCGCATTTCAAATGCCTCCCACCAGAGGAGGCGCTAAAGAGTAAAGGAATGGATTGCAATAAGATGCGTGGTTCTGCCAATCAACTTTTCTCCTTGACTTGACTTCTTTTCATTAGTTTCGGTGCAGTTTTGTCCCCATTTCTGTCTTCTGCATCTGCTTTCACTTTCCATACTCCTCCCCTTTCATGTTTCCTTCCCTGGCATTTCCATCCTTACCCTCAAAACCACTCTGTATTGTGTTCTTGCTCCCTCCCCATTCCCATCAATTTTTGCCCAAGAGCTGGTCATAAAGCTGTCACTCTGAAAACAAAAAGAGGATCCCCAGGAGGGAAAACGTTGCTTTGATATAATCGTGAGCTGCAAAGTTGGCAGGAGCCACCAAGGGTGAGGCATGAAACTCAGAAGGGCGGCAATGAGCAGCTGAAGACTGAAGGAGCTCTGGCCAAACACCAGGGGCCTGAAACCATGCTCCCGTCCTCTGGCCTGAGCTGTAACTCACTGAAGAGGCCAGAGAAATGTCTTTACCTGGGAGTGGTGGGTGCTGTGCAAATCCAGGGGCCGTGTGCAGTTGATCTTCAGCTGGTGAGAGAGGGGATTGAATGGGCTTGGGAAACAAGGAGGGGAGCAGCCAGTGGAAACCAGGGCGTGGAGCCAGGGGACGGAAGAGCCAGGGAGATGTGAGCAGTGAGGTCACCTCAAAGCCAGTCAGCAGGAGGGTGGTTCCAGGTGAGTCCGGGCTTGCTGCCAGTGACTAGTTCTGATATGCCCAGCTCTCCTTGGCATGAGGTAGGGCAGGCCTGAGCCATGTCAAGGCCCGGGAGTGGGGATACTGTTATCTGCTCTTTGGCCAATACCATTGTTCCATATTCTTAGCTTTTGTACATTTCAGACCCACTTTGGTGAGTCTGAACATGAAGTCATCCAGACAAGGACCAATTATAGGATTATTCTACTTTCATCTACACTAATAAAAGAGAAACATGGTAATTGGCATACGACAGCTACCCTTTCCATTGGCTAATCAGCGAGATATGCAAATTAACTGTCAGCCAAGATGGCGGCCAGCAGCCAGGCAGCTTGAAACTAACATGAGGTTTGCTTGCCTCAGTGATGGAGGATAGTTGGAGGAAACCAACGTTCCCCGCCTGCAGCTGCAGGCCTCTGAGGGGGCAGTTTAAGAAACATTGTAACAAATACCGCTGGACTTCAGCCAGCAGATTCGCAACATTGTAAGCAAAGGCCAGAAACCTACTTTCAGCCACGGAGGCCTAAGAGCTGGAGCCAAGCCTCAAGGTAAAGCTGGCCCAGAATAAAAAAAAAAGAAAAGAAAAAAAGGAGTGGTTGGGAACTTCAGTCACTCCCAGCCTGAAAACAGCCCTCAGCCCCTCACCCAGACTGGCCAGGCACCCCAGTGGGGACCCCCACCCTGATCCAGGACACCCTTTAGGGCAAACCAGCCAGCCCCACCCATGCACCAAGCCTCTACCCTATATAGTAAAAGGGTAATATGCCTCCCGGCACTGGGATCAGCGTGACAGTGGGCAGCGCCCAAACCCCCTGATCGCCCTGCAGCTCTGTGTGTGACAGGGGGCAGGGCCCCAACCCCCTGAGCAGCCCTGCTCTGTGCCTGATAGGGGGGAGCTCCCCCCCCCCCCCCCCACACGGGCCCTGCTCTGTGTGTGACGGATGGGGTAGAGCCATAACCTCCCCATCAGCCCTGCCCTGAGTCTGAGAGTGACGGCGCCCCAACCCCCTGATTGGCCCTGCTCTGTGGGTGATAGAGGGCGGTGCCCCAACCCCCTGATGGGCCCTGCTCTGTGTGTGATGGGGGCAGCGCCCCAACCCCCTGATTGGCCCTGCTCTGTGCGTGACAGGGGGTGGCCCCACAACCTCCCCATTGACCCTGCCTTGAGTGTGACAGGGCACGGTGCCCCAATCCCCCAATTGGCCCTACCCTGAGCGTGACTGAGGGTGGCATCACAACCTCCCAATCTGCCCTGCTCTGTGCATGACGGGGCGTTGCCCCAACTCCCCAATCAGCCCTGCTCTGAGCCCGACCAGGGGCTGCACCTAGGGATTGGGCCTGCCCTCTGCCACCCGGAAGCAGGCCTAAGCCAGCAGGGCGTTATCTCCTGAGGGGTCCCAGACTGCGAGAGGGCACAGGCCGGGCTGAGGGACCACCCCCCCCCCAAGTGCACAAATTTTTGTGCACCAGGCCTCTAGTAGATAATTAAAGGGAAAATCAGGCTTGCAGAACTGGAAGTGCAAAAGCTGGGATCAAACCTAGAATCCCTCCCACTTGCCCAGGCTGCTTGGAGCCCTGTTTGGAGGCCAGATAGAGTGATATTTGGAGACAAGCACAGGACTTGCAATCAGCCAGCCCCAGCCCCGAATTCTGACTCTGAAATTTATTAGCTCTGTATTTCCACTCTCCATGTTTTGCTACTGTACAAACTTGCTCAGTCTGTTCTGGGGCCTGCTTTGTACAAGCAAATGCAACAGAATTCACAGAGGGGGCACTGCTTCTTGGGGCTTGAATGCCTGGTCCCTGTTAGCCTCTCTGAGTTCACAGGAGGCAGCCTGTCAGCATGGACCAGTGGGAGGGAAGCCAGAACACTGCCTGGAAGGTCCTAATTATACCCAGCAAGTATCTTTCACCTGCAGGATCTGGGCTTTCAGCGATGTGTCTTTGTGGCAAAGGACATTTTCCAAGTGAGAATTCGAACGCCCGTAAAAACAAAATGGAATGATTAGGGAGGTGCTGGGCCATGGAGTGTTTTCCTTGAGCAAGTCTTTTAACCTTGTGGTGAAGCTGACCCTCTCTCTGGCACTGACAGCCTTTTTGGAACAGAGGACACAAGCTAAGTTCTTTTCAACATATATTAAATTGAGCCTGCCAATCTTGGCAAAATCCTTCTAACGAGATGGACACTCAGAGGACAGCCTGCCCCGACACGCTGCTCGCGAGGCTGTGCAGATGGTACTCCCACCCATGACTTAGGCGGAACAAAAATCTCCCTCTCTCTCTTCTTTTCTTTCTTCCTTATTTAATAAAAGCTATTGCCTCCTAGTGATCACAGTCCAAAACCTGTGCCAAAGACTTAATGTGAATTCTCTGGTGTCATCCTGATAATGCTCCTATGAAATGGGTTCTAGTTCATCCTCACTTTAGAGAAGAGGCATGCAGGGCTCAGAGCGATGCTGTGTCACAGCTTCTAATAGGCTAGTCTGACCTCTAGGCTTAGTCACTCAGTTTCTTTGGATATTATTACCCTAACAAATCATACTGCTTACATTTGCTATGTTCTTTTTCAGGCCTTGCCCATGTGTCTACATAGGTTTTGCATAATTAAAACTTTAATTATTTTACAGCTAGACTTTGACATTCTTTTAAGATTAAAGTTTATTTTTTAATCAAGGTAATACATAGGTATTTTAAAAAGCCAAATAGAGTAAAATATATGCCTTAGAAAACTCCAATCCCGGGTCTTACTTGATATCTGCTAACTGTTGCCTCTGATAGTGATTTCCACGTTTTTGTTAAATAGTATGTTTAGGCCACTTTTCCTTAATTGATCAGTTTTAGGTATTGACTTCCTTGCACAGTATAGGGAGACCTGCTCTCTCACTGCCTTCGCTTCCCTTCCATGGATTTCTATATGACAGTGTACATGTTGTATAAAGTCAAAGTGTATTTCCTTCTTGTATTTGACTTCGTTTTGTAAAAAGGAACAATTGCTTTGCTTCATTATTTGAATACTTTGCTTTTATCTTTCTCTAATTTTCCACACATGTTCCCACATCTCTACCACTCACCTATCTGTAATTTTCCTATAAACTCAAACATATCAATTCATTTTTTAAAATTTTGTCTAGAGGTCATCCTTCTGTAGCTGTCCTCCTGTTCCAGTCTCAACTGGTTGCTTTATAGGGTGGCTGCACAGCTGGTGTATGGGGTCTTCTTTTGATTATTAACCTGGGAAGTCTTTTAGTTTTTTTTATTATTATTATTGACTTCTCACTTCCTGAAGCCCTTCGCTTCCTATGTTATGATTTTCTTTTCAATTTACTTTCCTAAGAAAGGGTATATGAGTTATAAAGTCTTTTTGAGTCTTTGATTGTGTTATTACTCACTTAAATTTATGTAACCATTTGGCTGGGTATAAATCTCTAGTTTGAAAGTGATTTTCTTTCAAAATACTTAAAGCCATTTTCCATTGTCATCCAATTTCTTGTCTTGGTATTCAGAAGTCTGAGACCAATTTGATTCCAAGTTCTTTGTATATGACCTTTAATTTTCTCTGGAAGCTTTAGGATATTCTCTCTATTCTTTGAGTTCAGAAATTGAATGCACTGCACTCAGAACTTGATAAATCCTTTAAATTGAAGACACTTGCTTTTTAGTCCTGTGAAATGTTCTAGTCTTACATTGATTTATAATGTAAGGATTCCCTAAAGTTTGATCTGTCTTTTCTGTTCTACATGAATGAAGGGAAGGCAATTAATGTTTATTGTACAGCTACTATGTTTTAGTCATTGAAATAGACACTTTGCCTGTGCTATTTATTTTATCTTCCTAGAAAACCTTCAAGACAGCTGTTGGCATTAACAGCTTATAGGTGAAGACTCTGTGATTCAGAATAGTGGAACAATTTTTCCCAGCTATTAAACAGATACCCAGCTATTAAACACCAATATTAAACAACAAGTTATTCAACATCACAGTCAAAATTCAATCCAAGTCTGGACAACTCAGTCTACTAAATGAACTTCCCCAAATATGTTCCTTGGAACACCAGTGTCTCTTGCATTTCTGCAGTTTAATATGCTTAGGAAATGCTGGGAAAAATATATGTCTTAGTTTTAGAATTTCTCAGAGTTGTTGATATCCTAAACTGCGCTCTGAGTCTCTAAAGAGGAGATTGTCATCATTTCCTAGAGTGGATGGATGTGATATTGAAGCTGTGCCTTGAAGGGGAGGAGAATTAGAGGATGAGATATTAGATCTGGTTGCTGCCAAGCAGGCCATTCTTGCAATGGACTCTGTGGTTCTTTCTATAATACCTTGTCTTCTCCATCCCACTCTTCCTCGTTTCATTCCACTGGCTTCTCTTGCTCTCTAATCCACTAAACACAGCACCTTTTTATTTTATTTTTTTCCTTTTCAGTTTCTTGATTACTCAAATGGCCATATTGCTGTCTTTCAAAAAAAAAAAAAATGAAAGCCTTCTTATGCCTTGGAGCTTTCTCATACTCTGCTATCTCCCTTGAAGTTCTCTTCACAATCCTGGACCTCACTCACATCTCTTTGTCCTTCAGAGGTTAGCCCAAAGGCAGTCACCTCAAGGAAGATTTTCCTAAGCATTCTGATTAGGTTAGGTTTCCCTACATGATGTTTTCATGTATATGGCACTTCTACATGATATCAATCATAACATATCATTTGCATATGCTATTCAACATATCACTTGCAATCATACACTTAAGTTATTTAAAAATATTTGTTTACTGTCTGTCTTCTTTCTGCAGACCCCAATTTCCTTCTGCAGCACAGACCATGTCTGTCTTGCTTATTAACATATGCCTAGAACAGAGAGTTGTGGGTAATGTATGCTAGGTGATCAATAAACATTTGTTGAGTGACTGCATGAATGATCAAATGGATAAATGAAAATGGCTACTTCATTCATCATTATCATTAATAAGGGTGCTGATTAATGAATTTTGCTTAAATGGTGGCTCTTGTTAGAGTTCCAATAGCCCAATTCTCCTTCACAATAGGTCTGCAGTGAGACAAGAATATAATGTAAAACATAATTTTGAATGTAGTGAATATTCCACAAAACAAAATCATAATTTAAAAAATATTCATTTCTGCTTTGTACATGAAAAATTTTGCCAACAGGTATCTCAGCATGGGACTGCTTCCACCCCAAAATACCCAGCCTCTGAAGCACATTCAAGTAGTTCTTCATGAATCCTGTAAATCAAGCTCTCATCATAGAGCTAAGAGATCAAATAAATATTCTCTTTTTACGAGTGAAAAGGCAAATGCTAGGAATAAAAAGAAAGAGTCAGGTTGGGTGTTTTTAAGGGCCTTTTTCTAGTCGTTGCTGGCTGAGCACGTAAGCCTGACCCTGAGTCTTGGCCGATGCTTCCATCCCCCCTGAAATCTGTGATTCCACTGAGATAAGATATTCTGTAGAGCTGTGCTTTCTGTTTTACCACAGAGGACTTCTATGAAGACTAAATAGCATAACACCCCCAAAACATCTAGCACAATGCCTGCACATGCAATACATGTAGTTCCTTCATCTTCCTTATCTGGGCCTCTCTGCTCTCACTTCTTTGATTCATTAATTAGCTCTTTCTGTGGGCACCTTCACTGACAGTTCTGACAATGTCTGATTCACCTCTGCACCCCCAGTCCTCCAACCACGCGGGGCACACACCAGGCATTCAATGTATGTTTATTGATGAGGAGTGAATGATCCCATCCACAGCCCTGTAAAGTGAACGTGGACCTTTTATTATCCCCAGTCACACAGAGGAGGAAACTGAATCTCATACAATCCATGCGACTTACTTGCCCGAGGATCCAGATGATGATCCCCAACTTGTATACATTCTTCATTAAGGATGGCATCAATAGTCCTACATGCCCCCCAACAAGGACTGAGCCTGCAACCTGGGCAGGTGCCCTCATTAGGAATTGAACTAGTGACCTCCTGGTTCATGGGTTGACACTCAACCACTGAACACACTGCCTGAGCTTGTATGCATACTTAATTAAGGATGGTATCCATTGTCCTGCATGACCTGGCCCTGCCCACCACCCCAAGATTTGCTCCTGCTGCTCTTCACCTTCTTGTTTTCTTTTCTCTCTAGTAAAGCAAAAACAGCAGTGGCTCTACCCTTGTATTGAATACGTGTCAAATAAGTGCTTTTTTGTGAGGCTGGGCCTTTGTTCATTTTGCTCTCCCCCACTGACAGGTCTTCCTTTTATTTGCCTTTCAACCCTTTCCTCCTCCTGGGAGCCTTCCAGGACTAGCTCTCCCCAGCTTTGGAGTAGGTCTCCCTGGCTCAGTGGGGATCATTTCACTGGCATTGTGGTAAGGCGATTGTTTATTGGTCTGTCCCCAACCAGACTGGGATTTCTTCTGGGGTAGGGGCTGGAGCTCAATAAAGTTAACAAAAGGTATGCTGCCCAGTGGAGCTCAAATCCTGTGAAGGTAAACCAGGAACACACTTGGGGTCTCAGCCTGCCCCTCCTGGTCCAGTGCTCTCTCCCAGACACCATGCTGCTGAACACATTGCACAATATGAGCATCAGGAGGGAAAAAAAAAATAGATCAAATGGCAGCACAAACCCAAATTGGCAGCCATCCTCAAGATGCTGAGAGGCCGCCCATCTGCTCTCCTCCGGTTCTGAACCCACAGTTGTGCCCTCCACGCTGAGAGAGCTGCCAGCAGCTGGCCCCCTGCTGCGAGCGAAGAAAGGAACAATTTATTACAAAGAGCCCTCTCTAATTCAATCTGTGGATCTGCTCTGGCGGCCCGGTGCAGAGGCGGCGGCTGTGGGCACTGTCCTGTTCATGCTACTGCTGCCTCTGCATTCCAGCCACATCCAGCCAGTGCAGCACCAGGGCATGAAGAAGCAGCCTGGCATTTTTTTCTGGGAACAATTTTAGGAAGTCAGAGATCAGAACATTTGATTCCCAGTAAAACAGACTGGGGTGATTGCTGGCACGTCCCAGGGCTGCAGCCCCCACAGCTGGCATCTGAGTGATATGCACGGTGCAGTGCTGGGCAACGGGTTCTGGCCAGTGAGATCTTTTACATAAACTGGTTTCCATGCCTGATGCCTCCACATATCAAGTGATGTTGCTGGCTGTCACATCTGAGAATGTCTCTCCTTTGGTAATTGCTTCCAACATTTTTATCCTCAGAGTTGGGATTTATAGGTTGGATCGGGAACCAGGATTTGTAGGAAGTTAGATAGAAGTTGGAAGTGGGAGTCATTGGCTCTGATGTGCCAATGTGGAGTCATATACATGGTCCTGCCCTGTGGACAGTGCTAATTGAACTAATCAAGAGTAGCCAATCTACAGGCTTGTCAGTGACCCACCATGCAGTCTGGTATCAAAAGATCAGCTGGGCCCAGCCGGTGAGGCTCAGTGATTGAGTGTCAAACTATGAACCAGGAGGTCATGGTTTGATGCCCTGGTCAGGACACATGCCTGGGTTGCAGGCTCAATCCCCAGTGTGGGGTGTGCAGTAGGCAGCTGTTTGATGATTCTCTCTTATCATTGATGCTTCTATCTCTCCCTCTCCCTTCCTCTCTGAAATAAATTAAAATATATATTAAAAAATAAAAAAAAGATCAACTGGGCCAATGGCATGGAGTGTCTTGTGAATGAGAACTAAGAAATCCCTAGAAAATGAGGCTATTGGTGGTGAGAGCTAAAGCTGAAAGGTCAGATGGAGAGAGAGACCAGTGGGGTACTGACAAGCTACATGCAAGCTCAAGTTATGGGGGAGAAAACACTGAGCAAGCAGAAGTCAGGGTACAGAGACCTGTGGGTGGTGAATGGGAGGGAAGAATGGGGCAGATGAGGGGAGAGGGAGGCTTTCTGATGGAGACCACAGACCCCTACAGGGATGTCTGTTCCTTGAACCACAAAAGCCCTATTTATATGTTTGTTCAACAAATAGGCTTAAATTAAGCCCTGCGCTAATTGCTGTGGGTTTAGCCCTTGAACTTCAGGGGCTCACAGACCTGCGAGGGAGAGACATGTGTAAAAGGGCAATGACATAGCTCAGCAAGGGGAGTAAAACACATGAATGTAGCTCTAACCGGTTTGGCTCAGTGGATAGAGCGTCGGCTTGCGGACTGAAGGGTTCCAGGTTGGATTCCAGTCAGGGCATATACCTTGGTTGTGGGCACATTCCCAGTAGGGGGTGTGCAGGAGGCGGCTGATCGATGTTTCTCTCTCATCGATGTTTCTAACTCTCTATCCATCTCCCTTCCTTTCTGTACAAAAACAATAAAATGTATTTTTAAAGAAACACATAAATTTAAAGGTGAAATGGATATATAGGGAGGCATCTCAGTTTGCCTGGGAAGTCAAGGAAGGCCTTCCAGCCAGGTTGAGGGAGGGCGGGTAGGTACAGTCTCTAGGCATTTGCAATGCACTGTGTAAAAGCCTGAGGGGCAGCACAGCATGTGTGGAGATTTATAAGAAGCTGGAAATATGGGAACAAGAAAAAAATGTAAGAGTAGGTAGTGATGATGAGAAGGTGAACGATGTAATAGGCATCAGCGAATTGGTCTTCAGAAACAAAATTACACAATTATGATGGAAGGAACCTTAGAGCTCATCTAGTCCAAATTGTGTAATTTACTAATGGGGAAAATGAGGCCCAGAGATGGGAAGTCCCCTCATGCTGCTGTGAATCTTTCTGGAAGACCAAGGATGTAGGGGCAGGGCTGGGACAAACTCCAAGCTTTCTGAGCATTGGTTCCAGCCTCTATGTAAAAGGCAGGTAGCTAGCGGGATGCAGAGACTTTTCCATTTCAGCCTGATGCTCTGGGGCAAAGGGTGGTCCACTTAACTACCCCTGAACAGGAGCACTGAGAACCCAGTGCAGCAAACAGTGATACAGTACACACTGACACTGCTACTGAAGGCATAAATGAATGCTTGGTTCCAATCTTAACTGGCCACCTGAAAGGCCCTCTTTGTCTTCTTCAAATCCTGTCCTCTCTTCAGGACATGGTTCAACTCCCTCCTCCTCCAGGAAGCCTTCCATGTCTGCCCAGCATCTATAGGTTGGAGGCACTTTCTCTTCTATGGCCTTTTAGGCTCTGATATTCACAGGATACTGCTTATTGCCATGCAAGTTTTCTGCTCATCTATGTGGTTATTTCTCCAACTTGGAGATCCTGCTTGTGGAGGGGCTATCTCTCATACAATCTTGAACCCCACAACACTTACTCTAGTGCCTGGCACAAGACAAACTAAGGGATTCTTTTAGACTGTGCAAAAATGATCCTTTCTGCCTTCCCTCATGCCCTTTCAAAGCTAAATGGACTTATTGTATTGTTCCGTTTCTACTATTGCCTCCCACTTTCCCTGTTTTTTTTTCTCTTAATATTAAATGACAATTGTAATATCCCTTTATGTTCATACTAGAGGCCCGGTGCACGAAATTCGTGCACGGGGGAGGAGGGTCCCTCAGCCTGGCTTTCACCCTCTCACAATCCAGTACCCCTTGGGGGATGTTCGACTGCTGGTTTAGGCCTGATCCCACCCTGGGATCAGGCCTAAACCGGCAGTCAGACATCCCTCTTGCAATCTGGGACCGCTGGCTCCTAACCGCTGGCCTGCTTGCCTGCCTGATCACCCCTAACTGCTCGCCTGCCTGCCTGATTGCCCCTAACTGCCTCTGCCTCGGCCCTTGCTGCCAGGGCTTCATCCGGAAGGACATCCAGAAGGTCCTTTGGCTGTCCGGTCTAATTAGCATATTATGCTTTTATTATTATAGATAGAGCCCCATAGTAAAAAATCTGCTGTCATACCTATGGAGTCCAAAAGTCAGGAAAGTTAAGTGACCTTCTGGGTTTTTCAGGTAATGCTGTTCAAAGTGATGGATGAGTTCAAAATCATATGTAAGTGAACTAAAGACTAATAGGAGGTTCAAGAAGACCACTGATATAAACATCTTCAAGTAGGTGGAGTTTGGGGGGGAAATGCATTATATGGGAACCACCTCCTTCTGCATCTCAGAGTCTTTATATAGGAAATGATCTAAGTGGACAAGATTAGGACTCTTCCCCTCTCACAGTTGATGATAGTGTAATAATTGCTCCATGGGCTTCCTATTCCTTGCCCAAATACTAGACCCATTTATTTGACCTATCTGGGGTGCTTATTTTGTTTTAAAAGATAATGGTATGCTTATTTCCACCCTCTGATAAGTTATAAAATACTGTTTTTACTTCATTCTTCCACATCATATTCCTCTTAATTTATTGCATATTCAATCTCTGGCTCAATCACATTAATCATATGCCCAGTTTATGTCAAAGGAGGTCACTGTGATGGATCTATTTCATTTGACCTCCAGATCCACTTTCTACTTTTTCCCACCCTGCTGTTCCCCCAGAGTCCACCCTCTGGGAACTGCATCAGTGCTCTTGACCTCTGGTGTGTCTGACTGGGTTTAGCCAGTGGGAGGCACTGGAAGGAGGTGGAAGGGTGAGAGGAGAGTGAAGGTCAAGGTATCTAGTCCCCTGGCTCCCACACTATTGGGTCACCATGAGTTGGCTGCAGCCCCATAGTGAAGGTCACAGCTCCTCTTTAATTCTTATTTATTTATTTTTATTAATCCTCACCCAATTCCACTGATTCTTCTAGATAGTGGAAGGGAAGGAGGGACAGGGAGAGAGAGAAGAGAGAGAGAGAGAGAGAGAGAGAGAGAGAGAGAGAGAGAGAGAGAGAGAGAAATCCTATAATAGCCAAGTTTATAGAGACAGAAAGTAGAATGGTGGTTGCCAGGGACCGGGGAAATGGGTGGGGTGTTGTGCATAATGAGTAGTACAGGGTTTCTATTTGGGATGATAAAAAAGTTATGGAGAAAGATGGTGGTGATGGTTGCACGCCATTGTGAATGCACCTAATGCCACTGAACTATACACTTAAAAATGGTGGAAGTGTTAATTTTATGTTATGCAAATATTACCATTATCAAAAACAAATAAATAGAGGGAAATAAAAGCTGATTGCTTATTAATGCTTGTTAGGCTAGAACCAAATAATATCTCCTCTCTCCTCTCATTTTCAAATTCCAGTGGAGGGACCACATTGGGTCAGCCCATGCAATGACCAGAAACCTTTCATTCCTGCCCAAGAACTTAATCATGCTTGGGATGCTGTCTAATTTATTTGGAAATATAAATGCCTGCTGATCTTGGTCTGGAAAAAAATGGTGCTGGTACACTCTACTGACAGATATTAGCCTCTGCTCTTATCCTCAGGTCAAAGCCGAGCTCATCTCCACGTATTTCATGAAGCTGTCTGGACTTGCTCCCTCAGACTCTCGTTGCTCTTCTCATTCCTGTCTCTGAACTCCGGCTGCCCTATGCTAGCTCTATAGAAGTCAGCCCATTATGTCACTCTGGTTCTGATTCCAGACAGTTGTCTCCAAAAGATCAAAGCTTTTTGAGGATGAGTATCAGGGTCTTATTGCCATTGTCCCCATCCACTGACACTGATGCTGGATGGTACTCTACATACACTTGGCATTCGATTACAACCTTTCATAGATGGCATTGTGCGATTTACATAATGGAAGGGACTGCACATCAGAATGTTTTTCTCCCTAGCTCTGATTTCTACTGGCAGGAAGACTAATTTTCTCAAACTTATAACAGCCCAGACTTTTGACAGCAGTTTGACATCCAGGAACAATGGATGCCTTGGGTGCTTTCTTCTCGCCTTTCTTTCAGTTTTCTGTAGTTCCTGAGCCAGAAATTTATACAAATAGCTAAAATCCCCAAGGAATAATGAACTCCTCTCCAGGAACCGCAGAGGTGGGCAGCATCCACAAAGCTCCGTTTCACCAGAGCAGAGCCATCTGTTCTGTTGGAATTGTTCTTAGATTGCTGTTGCATCTTCCTAATTTCTCTCTTTGTGATGGTAAACTAATGGCCTATTTATATCGCGATCCTTGTGTTGTTTTAAGCATGGCTTTTCCAGTAAGAGAGAGAATTTGATTTTATTCAGACTATCACAAATGCTAGGAAATTCCAGTCCCATTCCTGGGCATTGCTGAAATAAGCACATATGTTAGAGACTTGACCAGTGGAGCACAAGATTTGCTCTCTACTCCTGTTCTCTAAACTGGATACTTGAAAGTCCTCACATTGTAGTGTGAAGATGAATTAGGACATTAGAGTGTTAAAGTTCTTAGCTTTTTAATTATCGGTTATGATGTGTTTTATTGGTTCACATAAACTCTTTCTATATTGAAGATAATAACCTACCCCATATCAGATTTATCCCATTTTAAATTGATTTGTTTGTTGTCTCAACTTTATTTGTAGCATTTATGGAAACTTTTTATTCTTATATAATCTTTATATATTAACATTTGTCTGAATGGGTATTCTGTCCCATCGAATTATCTTTTTGTGTGTGTGTGTATGTTAGTACTGCATTTAATGTTAGTGAGTTGAGTATGCATTTTAGCAGTTTTTTGGTGGGAATATAATTAATATAAATTTTCAGGGAAAGCAATTTTTCCAATTTAGTGCAAAGGCCTGAAATATGTTCATATTCTTTGACTCAATAATTCCTCATTGAGGGATCTATGACAAGGAAATGTAAAATATTTATGCACTAAGATGTTCACTACAGTATTATTTATAATAATAAAAAAATTGGATATAATGTTTGGGAATTAGTACTTTCACAGACTATTGTGTAGTCATTAACATTTAATTATAAAGAAAATGTAACGACCCAAGGAATGCTTATGATATATATAATCCTTGACGTGCTAGCAAAAGTTTAACAACAGGCTCTCTGAAAACATAAAACAGCCCTGCTTTGTAGTGTCGGCCGGTTTCTGTGGTGTGCATGTTCCCACCGGGACTGATTTCAAGCTCCCAATATGATGTCACTGAATTCAGGGTTGGACAGTGATGTGTATGGGCTCTGCTGAACAAGGATGAGCCAGCTCCAGAACTCCACTAGTTATGTTGTTATGTGACACAAATAGGAAGCAAAGAGTGTACATAGTGTGATCTCCACAATGTAAGGGAATCTACTTAAAAAGAGGCTGGAAGAAGAGTGGTCCCTTGGGATAGTAGAATTATGAAAGATCCTGTCTTCCCTGCATCTAAATATTTTTCTGAACTTCACAGAATGTTGACAGAGAGCCAAATTATTTTTACAATCAGAAAATAAATCCCTACTTGTTCTGTTTCCCTCCTTCCCCATCCACTCCTCATCATGAAGCTTGTCTCCTTTTGTGATCCAATTGACTCTAGTGACAATACTACCCCGGGACCTTTGCTGGGGTCAACTTTAAAGACTTGCTCTGTATTTGAAGAGCCTTTCCTTTGTTTCAGAATCTCCTGTCCTGACACCTGTCTCCCTTCTCACCCTTTACAAAGAAGCAAAGAGGATTTCATCCTCTACAAAGAAGGTACTTTGTTATCTTGGAGTAGCAGACAGAGGTTTAAGAAACATATACTTAAGTAACCCCCAATACAGCTTATGTTCCTGTCACATGTGATAATGTGTGCCTCCTGTCACTTAAAGCTGATGGGACTTCCTCATTCTGGAAGGAATCAGTCCTCCCACTCCATTGTCCAATGGGGAGTATGAGCCAGGTGATCAAGTTGAGGACTCACAATGAGCCAGTGGCTGTAAACCCAGGTGTCCTGACTACCAGGCAGAGGGAATGTCCGTGGCAGCATTGCTGGAGGCAATATTCAATCTAGAACTTCCCAGGGAGGAGCTGATAAGAGAGAGCCCCTCAGTCTGTATGGAGACTCGAGTGGACATCCAACACTGCCACTGGGAACTTCGCCTCAGCTTGCAGAGGCGTGGGGCAGTTCTGGGGAAACTTTCAACCTTACCACTCTCTGGAAAACAACCCCTCCCTTCCTTTCACAAGTGCATTTTTGGATGTGGCCAGTTATGTACTGAGAAGAGGGGATGGCAGGTGCTTGGGAAAAGATACAGCACAGAGACCTAAAAGCTTCATTTGAAGAAGCAGCAACTCTCCAAGAAGTTAGCAACAAAAGTCACAGAGAATCGTGCATGATTACAGGGGACATTGTTTTGTCTACAGCTGGTTCACACCTGATTTGGGAGAACATCAGCCTTTCTCCCTGGCAATGCTGGCCCTCTGGGGTGGGGCCTCAGTGGAGTCTTCTCCACATTGTGATTCTGAAACACACTGTCATTGCTTGAACCTCCCACCCATTTTCTAGGGCGTGGCATTCTACTCCTGCTCCCCATCTCAGAGTAGTGGGCACCAGGTGGAAACCTTGACCTTACATGTGCACTTGTCCTGATTTGCCCTGACACTCCTTCCTGCTCAGCCACATTATCCTGCAATCCATTGTCAAACACTGTCCCAGCCACTATAAGGAGCTCCACTTGTATCCATCTTCCTTGCCCTAAGCTGAGCTGTGACCCCAGGTTACCTGGATACTTCAGTGGTCAACCCTGCCTCAGCCATTCTGAATCCACTATTTTCCTTCCTTCATTCTAAACCGAGCACCCAGGGTTATCTTTTCAAAATGCCCATGCTTCATGTCACCCATCTAATTATGACCCAATTCTCTTAGGACAAGATCAAAATCCTCCATGTGGCTTATGTGTCTGAGGCACCTGCCTCCACTCCCATCCCACTCTCACCCTGGCTTTCTGGGCTCTAGTCCACTTTCAGTTCTTTGACTGGCATGCTCTCTCCTTCTACAGAATGGTTTTGGTCCATACCACAGCTCTTAATGCCTCCATTAAGCCCATCTGTCCTGTCCTCCACTCAAGAGTCACTTCTTCAGAAAGTCTTTGTGGACTCTCCCTCCGCCCCCCACACCTTCTTAGATGACTGTGTCCTATGTCATGTGCTCTCAGGAAGCTATGCACCTTTCCTTCAGAACACTTACTCTAATTTGCAGTTTTGCAGGTATTTGATTATTTCTACTTCTTGTTGTGACTATGGGTACCATGAAAGCAGGGACCCCATCTTTCATTGTTCATGATTATATTCCCAGTATCTACCGCAGTGCTTGTTAGTAGCTCATCAGATGTCATTTAAATGAATGACTGAGGGGATGGGATGTGACTTTTCTCTGTGAACCCTTTGAGACCTGCCCCTTGTGAAGTTGCCGATTCCTGCCCCTCTGCTCACCTGGCACTTCTTCATATCCATCTATCAGTTTCCCCATCTGTAAAATGGAGCTAACCATATGTCACAGTGTTGAATGTAATATGAATTATAATGATGGATCTGCACATACATAATGCCTATCACATAGTGGGTGCTTTAAAATAATGCCTGTTTTCTTTATAATCACATTTGTTTCTTACCATGAGCACTGAGGAGGAACAGGCCTCACGTCCTTCATCTCAACCACCCTTCACAGGGAGGGCTTAGCACACAGTAGGCGGGCCCCCATGAAGGTCTCTAGGTTTGAATGATGGGGCTGAGACATAAGTGTACATTGTCCTTGGCTGCCTTTTCCAAGGCTAAATCCTTCTTAACCTCATCTTGCCATGAAGCCTCTTTTCTGGTCATATAACCTCTGGCTAGTTCATTTTTGATCAACGGGATTGCTCTACACTTACATTCCTGTGTAACATCGCCTCTAGAGTTCCCCTCAGCACTGGAAGGTGGTCTGGCTCATTTGAACAAATTGCTTAACATGTTAAATTAGATTCAATAGACCTTAGAAAGAAAAATGAAGTAAAACAAACAAAAAAGATGAATCTCAATTGTCCTCATACCCACAATCTTCCAAAACTGACTTCTTTTACTATTGGCAGCTCCCAAGGCATGTTTGCATTAGTACTATGACTTGTACCAACCAAGAGGTTTAGGTCATTCTCACCATCACCAGCCAATAGCTTCTGAGAATTCACTGGATGCTCAGCACCATGCTCACAGCATTGTAGAAACATGTATGACCTTAAAACACATACATCGCAGTTGGGATACTTCATCCATTGATTGTTAGTATCATTAATTTGTCTTGTATGCTTTTCCCTTTCACCCACCCCTATCCATTGTCTACCTGTTGAAATACTATTTTTCCTCTAAAGCCCAGCTCAGATATCCCCTCCTCCTAGAAGGTTCTCTATCCTCTCATAAAAAAAAAATAATCACTCCTTTAATTGGGCTAAATCTGTATCTTAACAAAGTTCTATTTTTATTCTCCACACTGTTTCTTTGCTAAATATTTGTCTCCCTTATTAAAATGTTAGATACTTAAAAGTAGAGAAATAATTATGTCTTCAGTATCCAATATGGTGATTAGTATATAGTACATGCTCAACAAATTCTTGCTGGACTGAATACAATTTTTTGGCCCAAAAATATATTGTACCTACTATGTGCTAGGTGCCACTATGGGCTTGATGCCAGGCACAGAGAGGCATTGCAGGAATGCTGCAGGGCATGAAAGAGCATCAGCTGCCACCTCTCTTCCATGAAGCACTTACTGTTTTTTACCTTTTAACCCTCATAACATCCCCAAGAAGACCATATTAGCTTCATCTTACAGACATGGAAATGGAGAGGTCAAGAAGTGAAGTTAGTGGCTGGGGTCACAGCTATACTGGGATTAGCTAGCTTGCTGTTAAGGAAGATACCAAAATAAATCTTTGTGAATAAAGCCCGCATGGACCCGGAATGGAGACACACGCTGTCTGAAAGAAGGTGGCTTCAGGGAGAAGGCCTTTGTTTCTTTTCCATGAAGACTTCCATGCTCTCTGTCCATCTGCTCCATTCTTCCCTTGTGCCCACTGGCCAGCCCTCTCCACTTTCCCAGTCCACCCAGAGGGGTCGGTGGGAGTGGCTTAGTCACCACTATCTCCCCAGAGCTCAGCTGCCAGGGTATTTCACTGGGCTTTGAAAACAGTGACTTTCCAAAAAAAACACAACACATTATGATCCATTGTAAAAAGTATATCTTACATCATGAGTAGGTATACAAATATATACCTACTCAGCAAGAGGTAAAGATATACATCCATATGTACATACAAAAACACACATATACACACATACATATATCAAGAAAGGTTTTAGAAATGTATACTGAGAAATATTTCATGAAGCGAAACTATATTCAAAGTGCTCTGATATTTCCCATTCCTTTCCATGCCACTAGAGAAAGGACTCCTCATTATTCTCCAAGCGGATTTCATGATCCACTAATGAGCTGAAAGCCTCAGCTTGAAAAACCCTGATCTGAATGTCGGAGGGCCTCAGGGCACAGTCCTGGGCCCACTCTGGTCTCTCTCTCACTCGCTCAGTGATCTCATCCAGCTTCATGATTTAAACACCGGGATTCTTCACAAATCTGCACCTCCAGGCTGGACCTCCCTGCATTTCCACACTCATCTACCCAACAGCCTATTGACATCTGTACTTGGATGTGCAATGGCATCCCAAACCAGACTCATAGCCCCTATCTCAAGCCCACATTTTTTGGTAGCTTGTCCCACCTCAGTAAAAAAAAAAAAAAAAAAAAAAAGTGCTTAGGCTAAAGCACTTGGAGTTATCCCTGATACCCCTCTGGATCCAAACCTCCTGTAGATACTCTTGGCTTCAAATTATGTTTAGAAATCAACAAGTCCTTACCACCTCCAGTAAACACCACTCTGCTTCAAACACTATCATCTCTGTCTTGGACCATTGTAAAGACCTTTTAACTGATCTCCTTGTTTTTACCTCAGCCAGAATGGTCCTTTGAAAATATTTCAGATCATGTCACTCCTCTGTTCAAACTCTTCAATGAATCCCCACCTTTTGCAGTATGAACCCCAAGTCCTTCCATAGACTTCAAGGCCCTACACCACTGGACCTGGTGACAGTCTGACCTCAGCGTTTGCTGCTCCCCTTACTTCCTCTCCTCTCACTGTTCCTCATTCATGCCAACCACACTCCTACCTCAGGGGCCTTTGCTCTTGCTCTTTCCACTGACCATACCTCTGCTTCCCCCATTATCTACATGGCTCACTCTATTAGCCAGGATTCCCCAGGGAAAGAGACCCAATAGGGTGTATATATGTATAGAAAAATATTTATTGTAAGGACTTGGCTCATGTGATTATGGAGGCTAACAACCCCAAGATCTGCAGTTGGGAGAGCTGACTGTATAGTTCCAGTCCGAAGGAAAGCAGGCTGGAGACCCAGGAAGAGCTGATGTTTCAGCTCAAGTCTGAAGGCAGGAAAAAAACTGATATCCCAGCTTGAAGGCAGTCAGACGGGATTAGTTCTCTTTCCTTGGAAAGGGTAATCCTTTGTTCTATTTGGGACTTAAACTGATTAGATGAGGCCCACCCATATTATGGAAGGCAATCTGTTTTACTTAATTTACCAACTTAAATGTTAAACTCATCCCAAAACACCCCCACAGAAATATACAGAATAATATTTGACCAAATATCTGGACACTCTATGACCCAGTTAGGTTGATAGATAAATTTAGCCATCACACTCACTCCTTCACCTCCTTTAGGTTTCTGCTCAAATGTTGCTTTATAAGAGAGACTTGCTCTGAGCAGCAATATATAATGACACTCCTCTTCCCTCTCACGTCACTTCAAATCCCCTTACTCTTCTTTCTCTTTCCCCAAAGCACTTATCACTAACCTGACTTATTATTATTTTTTGCTTATTGCTACCTATCCCAAACTATAAAATCCAAGAGGGCAGAGACCCTTTTTTTTCCTTTTTCTTTTTCTGCTTGTTTTCAGCAATCTTTCCAGTGTTTAGAACAATTCCTAGCCTGGGCATGGTAACCCCATACACATTGAGTTGCATGTATAATAAGCCACATATGTTTTCCCTTTGTATGGACTGTCCGTAAATGTGTATGTATTTTTTATGAAGTCCCATGAAAAATAAATTTACAAGAGCCACAAGAAACTTGAAGATGTTATGCATGTCCAGAGAAGGTAAGGGACTGTTTCTAGCTAGTGTTAGAGAGAATCATTGTAGAGAAAAGGTATCTTAACCAATCTCTGATAGTAGGATTCAAGGCTAGAAATGGGGCTGAGCAGAAAGGGCATGTCAGACAGAGGAAAACAGCATACACATAGGCAAAGGAGTAGGAAAGTGCATTGTACACAGAAAAGAGCCAGTGGTTTTGCTTAGCATCTTGTAAGCGCCCACTGAAGATCAATCACTGCTCTGGGTATCAGATCACAGGCCAATTCGGGTGAGGTTTTAATTCAAGCCCCCCAGTCTCATTATCCCATGATGTGGCTTGGTGGCCTGGATTACCCAGATCATTGCTTCTTCTCTCCCCTCTAATGAGCTCCGCATCAATGCAGGTAATAGCTGGGCAATTGCCTGGCTGTCCTGTCTAGGGCACCTTTGATGTTCACCAGGTACAGGTGAGATGCCTGTAACTGCAAGAAGTGATGGGAGCCTGCACTTGCAAAACGCTTGTCTCTACTTTTAGAGTGTTTAATTAGTTCATTCTCACCTCTTCTACTGCACAAGGGCACCTGGATGATCCTGGCTACACATTTATTAGCTTTTCCTACAGATCAGGAGCAGGAGGCAGGGTGCAGAGGGTACTGACTGAAACATTGTAAGCTTGTCAGAGTCACCATTCCATAATTTCAGCTCTGCCATCAGACTTGACAAAGAACTGCATTCTTTTTCACCCCCCACTTCTTAAAAACTACCAACTGCATATCACTTTAAGGGCCTGTTGGAATAAACAAGAAATATTTTAAAATGTCCTTAGACTTTCTCTTTATATTTGTTCTTTCTTTCTATTTTTTGTGTCTGTATCTTTGTCTGTCTTTTCTGCTCTGTTCTCTTTTGTCCAATCAGTATCATTGAAAGGCAACAGAATATACTGTATAGAACAGAATACTTGGGAACGAATGAGAAAGTGTCCAGCTGGCATGGCTCAGCAGTTGAGTGTCAACCCAGGGACTGAGAGGTCACTGGTTCAATTCCCAGTTAGGGCACATGCCTGAGTTGGGGGCTTGATCCCCAGTGGGGGCCAGCCAATAGATGACTTCCTCACTCATTGATGTTTCTATCTTTCCCTCTCTCTCTCAAAACTCAATAAAAATATATTTAAAAAGAAAAGAATGAGAAGGCTTGGGATTTATATTCTACTTGGATTGAAGGACCTAGGTTTTCTGTGGGCCCTGACAAATTTCTAACAGAGAAGATGAAGATAACATGAAGCTGTGGAGAGAAAAAGAAGAGGCAGTAATAACTAGCAGGGAGGGTATGGCTTCGAGCTCAGGAAAGTTGGGCTTCTATTCTCACTAGCTGTTGGCTTGGGTAAGTTACCTATTAATAGTGGTTAAGATTCACTGTGTATGCAACACATGTCAGGTATTATTCTAAACATTTTTTTTTTATTGTCTCAATGAGTCTTTCTACCCTGATGATATTTTCTCCATTTTGCATCAGAGAGAGGGAGGCTCTGAGAGATTCAGGGGATTGCTCAGTGCCAAAGAGCAAGGACTGGGAGCAGAAAGCAAGCCCAGCTCTTCTGACTCCAGAGCCCACATGTGAGCATTGCCAGTCTGCAACAGAATTGCCTAAATCAGTGGTCAGCAAACTACGGCTCGTGAGCCACATGCGGCTCTTTGGCCCCTTGAGTGTGGCTCTTCCTAAACCTTAGGAGTACCCTAATTAAGTTAATAATAATGTACCTACCTATACAGTTTAAGTTTAAAAAATTTGGCTCTCAAAAGAAATTTCAATCGTTGTATTGTTGATATTTGGCTCTGTTGACTAATGAGTTTGCCGACCACTGGCCTATATAATAGGTGATACCAATTACATGTTACATATTAATAACTGATATTAATACATCAATGATTATTATGGATATATTAATATCAATAATAGGTAATATCAAGTAGTACTTATTTCATATGGCTACTCCAAGGAGTAAATGAGATGCATAACTGACTTATCATAGTATCCTCTAATAATGTAATTCTGTAATACATGTTAGTATGTATGTATGCAACCTTAAATATTTATTTATTTTGACAACATGATGGGGTAAAATATATACACATTGCATGTGTGTGAATAAGTAGCTTGTGATCCTTTATGTAACCACCACACAGGTTACTGGCATGATGACAATCTCTAACTTTTCTCCTAGCTCTCAATGCAGACCTGCTCTGACTCATTTTCCCCCAGCTGCATCAGCTCCTGTGAAAGTTCCCAGACCACTTTACGCAGTGATGACAAACGGTTCCAGAGCTCTATGACTTCTGTGTTAATTAAATGTGAGAAAACCCGGAGCTCCATGAGGACACCTCTGTGGTTTCTTTTTTAGCTCGGTGCTTCCACCATACCTTGCAGCGGCACCACTCACAACACTCTGGCACAGAACAGTAGCCTATTCACTGAGCCTGGTGAGTCACAGGTCAGTTCTCCGAAAAGGAAAGATGCACCTTGAGAGGCCGGGGAGGCAAAAGACGAATCCAGGGGCTTTGCGTGGTTAGTGAAAAGGTCACACATGAGATGCCAAGCTCTTCCCGCTCACCCTCTCACCAGTCATTTGTTAAGCCCCGAGTCAGTGCCTGGCACTGGAGAAACACCGTCCAGTAAGTCACAATCCCTATCCTGGAGGAGCAGAAGGGAAAGGATTTTCCATCTATAATACTGATTACTTGCTTTGGGCTGGGCACTGGGCTAGGAGTTTTAATCCTCAAGATCCTCTTGAGATAGGCATTATAATTCCCACTTTGAAGATAAGGAAATTGAAGTTTAGATAATCCAAAAGGTTTGCCCGAAGATTACACAGCTGGGAAATGAGGGAACTGGGACTGCGGGTTTGCCACAGTTTACTCTACCTCTGATTAGATTAGCTCATGTCTGGTGGGGAGATGGGTCCGCATCAGTTCTGTATGGATGGATAAGGTTCCTGGCTACTCAGTCCTGCAGTGCACGTGGAGCCCAGTGAGAGCTTCCCAGCAGCTACTGTTAGATTCTCCACTCCAGCCTTAGACAGGAGGAGGATGGTCAAGTTCTCTGCTACTGTGTTACTCAACCCATGCATGTCCATCTCTTCAGTTTAACTGCCAAGGGAAACCTTGGGGGTCCAGAGGGAGCCACGCTGAAGGCTGCCACAGATGCTGCAAACTGGCCAGCCTGGCCTCCTCCTGCAGTGGGAGGGAGGAGACTGTGTGGCCCTGGCATGGCTGGTATATTGTCGGACAGGCTGCCCACAATATTCCTAAAACACGGGTCACACTATATCACTCCTCTGTTCAAAATCCTTCAGTAACTTCCCTGGCATAGAAAAGAGGCAAAGTCCTGAGCAAGGCTTTGCGGTTCCTTGGGGAAGCCCCCAGCTTATCTTTGTAAACTTCCTTTCCCACATCACAACTTGCCCCCTATGGCTGCAGCCATGCCACACCCCTCTTCTTCATTTCAGGACATTTTGCCTTAGCTCACCCACTATTATTATTATTCCTATTATTATTATTTACCACTTATGGCTTAAGTCAAATGTTTATTATTCTATGAAACCTTCCCAAATAGCCCTAAGAGGGATGGGTAACTCCCTCCTCTGCACAACCTGCCTTGGATGGCAACGAGTCATGACCACAGTCCTCAGGGAGCTTGCGGATTGCCCTCCGGCCCTGGCTCAGAGCTTACTCACCGTGCACTCATTAAGGCTTTGTGGACTCGACTAGGAAACTGTCAAGTACACAGCTGGCTCTAATGTCTGTGCAGCCTGTGTGCCTTCAGAGCCACTCCCGCCCTCCTCCCCTCCCCTCTGCTTAGGATTACAGGGCCCTGGTTCTTGCAAACCATGCTTTGGATGTGCCTTTACACATCACATTCCCCAGGGTTCTTTCTAGGTTCTGAGTTCATATTATATGGGCATCAGGAAAACTAGATGCTGATTCTGGCTCTGCCACTATGCATTCTTGGGTCATTCACACAATTCCTCTGGGCTTTAATGGTCCTTTAATAAAAGGATAATGTTAAATTGATGTTCTGTAAGAGCCTAACCTTCCTTCCTTCCTTCCTTCCTTCCTTCCTTCCTTCCTTCCTTCCTTCCTTCCTTCCTTCCTTCTTTCCTTATTTCCTTCCTTCCTTCCTCCCTCCCTCCCTCCCTCCCCCTCCCTCCCTTCCTCTCTTCCTTCCTTCCTTCCTTCTTTCTTTCTTTCTTTCTTTCTTTCTTTCTTTCTTTCTTTCTTTCTTTCTTTCTTTCTTTCTTTCTTTCTTTCTTTCCTTCCTTCCTTCCTTCCTTCCTTCCTCCCTCCCTCCCTCCCTCCCTCCCTCCCTCCCTCCCTCCCTCCCTCCCTTCTTTTATCCACATACTCATGAAAAAACATACTGAACTCTTTCTTTCTGCCAAGCAATGGCAATACAGAGGTGGGCACAGCATGGTCCCTCTGCTCAGTGAGCTCACACTGGAGCAGCAGAAGCATTTGAGGAGAGTGATGTGAGTGGGCATGTTCTGTAGGAGAAGTAATGGATGGCCTGCTTGGGGAGGGGGGTGGCTAATGGGAGCCAATTTCCTGAGGGCAGAGTGAGAGCAATGGACACAAATTAGAGGGCATCTGATTTCATCTCCGGATGACAGGGTGAGGTTCCTAACAATCAGGAGCTGCACACTGACAGTGTAAGGTAGTGACGTCCCGTCAACAAACATCCAAGAAAGAGCTGGATGCTGCCCTCATAGGAGGCAGGGAAAGTTTTTCTGCTTTGGGAAGATAAACTAAATGGCTCCAAGGAGGGTTTTTAATTCTAAGCTACTCTGATTCTGAAAGTCAACATTTCTATGCTTCAAACAAACGGTTTTGAAATGATTTTTTTACAAAGCAGCATGACTTTACCTTTAAGCAAAACTCCACGGAATCTCAATTTATAACATAAGTAAAATTGAACTAACTCTGGTTAACATGCAGGGTTCTCATTTCCTCAACTTCCCCTCATTTCCTGAGAAAACAGGTTAAACTACTCAGCTTTAAAGAATCAAAGCCCTTTGGCTTTCTGGCGGCTGAGCAGATCTGTGCTGTAAGGTCCTGCTGGTCCCAGCCCCTCCTTTCTTCTCCTCTCTGTGACCTGTAGCCCTTTCTCCACTCCCAGCCCTCTCTACCCTTGGCCTTGAGCGGTTAAGGATCTGACTTGATGCTGTGCGACGTGCAGCATATGGCCCTGGCTCCAGGCCTAGCTCCGACTTCGCCGTGCCCTGGTGTTGGACTTGTGCGAGCCACTGGCTCCTAGTCTCCACCTTCCTGACTCCCAGCCTCACCTGGATTCCCTATCAAGGCACCAGAATACTCCCCTCTCCTTTTCATCCCTTCCACCCACTCCTTCCCTTTATCCCTTGTCCTGAGAACCCCTACTGTAGGGCAGTAACTCACATTTTCTGAGCGTGCCCTCTGAGCCAGACACAGCTCATATTTGATCCTCACATCAAAACTACTCTGGGGGTTGGTGGCTAATGGGCAGTCAGGCAATATATGTGTACTTGTGTCACAAATGAGGCGACTAAACCTCCTAGAGAGCAAGTGACTTGCTAAGAAGCTGCTAAGTTGAGGTCACGACCCGGCTCTGCCTGGCCCTAGAGCCCATGTCTGTTCCACACCCCAGGGTATTGCAGTCCCCCCCAGGTCTGCACACTGCCAGTTGTCTTTTCAGGTGCCAGGGCCTCTCTCTCAGTGCTAAAGACAAACTCCCTGCATGGTTTCCTGAGGCTCAGCTGCCTCTGAATTCCGCTTGGTCTTCTCTGTTTACATACTCTCACATTCATTAATCCCTCACTGTGTACTGGGCATGGTTTTAAACACTGTTACATGAATTATTTTATTTAATCTTTTCAACTGACCTATGAGGTAGGCATATTTCTTATACCCACTTTAAAGATGAGGAAATTGAGGCCCAGTGAGTTTTAATAATACAGTCACACAACTTTTAAATGATAGTGTCAGTATAAACCTGGGCATCTGGTTCCAGAGCCTGAACTAATAACTAAACCCTGCATACAGGTTTTTTAAAAAAAATATATTTTATTGATTGCAGAGAGGAAGGGAGAGGAAGAGAGAGATAGAAACATCAATGAATGAGAGAGAATCATTGATGGTCTGCCTCCTGTACACCCCACACTGGGGATCGAGCCTGCAATCCGGGCATATGCCTTTGACCAGAATTGAACCTGGGACCCTTCAGTTTGCAGGTCGACACTCTATCCACTGAGCCAAACCGGCTAGGGCCCGGCATAGTTTTGACTGACTGGCTGTGTCTTCCTCACCAGCAGCTGAGATGGTAAGACTCAATGACACAGGTACTCAATGGGGCTTAGGATCCTTCCCCAGAGGTCACAAAATGGTAACTACCTTACATAGCTACTTTGCCATGAGATCATTTTTCATTCAAGCTAATAAATAAATCAGTGATGAGAGCTGTGTGTGTGTGTGTGTGTGTGTGTGTGTGTGTGTGTGTGTGTGTAATGGGATGAGGAACAAGGGTATCCCTGTGTACATTATTTGGTTAGGCAGCTTTTCCATTTCCACCTAGTTGCATCCAAATGTCTTATGTTGCTTCAGTGGATGGTTGAAGTTGTGGGTTGAGATATAGATTTCATCTCTTGTTCCAAATTTGGTTGATTTATTGTGGCTGCTTGGCACCATGAGTTGGGAAGGATTCTGCAGTCACAATTGGTCTCAGCAGGAAAGAGAGCCATGATCTATTAATAATGTCTGCCAGGTGCAAGGGAGATGGAGGTGATGCATGCCGGCAGTTTATCTGATAGCCATGAACTGATTTCCTATCCTGGCTCTTCCTTATTTGTTTCATCTGCAATCAGATAAGTCAAGGAAGGCCTTTTCTTACCTTCAGATGAGATCTGAGCTTTGCCAGGATATCCATCTCCTTCATATCTGGATGTCAACATATAAACATGTTGCAGAATGGGGGGATGGGAAGTGGGGGAGAGGGATTTATAACAAAAGTGTTGCTTGAGCATATTTTGTCTTGGCATTCCTTCCTAATTCAAATGGAGCATGAGTTCTCGTTAACAACTTGGACACTCAGTAGAGACCTCTCTTCAGTTCTTGCGCGTGTGGCTGGGAGATCATCCCCAACGGCACCACTCTGCACCCTATCTTGGCAGAAGTCATGGTCGTATATCAGCAGCTCTACTGCTCTGGACTCAGTGTCCTCTTGATGCTCTCGGTCCTGGTAGGTTGTCAGATCTGCAATGGTCTTGCCAGGTCTTTCCAAAGCTGATCATTCCTAATCTTTTAGTTTTTAACTCATGTGACTCTACCTCTAAAAAGGCTCTTCTTTAGCACTCCATCAAATGTCTTCCTCGGCCATTCTCTATTGTATTATTCCCTTTTCTCTCCTCTCCTCTCCCCTCCTCTCCTCTCCCCTCCTCTCCCCTCCCCTCCTCTCCTCTCCCCTCCCCTCCCCTCCCCTCCCCTCCCTCCCCTCCCCTCCCCTCCTCTCCTCTCCTCTCCTCTCCTCTCCTCTCCTCTCCTCTCCTCTCCTCTCCTCTCCTCTCCTCTCCTCTCCTCTCCTCTCCTCTCCTCTCCTTTCCTTTCCTTTCCTTTCCTTTCCTTTCCTTTCCTTTCCTTTCCTTTCCTTTCCTTTCTCCTCTTTTCTTCTTGTCTTGCTTCATTGACATGACATATTTTTCTTATTGATCCATTTACTCATTAAGTGTCTGGCCTTTCATGTTTGTAATGTAAGCAGTTTTTATTCTTCTTATTCACCATGTATCACCTCTAACTCTGAAAAATAAAATAAAAACCAAGACTGATGCCAGAAATTCCATGTAAGGTCTTCTCTGATGTGAAGGACAACTGCCATTCAGTGTTTGCTGGTGGTTTTGACCCCCTGGCCCATTTAAGACAAATTTCCATTGCACCAACCTGGATCTCTGAAGTTTCTTACAATCCAAATGCAGCTCTTGAAGAACTTTTCCCACAGTGCACACCCATATGCCCTTCCAGCTGGCCTCTAGCCTGGGTTCCCATCAGATCAGTTAGAGGCTGGGGATATGAGATATCTGGTAGCTTCCCTTCTGGGAGTGAATTGTAGCAACTCATTCACATGGACTTCTTGGATCAGACAGGCAGGAAGAGCCCATGTGCCAAATTTCTCCCACAGTGACCTTATTGAGACATTCCTTTGGTCAAATTTCCCCAATATTGTGGGGGATATCAGAGTCTTCGGTCACTCCCCAGTGCCACAGGCCAAAGTCCGAGGTCTTAAACTAAAGCACTCAAGTCTTCTCAAATCTCCCTTACTATTCTTGTTCTCTTGACTGGTATCAGGAATGGACCTTGAACATGCCTTGCACTCATTCTCTTCCCTTGGCAGTTCTTCCCTAGGCATTCTTCCTTGGACAATCTTTCTGGTCTTCCTTATCTTTGGAATAGACAACTTCCCTGATGGTGCTGCATCCCTCCTGCACATTTTTGTATTGCTGCACATTGACACGTGATTTTGAAATACATTTTTACTTGTTGTCCTAAATAATAAGCCTGTGGTAAGCACTATCTCTAATTTGTTTTTGTATCCTTAGTGCACCTAGTAGAGCATCTAGTCCAGATTACAAAAGAATGAATAGAATCATTTCTTCATTTTTCTGAATGAGAAAACAAAAGCTCAGAGTGTGTCTTCATGACCAAATCCAGATTGACTGGGGAATCAAGACTTGAACATCAACCTCTTTCTTATATTTAAATTAGAGGCCACACACTCACATGTCAAAGGGGACCAGGCCGGTTCCATAAGCACTGGGGCATGTGGGTAATATACAATCTGGAGCATGAGGTTGTCCATCTAGGAGAGAATCCAGCAAACAGCTACGCTGACAATCAGGTGGGCACGTGGGTCCAGCTCTGCCAGACATGCAGGTTCCATGCAAAGTTGAAATGTGTTTTATATGTGACGACATCTCACAAAGTTTTTAATGTTGCCAACTAGTGGCAATTAAAATACCTTGTGGTCCAAACACATCCCCTTTCTGAACCAGATGAGGTCTCAGCCTGCCAGTTGGTGACCTCTGCTTTTGGTCTCCCCATAAGAACTCCATAAATATGGAGCCACAGATCAAGTGTGACTCAGACGTACAGAGGATGAGTCAAGTTCTGATTGCCTTTGTGGCAGGATTATTTAAAGTGACCGGCCTTGAGCTGATCTTGGGGCCCTCAAGGTGAGCGGGATGCATACCCTTGAGTTTTATAGTTTGAAGTTGTGTCAACTCCCAAAGACAGGTTTCCTGGTCATTAAAGCTGACCAGGAACTCCACTGATGGTCTGCAAATGGCTTCTGTTGTGGATACTTGCAAATCAATAGAAATTATAAAGGGGGCCCTGTGTGGATTGGCTGGCTGTCAAGAAAGATAAAATACTGAAGAATTGTTGCTGGGGGAGGGGGGAATCTCCCAATGCCTGGTTCTTTGGAAGTGGAAGGCAATTAACTAAGTAACAATTACATCCATAGGGTGGGGTTGCATTCAGCTTAGCGAAAGTAATCAGCGCTGCCTGAACACAGGCACTAAAAGCCAAGCAATGGGAACTTCGGCCACATTGACTTGAGCATGCATTTATTATGAAAAAATGATCCAGTATTGACCTGGAGGCCCTAATGCAGGGTATTAGCATATTAATAACAAGCCATTGCATGTGCTGTCTAAATGCTGAGGATTCAAGTATTGCTGTCCTTTCAAATATAAAGGAAATTGTGTCATTCAGATTTGCAACGATCACTCCCAGGTTATCATGACTTTGAGTATCTTGCTGAACCCATTTTCAGTGTTAGATTTATAGTAATTAAAATAGGGATGATAACAGTGTCCTCTCAGGCTGGTTGGGAGATGACTTTGTCAATGTATTTTGCACAGTCCCTGGCACAAAGTGGATGCTGTATGCAGTTTATTTCGCTGCCCTTCTCAATTTCCATAGCATTTTATCTGAGTCACTCTTAGGACTTGGTTGGCTTTCTTTCTGAATTTTATAATCTCTCTGTCCAGATATTTTCCTCTGTTAGGCAATGAATTAGTTTGGGACTGAGATTCCCACTAATTCATCTTTGCACGTTCCAAAGGGCCTGCCCATAGTAGGCAGCCATCACTATTTGTGGCACTGACAGGTCCACAGCTTAATGACACAGGGATTGCAGAAGACTTGGTCCACTGCAGCAGCCAGCATCTTCCCTGTTAGTCACTGTGCCCTGTAGTTGCTCTATTACACCAGGCCTTCTGCCTCAGGATGAGCAGATGACCCTGCTGGAACTGGTGCACGTGTGCTGCCAAAATGATCACCTGCTCTAAGTATGGGCGAATGGAGGGAGAAGCTAGAATTTCTGTGACTGAGGGTGGGAGGTAGATCTTAGGAAGCTTCTTTGAAAAGATGACTTTAGAGATGGGCCAT
Source organism: Myotis daubentonii (assembly GCF_963259705.1). Taxonomy (NCBI): domain Eukaryota; kingdom Metazoa; phylum Chordata; class Mammalia; order Chiroptera; family Vespertilionidae; genus Myotis; species Myotis daubentonii. The sequence continues at coordinate 37,166,469 of NC_081848.1, read as the reverse complement.
AGAACATCAGAGAGATGTTTCTAAGTAGAAAGGAGGAAGAATATTTTAGGCAAAGAAACAGCCTGTGCAAAGTTATGGAGGTGTGAAAACAGGATGTGTAGCTAAAGAAGGAAGAAAACTTGAATTTGTTGAGCACCTACTATGGGCAGGAGCTTTGTCTGTTATCACATTTCATTAGTTCACCTGTCTTGCTAGGGAAGCCTTGTCCTTCCTATTTTAAAGGGAGGAAAAGAAATTAGTGATTAAGTTTAGTAATTTGTTCAGACCATATAGCGTGAAAGTGACAGGGCTGTGTTTATGCTAATATCCTCATTCGCATAGTATATGGTGAGGAGCAGGAATAGCAGGCTAAGGGACTGGAATTCACAGCACTTTCCCAGCATACTGTGGTCAACTTCGACCCTGAAGGTGAGCACAGTGTCTGCTTCTCTGAAACCGAGTTCTCTTCCAGTTTTGAAAATTTCTCATGTGTTTGAAAAGCGATCCTCAAATCTCCTGAAAGAAGGGGGATGGGGCCTGTGAGGAAAGAGATCTTTCTTGTATCACTTTGCAAGTTGTAGCCAAATTGCTTGAGCTATTTTCATGCTTGGATTTCAGACAACTTGCTGAGATCCATATTATCTGATTTGGGGTGTTTTGTGCAAAGTCTTTTTATTTTATCAGGTGCATTGCACTCGACCGCAGCCCAGGCTAATCGCCCCGGCGATGCCTCAGGAAACCAGGTTGGCAGTTTGCAGAGGAGCTGGGGACTGGCGTTTCCACAGTGCTGTTAGCCCAGGTGCGGGGGAGAGGGGGGGTCCTGACAGAGCATCTCTGGGGACTAATTTGGGAGGCCTCCTTCTATCTGATGTAATCATCTTTTAGATTCCGTGGGCCTCTGGGTTCGGATGGCAGGCTGAGCTGTCACACTATCTTTTTCCTAAGTGAAGTGCAACCTTCAGTGTGACATGATTAAACTGGATGTAGATAGTTTTTTCAATAGGGCATATAAATTCACAGATCCTCAGCAAACCATCTAAAGTTACCAGAGGGGCCATTCTGTTTAGACGCTGAGACTTTGGGGTCAGACAACCTGAACTTAACAAATCTTTTTTTCGCCCCTTACTAGTTGTGTAATAAAGTGTGAGCGTTTTAACCACTGCACCCTAGTTTCCTCACTTAAAATGCAGAAATAAGAATACCTTTCTTGCCTTGCCGGTGTTGCTAAGTGGTTGAGCATTGGCCTGTGAACCAGGAGGTCATGGTTGGATTCCTGGTCAGGACACATTCCTGGGTTGCAGGCTGAATCCCCAGTAGGGAATATGCAGGAAGCAGCAAAGCAATGATTCTCTCTCATCATTGATGTTTCTCTCTCTCCCTCTCCCTTCCTCTCTAAAATCAATTAAAAAAGATACTTCTTTTTTTAAAAAAAGAATGCCTTTCTCCTAGGGTTATTGTGAGAATTATATAAAATAGCATTCGTAAAGCTCTAAGTATATACTCCTAGAATATACCTCCTTGAGTCCCAAATCCCTAGTTGAGAATATAGTTAAATAAGTGAGAAATAATTAAAATGTTATTTTTATACTAAAACAAAGATATTATGCTTTGTATATGAAATATAAAAATTTACACAACTCTTTATGAGTCCTAAAGGAAGCCTCAAAAAATGTTAAGGTTGCAGCAGCTGCCTTCAGCTAAGCCTCCAGGTCTCTAAAGGAAGATATTTTTGTTTTTTGTGGAGTTTTAGTGAAAAAGTTCAAGTCAGCTCTGGTCCAGTCTTCCAACCATTGAAGGAAAAGTCTAGTTTCTGGACTTTCATGCTATTTACACATTTAGATGTCCTTTTCCTAGATGGGGTGTCAGTGTCGAATTTGTCTCTGTGAATAGTTAAACAATAACTTCATTAAACCATAGAATTCAAGAGAGCTTACAGGGAGCTTTTATTATGCCAGGTGTATCTCACTTTACCTGTCACTTGCCATAATGGACCCAGGACAGTTCTGGAAATTGTGCTTGCTGTTTGGCAGGAGATCCAGAGACAAGCATTTCCACAGGTGGTGATAGTTCAGGTGCAAGGTGGCTCCTAGTAAAACTTCTTTAGTAACTAAAGGTAGAACTAGAGACTATGGAATTTGCAATGTTCTTGGTGACAATATTGGACTTTCCATAGGATGTACAATGGGATTTTGAGCCAATTTTACATTGATGTAAAGGGCAGGTGACCAACAGGTGACCTTCTGGTCACACAAGTGTTTAATAAAAGGGCTCATGAGTCTAGTATGTCTGAGTTCATACTTCGGCTCTTAAGACTTTGGTAAGTCACTTAACCACTCTGAACCTCAGTTTTCTCCTCTGTAAGGGAGAGCTAATATTAGTAGTTACCTCACTGGGCTGTGGTGAGGATGAAATAAGAGAAGTATGCAAAGCTGTCAGCGTAGAGTGCGGTCCATGGAAAGCACTCAGCAGATGGTAACTTAAACCTCCCACCACTGCTACAATGACAACTAAATTTAACTATAATGTATGGCTGCTTGTGCTCTTCCACATCTGGAACACACTTTATCTATATCTGTCTTGTGATTTGAGTTGCTTTCTCCCTTGAATTAGCAGTATTTGTTGTCTTTGCCGTCTCCCCTCTAAGTCCTTGAGAACCATGCTCTCAGCCAATGCATCCCTGTGCTCCTCCAGCATTCAGCACCTTGGTTCAGATCCCCTGATAAACCCCTTTGCTACCATCCGCTCCACCCCACCCCCCCAAAGAACACTTTGTAGTGATGGTTCCTTTCTGTGCTTACCAGTTGCTCCCTACTTTAATTGGATTCTACAGACCTAAGATCTGATGTGGATACACCTGGTAGTATTGCAGTCATTTGAATTTTGGTAAAATACATTTTATTTATTTATTTTTTAAAAAAATATATTTTATTGATATTTTACAGAGAGGAAGGGAGAGAGACAGAGAGCTAGAAACATCGACGAGAGAGAAACATCGATCAGCTGCCTCCTGCACATCTCCCACTGGGGATGTGCCCGCAACCCAGGCACATGCCCTTGACTGGAATCGAACCCGGGACCCTTCAGTCCACAAGCCGATGCTCTATCCACTGAGCCAAACCGGTTTCGGCGGTAAAATACATTTTAAAATGTGAGCGAGAGATCTATGTTTTAATAGGGTTGGTGGATTTATTTGTATGTGGGCTATTCAGTCCTGATGCATGGATATTTTTTAAAAGATCAAAAACTGAGACTGCCCATGAATAGAGAGGGCGTGATGGCCACCTTTTGTGGGCAGCTTGAACCACAAGGCATGGACCAGATCTAAGCTCTGACCATCAAATCTGAGTCAGGCCTCAGAAGTGCCAATTCTTTTGTGTTGAAGGGTCCCTGGGGACCAGCACACTGCCATAGTGTCTTCACAGCCCTTCTCTATTGTAAGAATGAGCAGTATGTGTCCTGAGGGGTGAGTACTAAGATCCTTCCTCTCTTTTCTGGCCAGAAATATTTATTTTCTTCCTCTTGAGGTCCGGGGAGGACAGGAGAGGTTTTAATTCTCTGTGCTCTGTATAGAGCCCTTTACTTAGAGGACAAAGAACTTGTACCTCCACCCATCTCTGGAACTAGAAAGCCAGTCTCTCATGAGACCGATGCAGGTTAGAATTTATTACTCAGGGGATGCATTTGATGACCTGTGGTATTGTGGAAAGGACATGGGTTTTAGAATTAAGCAGATCAAAATTAGAATTCCTGCACTGCCACTGACTAGTTTAGGCAAGTCACGTCTTTATGTTTGAATTCCCTTACTTTCAGAATAGGGAAGATACCATCTACCTCTCAGGACTAAGAGAAATTAATGAAACCACACATTAAAAGCTCCCAATAGTGCTTACTTGGCACACTGTATTAAACAAGAGTTACTCTCTTTTGTTTCTCTTACTCATTTGTTAAAAGGCTATATTAATGCTGAGACTGGATTGGATGCCAGGGGAACTGGATTCAGATGTGGGCTCAGCCATTAACTTCTGGTGCAGCTGAGAATAGTGTGACCTACCTTTGCAGATATCAATGTTCTCATCTTTAAAGCAGATCTTAGTTAGAAACTTGTTCTAGAGTGTCTCTAAGGTCCATTCCAGTTTTTTAGCATTCTAGTTATAACATAGAACTTCTTTAAGGACAAACTAGCAGTCTGATAAGAAACCTTCAGATTCCCCTTCTCCCCCAACTCCACAGACACATAATCTTTCCCTCTGTTGCATCAAGCCAACTTCAGGTGTCCAAATCAGTTACTCCTTCATTGCATATCATTAACATCCAAGTCAACTCAGAAATCTGCTGCCTAGGTGTTGCCGCAGTTTAAATAATGTCTCTAAATAATAAAATTGGGTCTTCTATTCAATACAGAATGGAATTTGAATTATATCCAATTTTTAGAACAAAGTATTTTATTACTCCCCAGTTACCATGATCTCAGTCCTTCCAATCTATGAGGTCCAGCACCTTCCTGATTTTTGCACAGTCTATTTGTACATTGTATGTACCAAGAATGTTATAACAAGAACACAGTGTTTGTTTTCTGAAGTTTTGGGTCCAAAATGGCTACTTGCATTAATTGTTGACTGTGGAGGGCAAGTCAACATCGCATTGAGCCTCCATGTCCCCCCACCACAAAAATGGGAACCTTAACATCTTCCTGATCCATCTCTTTAGGCTGCTCAGAGACAGTAGTAACATAATATATATAAACTGGGCTTTATGAACTACTTGTGTACATAAGTGAATTCTCTTTATTCTCCTGAGCCTCCGTTTCCTCATCTGAAAATGGGATTGATTAGGTCATCTCATGTAAGGTGCCTAACACAGTAGTTGGTACAGAGTTGACACTCAGCGAATGGCAGCTATTAATTATCAGCGCTGATTCTCATGATAAGCCTTCAGAAATGAAATGACAATACAATTCCATTTTACACAAGGAAAGAACTTTGTAAAGGTTACTATAAGAGTACTTATCACTACAATTTTCATTTTTTTAATGTTTGTGAACCAAACGAGCTAGTTTGCACACACTCTCTGTTCCTATCCTATATAATAAAAGGCTAATATGCAAATTGACTGAACAGCAGAACGGCTGGTTGCTATGACACACACTGATCACCAGGGGGAAGATGCTCAATGCAGGAGCTGCCCCCTGATGGTTAGTGTGCTCCCACAGGGGGAGCGCCACTCAGTCAGAAGCTGGGCTGACAGCTGGCAAGCACAGTGGGGGTGGCGGGAGCCTCTCCTGCCTCTGAGGCAGCATTAAGGATGTCCAACTGCCCACTTAGGCCCGCTTCCTGGACTGCGAGAGGGTGCAGGTTGGGCTGAGGGGTCTCCCCCCACCCCGAGTGCATGGATTTTGTGTACCAGGCCTCTAGTTCTTCAATAACAGCACCCCTGGAACCTAAGGTATTAAATGTGCTTATTAGCAGTTGACAATTCATTGAAACCAATGAACAGTCAGCAGAGAATCCACTTATGAGGGGTGCTGTCAGAACCCACTATAGAGGATATCCTTTGAGGAGTGTGTGCTGTCCTCAGGAACTCCTGGCTGCTATGGAGCCCAGTCCTTGTCAGTGTGGCTTTCCCATAAAGAGTAGTATGTGACAAGCCTGCTGGGGCAGGAAATAGTTTTATGCTAATGAGTTTGTGCTTCACTGACGTTTTCCCATTAAAATCATGTTAACAGTGCCCCCCTCTTAATCATCCCAAAATCAGTTTATTAATTAACTCATTTTGGGAAATCGCAATTTAGCCAGAGCTCTCCAGCTCATTAGCATGTTACCAGGACAGAGAAAATAGATGTCATCGAAATTCCTCCTTACATGTGTAGTTCATCAGGGCATGAGTCTTCTTCAATCTTGTTGGTTTGTGCACTCATTCATTCATTCATTCATTCGTTCAGTAAAGAATTGTTGAAAGTGTCCTATGTGCCTGACTGCACACTTGATCTGCCTCAAGCACGGTGGAAGGTTGGGGGAGTGAGACTTGCAAATGGGCACTGGTAACAGGGTGGAAAGGAACACAGGGGATTGCTTTGGGCCAAGCACTCTCTATACTATCCTTAAACTAGGCATTGCCTCAGTAACAGGTATTGCCTTTCAAAGTCACTTCCAATCCAACTGTAACTGTCTACATGCATTTATACAGGGAGCTCTGACATTATGCAGCCCAATCTCCATTTTTATAATAATGGAAACATTATTGACAATAAGAGCTAACATTAATTAAATAATTATGGTGTGCCAGGCACTGTCCTAAACACTTTACATGTAATATCTCAATTAATAACAATGAGTTGGTAACATTTAAGCTTCACAAAAATCCTATAAGGTAAGTACTAAGAGTATCCCCACTTATAGATAGAATACTGAGGCAGGCTGCACAGATGTGCACATAAGCAGTTTGGCTCCAGAATAGATGAAAAATGAAAACTAGGATAGGAAATAACATAGTGAATAGTGAGAACAGAACTCAGGCCCCCAATGGTCAAATCTGCAGTCTTTCCACTGTGCCCTGCTATCTGCTTCCAGAAGTGCCTACCTCTGGATCAGTCCCATCTCCTGAAGGTTCTTCATAAAATATAATACAGATGCCGTGTGTCTTGGGGTCCAGTTCTCAGTCTGACTCTCTGTCCCTAGTGTCTGGCACAAATATGCACTCAATGGATATTTATATATTGGTATTATGAACTTGGAAATACAGGATTTATCTACTGGGTAATACAACGATCTCATCTTGGAGGTTCGACTTTCTGGCTGTGTGACCTTGGGTAAATATGACTCTTTTCTAAGCCTCAGTTTTCTCATCCACAAAATAAATCTGAAAGTAACTTCCCAGGGCACTGTGAGGTTAAATGAAATGGAATGAAGGTATCCTGTATCTAGTAACTCACTATGCCAATGTCAGCGGAAGCCACCCTCCCTATTAACCTTGCCATTTGGAGTGTCAGAATGGTCCTTACTGAGTGGCTTGAGGGAAGCTGGGGTCCAGTCCACCTGAGAGGAGACATTGACCTTTCCTTTTGCTCACTGGTCACTCAAAGGGCAATCCTGGCATTGGTGAGCTTGTCTGTGGGTTCTGTGATTTCCCTGGATGCCTTTGCTCATAGAAGATACAGCCATCAACTGGCTGCCCACAGCTCATGATGGCACACTGGCCAGAGAGGAAGCATGCTGAGCCCTCCACCTTGCCCTTTGGAACCTTCCTGCTTCAACTCTGGGCTCCCTCTTGTCTTTACTGCCAATGCTGGCCTCCGGGCAAGAGGGTCTGTGCACATGGGGAGGTCATGAGTGTCTGAGGAGATGGTATGCATCACATGGGTGAGAGAAGAAAGCTTGACTGCAGGGAGGGAAACTAAAATTTAGAAAGTTATTTTAGGAATAAGAGGTAGGAGCTACGTAAAGATAAATAAATAATACATCATATGGGGTTGCCTTATTTTATTTAATTATTTACTGGCAGAGCATGGATGTTCCCTGTGAGGGAGATGGGGAGAGACTGAGCCTCTGCTGCCAACAGACATCATCTGGAGTTAAAGGGTTGGGAGGCAGTCCTATGTGGGAGACACAAATGCCAATACATAAAACAATGGAGAGAAACAACAAAAACAGAAACTTCCTTGCAATGTGACTGGTCAGGAGCTTCCTTGGTGGTGGAGAAACTCAGAGTTCATCCTCCTGCAAAGGCCTGTCTAGCAGGATGCCTGATGGTGCCCAAGCTTGAAGAAGCTATGAGGCAGTAGGACTGGTGAAGGATCATCAATTTCCTATCAGATCTTTTTCAGGCATCTCAAGGGAACCCAGCTCCTGTTTATTAGGACTCCTCTAAGCTTTGTCAAGGAGATGTAAATTCATCACTAGAAAGAAGAGTTGTTTTGTCTACATTTTAGAATTGCTGAGTAGTAGGAAGAACTGCTCAGGTGATAAGATTTTCAGTGAGCTGAAAGGAGCCTGAGAAATGATTTACTCCAGTTCTCTCTCTTCTTAAGAGGAAATTAAGGCCCAGATGGGAGAGATAGGTTTGAGTGCTTATTTCTAACCCAGCCCTAGACAGTCCCAGAACTAAATTAGGTGGTGATTACATGATGATAGTTGCTGAATTTTATTGAGCAGCTGCAATTTGATACCTTGTGCAAGATAACCTGACCGAGGCCTTGATAACCTGACCTTGTTTAATCCTCATAATTGTTCTGTGAAGCAGTATGGTAAAGGCATTGCTATGTGTTCATCATTTATTGCCTCTTCCTGGAGACAAGGAAGACATTTTCCATTCCAACTTGCAGGTATGTTGGGACCCTTACAACTAAGTTCTCACTAACAGGATGTGGGTCAACATTATACCTCTTCCAAGCTTTGCTGTAAAAGGTCCCATTTAACCCTCCGGTTCTTTCTTTCCCTGCCATAGCAACCTAAGAGGTCATATGTTCCAGATGGGTGGCTACAAGATAAAGAAAGTCTACCCTACCCACATGAGATACAGCAAGTTAGTGATACATAGTGTGATGAGCCATTGAAGTTTTGGGGATATTTGTTACTACAGCAAAGCCTGACTTATTATGACCAATGTAGGTGGGCTCTATTATTATCCGAATTTAGATATTATAAAACTAAGACCTAATGAAATAGTTTAGCTAATAAAGGGGCAGATATAGGATTCAAACCCATGTTGGTCTTATGTCACAGCTTATTCTTTTTTTATCATAAGATAAATGGAGAGAGTGGTAAGATGAAAAACAGTAAAGAGCCACAAGATATGGACCTAAAAGTGCCACTTTGGACACATTTGTTTAGTTCTCTAAGGACTGTTGTCTGGCCTATGAAAAAGAAAAAAAAACACACACACAAATATTTCCCATCATGTTTAGATATTTCCCAAGAAGTTGAGTGGTGGTGAAGAAAATATTGTACTAGGAGTCATGAGGTCTGGGTCCTACTGTCTACCATTTACTCATGGGACCTTGAGTGCTTATGGGCCTCTTTCCCTCTAAGGGTTTCTTCTTCATAATCTGTAACAGCAAGGGATTGGACCAGGTAACTGGTAAAGCATTTTTTTTAACCATACAGTGACCCTGACATACTTTGTAGGGTCAAATAAGAGTTTACAAGTGCAAGAGTTTGTAAATGGTAAGTATCATGCATAGAGAAGGAAACACCATTATGAGATCTCTTCAGGAGCTGCAGAACTTCTGATTGGGTGCCTAGTTGTTAGGAATAAATGATTCCTTCTGGATTATCTCACAGACACATTTTAGAGGCTGCTACTAAGGTATTGGCAGGCAACAATCAGGGAGAGGATCAGGTCACACAGATTCTCACAGCCATGGATAAACAAACTGTGGCATAGGCTTATCCTAACTCAAGAGAAACTGTCGACCTCTGGACTCCTCCCCTCTCTCTTCCTTCCTTCTTCTTCTGCTAAGATACTTACTACCTTTCAGCCTGGCCTTTCCTGCCAATGCATTCAATGTGCCTCCCTCGCCATCCCCACTCAGCCTACTTAATTTTTTCCTAACACTCAGTGGCCACCACCTGACAGCATTGCATACTGTCTGTTCCCCTGCTGCAATGTGAGCTTGACAGAGCAGGCACTTGTCTGGTTTGTTCATGCAGAAACTCTACTTCAAGAGTGCTCAGCATCCGGTAAATATTTGTTGAATAAGTTAAAGGAACTACTGATTCCTCTTATAAGTGGTTATTCTGTACTTCTCTTGTAAAATGCATCCAGGGAGAGAATTCCCAGAAAAGCAGGACTTGAAGGCACTTGCAGGATCAAGTAATACAAGCACTTTGCTTGTCAGAGATGAACTAGGGGTTCTAGAGAGAGAGGTAGAACTTAGAGAAGGGAGAAAAATCCAATATAGCCATAGCTTTGCCCTGACATTTGAGGGTCCTTTGGAAGTTGAAAGCAGTTTTTCAACTGCTATAACTGTGGTCCGAAACCCAGGTATGTACTCTGCTGTGGACTGAGAAGGCCAAAGTGCTGGAGGGGACTGTACAGCTTGGTCCACTGTCTTCACTGAAAAGTTGGTGCACAAGAGACTCAGCCTCTGTAGGCAGGGAAATGACTAATTTATATTCTGTGGTTCCAGCATCCAGCAAGGAACCATCCTCAAAGGTTGCTTCGTGTTGAAGAAGTGCATGGAGTTGATAACTTTTCTTCATCCCGGGGTCTCCCTGCTCTGGCTCCAAAATTTTCACCCTCTGCTACCAATCTTATTCTCTCCTGACTTCAGTTACCACATACATAGTCATCTGAAACTTCATCCTCATCCTCATTTCTCCCAGTCCTGTTAATAATGAACATTTCATACCCATTTCTTCCATAAACCTCCTGTTCCTACTTAGAAATAATTTCTCTTTTTTTTAGGCATTTGTTGTTTTATTTTGTGGGAAGAAACTCTGTGTTATTCATCACTTTATCCTCGCTGCCTCACCCAGTGTCCGGAAATACATAATGATAATGATGATGATGATGATGATAATAATAATAGCAGCTATAATTTATTGAGCACTCACTCAATATCAGAGACTGTGTGAAGCACTTGACATGATTTGTTTATACCCATGAATTGGTGAATTACCAATCCCAATTTATAGATGGCAGAATGTTAACTAACTAGGACTCAGAACTTAAAAATTATAATAATCATCAGACTAAATACTAAGTGAACTGAATTAGAGGGGAGGAGAAAGGATGAAGCAGGTTGAACTCTTCTTTCTTCTCTCTACATATCTCTCTGTGTTTTCTTTTTCTTTTTTCCCCTTTTTTTCTTTTTTAGCATCAGGTAAAATAATCCTATTTCATCAAGTCTACAGGCATGCATATGCATGAACATGAACCAGCCCCAAGCGAGGCACCCTGACACCCATTAGACCTTTGGGGACTGATGAAATGCGGGCAATCTGTGAGTTTCCCATCTCCCTTCTTGGAGAAATTCGTGACTCAGCAGCATCCCCTCCTCCCTGAGACACAGGTGGCACATGGACTCTCAACCCCAACCCCCACAGCAATTATGAAAACCCACTTGAGTAGCAAATTAATATGCAATTATGATTTTGGCAAGTGCCCCAAGGAAACCCAAAAGGGCTTAATTGAGTGGCATTTTCCCATGAGCCCATTCCCAGAAAAATGGGACAAAACACTTCAGATGTGCTCTGGCCCCAGACAGCACAGGGGAGGGTGTTGCCTCAGGGGGTGAAGGGTGCTGACATCTGAGGTATAGTGATAGGAATTCAACCAGACACATATTTGCTGTTTGGGTTGGCTAAGCTTCAGGGGGAAATCATACCATTACGGACTCACAATGTAGAAGAAATGGGGTTGGGGGGACAGCATGACAATTGAAATAAACTGTCATAAATCTTCCCAAGCGGGATTGGTAGGAACCCAATCCTCAAAGTTTGGGGGTTCAGCTTGTGTGCTGGCACGTGAGGAAAGCTGTATCCAGCATCAGTGCCCCACAGTTCTTGAACTTGAGTGGGCAGCATAAGGGCAGAGTAAAGACCCAGAGATGAGATGATCTGAAGGCAGCCTTCGGCTCTACCCAAGTAAGCGACATGATCATAAATCTCCTACCACCCACCATACACAACAATAACCCCTGGGTGCATTAAAGATTTAAATAAAAAAGGGAAGAAAGTTAGGAGAATATTTGTATAACCTTGGGCATTAGGGGAACACTCCTAAATAAGACAGCACATTTAGATGCTTAATATATATTTGAATAAGATAGGCATTTAAAATTTGTGCATGTTAAGATCTCATAATGAAAGGCCAAAACCCAAACAAAATGAAATAAGTGGTCCTCTGGAAAATTATTTGCAGCGCATATGAAATGAAGTTATAGGGGCCCAGGTTAAGGTGCCTGTATAATAAGTGCTTTCACAAGTTGACAGAAAGTCAAGCAACTTAATTTAAAAACATAGGCAAAGATTATACACAGGCAATTATGGAAGAGAACATCTAAATGGCCAATAAGCAGGCAAAAGATGCTCAACCTGACTAGCAGCAAGGGAAGTGGAAATTAAAGCAACAGTGAGAGACCAATTTTTACTCTCTCGATTGGCAAACAATGTAGACAACAAAAATACCTGGGCACAGGGAGGATGTGGGGCAGCGGGTGTCCTCAAGCACTGCTAGTGGGAGCATGATGTAGTGATATACTTTTGGAAAATTACCTAACAATACGTTTTAAAGTTAATATTATGCACACCATTTGATTCCAGATTTTGAAACCCATTCTCTACTTACAAATATGGGTATATAAGGGTTTATTTATAACAATTATTTTTGTGTGGCAAGTGACATGAAACATCATCAAAAGAAACCTAGAAACAACTTGAATGCCCATTAATGTGGGAATAGTGAAGAAATGGTAGAGCATTTACACTATAAAATGGTGTGCAGTTATCATGTGCTATGAGTTAGTTTTATATCTTTTTGTAAGTTTTGACCTGAAGCACTCTTACAAGATACTGGTAAGTGAGAAAAGCAAGTGGAATGTCTATATCATAATTTTGAGGGTGAAAACAAATCACAATGCTCTTTATGCATATATACATACATATATTTATGGACATGGAGAAAAGTGCTGAAAAGGGAGTGGAGTGGGGGATAAATCTTAAATTTTTATTTATTTATTTTTTTAAAATCTAGAATGCACATATATTGCTTTTGTCATTAAAAGAAAACCAAAATAATGGAATGACAAAGAGAACCACTGAAACAAATGAAAAAAATTATACATGGGTGGGCAAGTGTAGGTTGACAGTTGTGAGTATATGAAACAGAGTTTATTCTTCTGTTATTATTTATTTATATTACAACTGTAAACCTACTTTTACCCACCCCTGTAATATGTACCGAACTGACCCAGGGAAAAGGACAACGGTTGCAGGAAGAATGTTGGAAGAGGCTCGTTGACTCCATGACAGGATCCCTGCTCTGGGTAAGGGTTTTAGCTCAAGATACTTGAATTTCCCTCTGTCTCTAAGAGTCTAACAAAGGCTGAGGAAAACTGGACAATGCAGGGTCACAGCAAAGCAAGGAAGGGGAGACTTTCGAGATGGGAGTGGCCTAGGCAGAGGGAACAGGAGGGTGAGGCTATAGCAGCAGTCTGTGCCTTTAAGAGAGCAGCTGCAGAAGGTCTGTAGCAGCAGGAAGTGAATTGCAGGGAATGTAGGAGCAAGGGCGATGAAAGGGACAGAAAGTAGTCCACTGTGTCAGCAAAGTGGGCTGTCCTGGAGGTAAGAGACTAGCAAGGCGGAGAGAAGGTTTGAGCTGGGGTAACCTGAGCACCTTCACAGAAAGGGTACCAATGTGAGCAGATAAGCTATTCAGAAAGGTCTGCAGAGGGGCTGGGGGTGGGTCACCATGCACAGTGAGAAGTGCTTGGGTGTGGTGTGGAGATGGAGCCCTTGATCTATAAGACAGGAGGGCAGGGAAGGACTTTGTTTCAGATGGTTGTATGTTTGGAGACAGGCAGATAAATCCCAGTTTAGAATCCAGGTTACTAGCTCTGGGGTCAGTCTGCGTAAGCCTTCGTTAAACTTACTAAGTGGAGATACTTAATGCCTACTTCTTAGACTTGTGAGTGTCAGAGAAAAAGAGTGCCTGGCCCATCTGCTGCTACTACTTAAGAGGAAGTGCAGTGTGGAGGGGAGGAGGCACCGTGTGGAGTCAGACAGACTGGGGCTGGGATCCAGGCTTGGACATTTAGTAACTGCTGAGCACAAAGATCCTAAGGGAAGCTGGTGCCCTCATCTGTGACTGGGGCTATGAATGTAAGGGTGTAGCAAGGTTCCCAGATACTGTTTGGCTAATAGAATTCCTGTAATAAGGACAATGCTTCATATATAGAAACTGTTATTATTTTCCTCATCATCCTTTTCATAAGAGGTAAAGTCATGGGATAACAGTTTCTGCAACATATCAGAGAAATAAATCACCACATTCCTAAGTGGCAGAGGGATGCTGCTCAGTTGGCATGGTACCCTCTGGCTGTTCCCAGCATCCTGGAATTGGAAGTGGGGAAGGGAGGCAGAAGATGGGAAGTGAGAAGACAGAAGAAGAGAGGAAGGCTGGTGGCTCCATTTGGATCACCCCAACCCCTTCTCTCTTTTTTTTTTTTTGTAACTAAACTTCCACTTGATCATTTCTGTCTTGTAAAAATTGCTTTGCATATCTGTGTATCTGTGGTATTATATGAGATAAGCAGGAGCCCAGGGATCCAGGGGGACGTGTGATTTAACCATTTGCTTGCTGGATGTTACTTAACAAGGGGTTTTACAAGCATCATATCCCTATTGTCTGATAATTCCCATGTCTTGATGAAATAAGCCTGAGTTGATACCAAGCTGACATAGGGAATAGATGCTCAGTAAATATGAAGTATCTTTCCCATGGCTGCTAGTGAGGGCCCTTAGAGCACTCATGTCCTATCTTCGCCCACCATGAAGCCTGGCCTAAAGAGAGTACTTACATAGTGATTCCCAAGTAAACTAATAAATTAATGAACAAATGAACTAAGGTATGCTTGTGAGAGCAATGTCAAAATGGGCAATTCCAGATATCAGTCCGCAGCATGGAACGGAGCTGTGTGGTTCTGGTCTCAGGAAGTACCGTATGTAAGAGACCTTTCTTCCTGTCATCAGAGACGTGATAAATGACAACTGAATTTTATGGCCGGCAGTAATTAGACCCGGGGTCATTGCAGTCTCTCTTTTTCAGCTCTGTGGGAACTTTTATGAGGCTCAGAGGGCAGCCATTTTCTACTGCCCCTGCATCCTATATCCATGGGCCTCTCGGACCTAATGCTTGGGGAGAAGGCCAGGGCAGGGCTGGCTGTCACAGCCTACCTTAGCAGGTCCCAGATCCACCAGGGGACCTGAGCAGGGGCCTGGGGCCCCAGGAAAGTAAGTAGGATTGATTAGCTCTGTGATCACGCCCACTCCCATCTTCTTTTTGGTTCTCAGTTCTATCTTCTATAAAATGGGACATTAAAGTTAAATGGCCTTTATAAGGCTCTCTCCTCTTCTGAAATCCCATGTCTATATTGACCTTTTTGAAGCATTTAGCTTGATTTTAGGTTCAGAAATATCCACACGGGAGTGCCATGTGGGTTTTCTGGGGTCCTTTCTGGAGCCCTCAGATGCTTACAGATTCTTTACTTACTATAATAAGCTCAGCTGGTGATTAAGATGGCACACGGCAGGGCTCACTCTAAAAGGAGCTGCACAGCAGTCTTCTAGTCTAGAGCTTTGATGTTCTGCTGGGTAAGTTTGGCCTGAAGAGTGTTTCCCTTGGCTGTCATCATCCTTAAATGCTTTAAAACCCCTTATTATGTTAACATACATCCTGATTTACTGATCCTTATTGCCAATCTGCTCCTTGGGACATTTGAGTTTGTAATTGGTGAAAGTCAGCCTTTTATTTTATACACAAGGCTTTGAATCAAAAGGAGGCAAGGTGGCTTATCTAAGGCCTCTCAGTTGGGACTCCAACAAGACCTTCCGACTTTCAACTGTGCTTCTTTTTCCATTACAAGCTAGGGATAGGGCTCAAGTACAAGTTTAACAGAGATTAGGGATGGGCAGGTCCTTTATATAAGCTACCCTGGTGGGGTTGGGGGTGTCTGGTAATGGAGTTTTCCTGAAGTAGATTTTAATGGGAAGACCAGAGAATTAGAACAAAAGACTTGTCTCAGGGGTTCTGGCCTCAGTTTCCTCATCTGTATTAACTGAGATGATTCTACTCTGCTCCTACCTTGAAGAGTTTGTGGGCTCTAAGTAGAAAGGTGCCTAGAGGTGCTCAGTGTTTATTCCTATGAATAGCTTGGATATGGCTAAGGGGTTGACTGGGTCTTACCTTCCTAACCTCCCAAAATGTAATAACCACATGCGTTCTTACTTTCAGGACCATGTGAAGGAGGGGAAAGTGAGGGATTTACATGGAAATGCACATGAGCACTTTTAGCTCTCTACCAAGGAGAGTGCCAAGGCACAAGCCCTCAGGGCAACCTCAACACCCCCCCTCCCTCTTTGGGGCACCCATGTTGGAGGGAGACAGCCTCCTGCTAGGGTGGACCATGGGCTCGACCCAATTTCCCAGTGTTTGCATAATTCAAAACAGCATTTACTTTAACAGTCCTACCCACTCTAGGCTGAGATGCATTTTCCTTCCCTGAAAATAGCCAGTGCAGATGCATCATATTTCTGACAACACGTTCTCTCACCCAACAGATGAGAATGATCATTTAAAAGCTCTGAGTGAAAGCTCAAGCCTCTGATTGATCCGATAATATTGTCTCATTCCCATTTTAAGCTACCTGTTCTTTAAATTGCATATAAAAATATGGTCCATGCAATATTAATACGCTAATGAATAATACACTAACAATTTGAAGCATGCCAACCCACCCAAGGATTTTTCATCTCCTGCATGTTTCATCCGAGACACTTGGTATATACTGAGTAATCGTTAGGATGATGAAAATGATAATAACAATGAAATAAATGTAGAGCAGCTTCACTGTGGTGGGGAAAAACATGAAAGGTAATTCTCAATTATAAGTGAGAAATGGATGCCTGTGATGCAGGGATGGGCCTCTGCTTTTGATGCATCACAGGTGAGGGCGGTTGCAGCCATGTGCGAGTGGATGTATAACACAGCCTCATCTGTCTAGCACTGTCAGAGAAGGTGGTATTGCATGAAAATAGAATTTCCTGATATCAGTGGCAAAGTGGTTTGAGGAAAAGGATGACTTTGGAGGCTGCTCGCTCTGGATTCAAATGCCAGGTCAACCATATAATTGCCCCATGAGCTCTTTTAGCCTTCCATTTGTTACCTGGAAGATAGGATAATGACTACCCCACAGGATCATGGTAAGGATTAAATCAAATAGTGTATATGAGACAGCATGGAGGGGCTTGGAGAGTATTATGCTAAGCAAAATAAGCCAGTCAGAGAAAGACAGTACAACATGATCTCATTCATATGTGGAATCTAATGAACAAAAGAAACTGATGAATAAAATAGATCCGGAGACATAGAAGCATGGAATTGACTGTCCAGTCTCAGAGGAAAGGGAGTGGGTAGGTGAGTGGGTGGGGAGAGATTAACCAAAGTGCTTAGGTATGCATATATGTATAATCCATGGACACAGACAATAGGGTGGTGGAGGCCTGGAGGAAGGGGGCGAGAGTGGGATGGAGGGGTCAATGGGGGAAAAAGGGGGGGCATCTGTAATACTTTCAACAATAAAGATAAATTAAAAAAAAAAGAAAAAGAAAATGCCTGGACCAGAGCCTGACACCTGGGAAGTGTTTAGCAAACAGTTTCCTCCCTCAAATCACAGAGAACATGACCTGCACAGGATGCATAAATGTTAGCTCCCTTTCATTAAACGTGAAGCTTAAACTGTGAGGCAGTTTGCCGAAACTGGTTTGGCTCAGTGGATAGAGCATCGGCCTGCGGACTGAAGGGCCCCAGGTTAGATTCCGGTCAAGGGCATATACCTGGGTTGCGGGCACATCCCCAGTGGGAGATGTGCAGGAGGCAGCTGATCGATGTTTCTCTCTCATCAATGTTTCTAACTATCTCTCTCCCTTCCTCTCTGTAAAAAACCAATAAAATATATTAAAAAATAAAAATTGTGAGGCAGCTGGTTGAGAAACCCAGAGGCTTTTTTGTCTTATTTGTGGCTTTGAGAGTATATCTAAAATGACTGGGGGTTTGGGATCTGATCTCCAAATAGAAGGATGTTTTAGCTCATCTGCATCCAAATACGGTTATAAAATTCTCATACCAAATAAGATATGCCAAATTCTCTGCCAAAAGGAGACCTACAAGCTTTTACAGAGCATTTGCATATTTAGAAGAGTCTATAAGCATTTATAAACATTCTTTTAACCATGAAGTAGATTTTTAAAAATCCATCATTTTTGGAAAAGCATTTTAAATGGGATTTATTTCATGAACAGTTCCATAACTGTTTTTCTTAAAAAAAAAAAAAAAACTTAACAAAACAAATGCAATCATGTATTGACTCATTCATTCATAGGCCCTATACTGAGTGTTCACAGTGGACTAGTAACCATGACATAGACATAAACATTGATGTGTAAAGATGTAATCCAAGGAGGATGATAGACCCATGCACTTTTTTTTTTTTGACCGACGCACTTTTGACTAGATAAGCATAATTAAAATTGCTGACTTTGAGGACAAGATTCATTTGTAGTAACAGGTCAATTCTGCTACCTGTGATCAGGATCTCCTTGAAGAAAGTGACATTTAAGGTCAAGAAGGTAGGAAAGCACATTCTGAGCTTATAACATAGTGTTAGAGTCAAGAAGAGTAGAATTTCCTGATATCAGTGGTGGTGGCAGGGTAGAGTGTGTGGTGCTATCTGGAAGATGGGATAATGACTATGTATATGAAGGTGCCAGTTGGGTATGATTCTAATACTAGTCAGCCATTAGTTATTGACTGCTGAATGTGTTCTGATGTGCTTTGCAAAGCACTTATCCACATTGTCTCCTTTGGTCATTATAACAACCCTGCAGGCTATGCACAATTGCCATTTTACCTTTGAAGACACTGAGATTCAGAGAGGTAATGACTAGACAGTGCCATACTTGGAATTCTATTCCACCTTTCTGGTTCAAAGGCTGTGTTTGAACTGTACTGACTTCCAAGGCATTGCATTAGAGAGGGTACAGAAGAGAATAAAACAAGTTCCTGCTCTCAATAAACTCGTTATGAAGGTGAGACTTGGATGTGAGCAGATGTCTTAAGATTTTAGGCAAGATCTGATCAATCCCAACCTGGAGGCAGGTGAGCTGCCAAGTTAATGGCTGGGGTGCCATTGAACAGAGGGGAATCTTTATGAATTAGGTCTTGAAATATGCATAGGACTTCAACCAGCTGAGAAGAGGAAAGGAAAGGACACAGCACCCAAGGGGAACTAGAGTCTGGAAGGCACATGCCTAATTCTTGTTGGGGAACAAAATAAAGAGGATGGCAGTGTGAGTGAAAAACAGAAGAAGAGACTAGAAAGGAGTTTTAAACTTGACTCCAGGACACTTTGTTCCACTGTTTCCCTCCCTCCCTCCCTCCCTTCCTTCCTTCCTTCCTTCCTTCCTTCCTTCCTTCCTTCCTTCCTTCCTTCCTTCCTTCCTTCCTTTCTCTCTCTCTCTCTCTCTCTCTCTCTCTCTCTCTCTCTCTCTCTCTCTCTCTCTCTCTCTCTCTCTTTCTTTCTTTCTTTCTTTCTTTTCCTAAATGTGACACCTTACTTAGGCAAGGCTTTTGACTTTACTTAATCCCCCCTCCCCCATCTGTTAAGAATGGTCCAAGAAACGGTCATGAGGTTAAGTCTGATTCTATGAAAAAAAGCAGTGAGAAGTTCCTACTGGCTAAGGCAATCTGTCAACCTAGGGAATTATATTGTAATGAACACCAGCAACATGGCCTGGATCAAGAGGTTACCATGGCAGGGGAAGAGAATGAGCTTGACTCTCACCTGTCCATCGTCCCCACTTCTCCAGCAGGCAGCAGACATCAGCGTTTCTTCCTAGCCCAGCCCTGAGGCCATGCTCACGACTCCTTCAACTGCCACCATTTAAGCCTTTAGCAGCTTAGGGAGAGTTTTGGGCCACATGCTCTTAACAGACCAAACAAATTAAGAAGTTGATATGCTACTTTTGGTGCAGGTAGTGGCATTCTTGGATCTCCATTTCCTCACTGACAAAGTAGGAGTAAATGATTTCTAAGGTTGTCTTTAGATATAGTTTCCATGACAATGGAAAATTGCTATTCATACCAGGTCTCCTATGTACAATCAACATTTCTCAAAATACTATTTCATGGGATGCTAATATGTATCAAGCAAAAGTCAAAATGAAACAAACAACAAAAAAGACAAGTAAAGATAGATTCTATGGTCAAATTTAGTTAAACAGCATTAGAGAAGGTTATTCACTAAAAGCCTGTATTGAGTTGAAGTGCATTGACAATATTCCAGAAGATAAGATTTGGAGAACTTTTCCTAAATGTATTTGTCCACATCATCCTTTTCTCCCAGGGCCAGTGTTTAAGCCAATCATACTTGGAGAAATGCTACACTAGCTTTGGCCTAATAAATTCAATCCCTTGGCAGCTCTTGAGCCCTGGTGTCTGGGACCCAAGAGTACCCATGCTTTAAGTCCAGTTCTGTCCTTTTTCATGTGGTGTGACCCTGGTAAAATCATTGCTTTTCCTTCCCTATAATTAAAAACAAATTGGATAAAACAATCTCTGAGGTCTCTTTTGTTTCTAATATTTTATGACTACATAATTTTCTGTGGTGTATCAATTCATTCTTTTATTCACTCAGCAAACATGTATGGAGAATAGGCTGTGTACTCAGAACTGGAGCCAGAGGTTATAAAACATATGCAATACCTGCCCCAAAGGAAGTTGCAGGTCAGTAGGAAAGACAGACAATGAGCAGGCAGTAAGAGTCCAGTGTGATCAGTGATTGAGTCCAAGTGTGGCTTAGAAATGGCACCTCACCAGCCTGAGAGAGGGGATGGTTAGAAAATACTTTACGGAGGCAATGCCACTTGAAGAGTGAATAGGCGTTAACTGACAGCAAAGGAAGCTCTGGATGAAAGAACATTGTGGATAGAGGCATGGAGGGAGGAGTGAATGCAACTTATTTTGGGAACTGCAACATCAGCAGCAGCAGCAACAGCAATGCAAACAACAACAACGGTAGGGTCAGCTGATATGATATTTTGAACAAATTATTAATGAATGCCTTGTATCATTAATCTCCAATTCCTACAACCCTATCAAGAAGATATTATTATGAAGATTTTGCAGTGGAGGCAGAATAAGCAATTCATTATGCTTTGTGGGGCTTTCCCCCTGAACAATGTTAACTTTTAGCAAATCCCAACAGATCTATCCACTTCATCTATTACTTGTCACTCTCAGTCCAAGATTGATTTTTTACTTTTATTTAAGTTACCTTTGGCTGCCTCTTACCAACTCTAGTGAGGACATGCAACATAGACTTCTTTCAATATTAGCTTAGGCAAAATATTAGAATGCACAAGAATCAGGATGCATTTTCAAACCAAAAATGTGTGATCTGCATATTTTTCAAGTGACAACCCTGCCCTCCTTTGGGATGGGTCATTGGGATTAGGGTTTAATTAGTTCCATTATCCTCCCTGAGGCAAAGGCTTGAACATTTACATCAATGCACTCATTCATCCATCATTTATTGGAAACCTATCCCATTGCAGACACAGAATAAAATACCCTGGGGATTACCTCAAATCTCCCATGACTCAGCACAGGTGGTACCTTTTCCAGGAAGTCTTTCTGGATCCACTCTCCCGCCTCTTACCCTACAAAAGGTAGGTCATGTGACTTTCTCTGTGCTCCCAATCTGCAACAGATCTTGCTTGATCATAATACTGCACGACTGTTTACTTATTTGTAACTTTTGGTTTGGTGCCAGATTATAAGGTCTGTGAGGGCAGAGATGGTAAGTATGTTATTTGCTATATTTCCAATGCCTAGCACACTGGCTGGCTGCATAGTAAGTGTTCAACAAATAGCTATTGATTGCATGGATAGACTTTTCATTCTTTGAATACTGAGACTATTTCTAATATGTTTAAAATCCCAAGTGCTTACCAAAGTGCCTGGAAATGGTAGGGACTCCTTAGATATGAAATGAATGAATGAAATGAGTAAATGAGAGATGAGAATCATCCTATCGATCCCAAGGAGCTTATAATCTACCAAGGGAGAGAAATTACTTTTTGGTAACATCCTTTCTTTCTGTTGAGCAAGAGGATCCTATCCTTTCCTACTTGTGGGTCATGTTGTTTGGTTGGGCCTCCACTTCTGGCTACAGGGACAGAGAGTGCATTCTAGAAATTGATTCCAGGTTGGGCATCTGAGCTAATTCTTGTCAGGGAGGAAATATGATCCTTAGGTTTTGGGGGTGAGGGTGCTAGAGGGAACCCTGGTTTCCCTGCTATAGAATGTAAGCTTAGAGCTTCTGTAACCAACTGGCTAATCTGCCTGAGAATGAAATCAACCAAGAGGAAGGAGAGCCAAGATATTGTCCTACCTCAAGATAATAGCCAGTACAGTTCCCTTAATGCTGACAGTGGTGTGAATTAGTTATTATACTTTTGTAACAGAGAGTTCTGAGTGAATGAGGCATGGGTCTATGATATTAAAAAGGAATGGAGTTCTAGAGAAAATGCTTAAATAATTCAGAAGAGAGTTCAGGAAACAGGTAGAAATATTCTAATCAGGACATGAATGCAGATGGTTGCTTTGAGAGCTCAAGACTCAGTTAGAATGTTTGAATCCAGCCTTAAGAGAGAAACAGATTTTGTCTATCAATGTAAGTAAAGAACTTCCAAAAGATGAAATAGCAGGAGCAAAGTTATAAGGTCCAAAGCACAGGACACATTTGGGAATAAATACCTGGCTGGAACCAGAGGTTGATCATGGGCAGTGTCAGGAAAGAAGTATGAACAGGTAGGCAAGGGTGGGCTCACAGAAGGCCTTGAAGGCCAGGCACTGCAGATGGGCTTTGCAGCAAATCAGAATTTATCTTCCTGGGAGGCATGGCACAGAGTGGTACTGTCCTAGAAAACATCCATTGACTTGTATGCTAGGACCCAGAGAGAAACCATGAGTTCACTCTATCTATACCTTTGGGATCAGAGGCAGAGCTCAATGTCTGCTTTATGACAGATACCTGTTCCAGCTTCTTTCCTGATGCCATATGCAAATTTCTGACAATTTGTAAGAAAGGGGAAGAAGAAAACAGAGAAGTACCCATG